>NW_027512816.1:0-353546 GCF_048772815.1 Callospermophilus lateralis
TGTATATAAGACACATATATTTCATATTTTGAAAAATCGGAGGGTGTATAATATATATATATATATATATATATATATATATATATATATATATATCACAGATACATTAAAAAGTAGCAATATATAAATATATATGCGTATCAAAATTTATCATGAAATATATATCATCCACAGATTAAAAAGTATTCATTTTAGTGAACATGGATTTATGTACAATGTTGTTCAACTAGGAACCTCACCCATAGGTGGAATTTTAAGATCCAAAAGCGTTTAGGAGGAGTGATCTCTTCTCACAATTTGTATCTGCAAAGTCAGCCACCTCACAAAAATGTACGTGTGATACCAGGTAGGATTCTATATGTGCATATAAAAATACATGTGCTGAATAGGCTCCAGAGAAATGGAGACAGGAATTCAGAAATAAGTTAACATTAAAAACAATGGAGAACTATTTCAATTAATAATTGAATATATTTATAACACCTACCATTTATCATGCAAAAAGCAAGTCCAACTATACACCATGCCTCCTCTGAACTGCTTATGTTTCTATAATGTTTGGGTTACTTTCCTCCATCATATTAGGATTAGTAATCAGAGTCTAGTAGGGTGTGAGTTAGTGTCAGGGATTCAGTATATCGAATGGAAAATAGGAAAATTAATCCAATGTGTATGCAAATATGTGGTAAACAAAAATCTTCCCACTCTCATCAAGAACAACACCTAGATATCACCTTCGCCCCAAGTAAGACACAATTAGAGGAGAAGAGTTAGAAAATCCATGACTACATATCTGGAATGGAATACGATCAGGAGTTTACAACCTTGGAAGTGGTAGAGGAGTTTCCAAAAGTAAGGGACAGGGTAAAAACTCCACAATCATGGACCTCTGCCTGCCTAAAGACTTCTTGAGAAACTGTCTCTGAGGTTGGGCACTTAAAACATATGTTGTTGTCAGGAGCTTTAGCTTCCTTTCTAGGGAGACCATCAAAGCTGGGTCTTCATCTCTTTGACCTTGTGGATATGGTTTCTTATTTTCCAATGAACATGAGGCAGCAGTGCTGAATTCTCTCTTTGTAGGTAAACTGTGGCCACGGGGAGCTAAGTGTATCCACATGTTGACTGTGAAACCATTTGGTCATCCTCCACATTTCGTGGTGATTCTTGGTGCTGCACTGGGAATTTGGTATTTGCTTCATGGAATACAAGGAGCTCAACTGGAACACAGTGCTGGAGGGAGTTCTGTCATGTGTGGTGGGTCAGGGTCAGCAGGAGAATGCACCAACCAAGTTTCTAGCCCACATAGTTTGCCCCCTTGACCATAATAACCTGATTGTGAACATTTCCCTTAAACCTCTTGTTATAAAAAGTTGCCTTTACATATAAGGGTCTGCTGGATGCACCATGTCAGCTACATGCCATTTGGAAGTCAAAGGCAGATCCACAAGGCCCCACGACAGAAGTTTTATCACAAAACTGCACATCTCTGCTCTAGGTCCACTAATCAGCAGGCTTGAACTTACTGGCATCTCTGTTCTACAACATTTTCATGAAACTTAGTCAATCAAGGAACTGTCTGGTACACTCATCGTCAGCAACAGTACATCCAAAGGTTCTCCTGTGCAACCTGGTCAAAGGAATTTTAAAAATTTCATGGTATTTATGGAGCCATTATTCAAGCATGAGGTTGGAGGCACTGTTGGTTTCAATTTTTTCAGGAAACATTAAATGGTGAGGAAGCTCATTTCAATGAAACCTCTGGAAAACTCTCACAGGCAAGTCTTCCCAAGGAGTGGCCAAAAGGTCACAGAAATCCAGGACTATTGAGGTCTACAATGTGAGGTCCATGTGTGTTTTGACGCTCAAGTATGCCTGCCAAGTGTTTCAGAAAAAATCATGTGATATCCAGGCTGAGATTCTCAGTGCTCTGTGGAAAGCCACCCTGGACCTAGATCTCAGTTTATAAGGGCGACTCTCATGTGTGGCCTGCTAAAATCCCAACACAATTCATGGCAATACTTCTCTGAGTTCAGTTCCAGAACTCAGTCTGTAAGTCCCCTTGAACTCACACCAGAGTTCAAGCCCAGTTGGACCCAGTCATTTCTTCCAATCGCCACACAAATGACCAAAATTAAAACCTAAACACTCCCACAAGGCCCTCATCTTCTCCATATAGACACTCATCATAACCTCTGGCTGAAGGTTTCCATGAGGGGCGCAGCCCAAGACAGTGACCAAAATGAGCACCCTTGGCCCTCATTTGCCTAAAGTCAGGGTGGCCTGGACACCATTCCTGTGAACCAGGAGGGATTAAATAGACCTGCCATTAATACTCCTCTGCTTCTGCATTTTGAGGCCTACTGAATGTCAGGTATAGATTCTTTATGTGGTTTGGAGTCATGAGAAAACCCAAGCACTTCTGCAGGGCTTTGAAGAACTCATTTGACCCAAAGGATCCCTATTCTCACTTGATGGAGTCAGGAACATCACAGAAAAAGGCTAGAGACTTCATCCACAATGACTGATCTTTTTGCCATTTTGGTTTTGGATGCACACACGGGATCTTTCTTTAGATCCATCATGTGCTAAGCTGGAGCCTCACACAGGGCCAAGTGGCTGATTCAGACACCTCCCTTTCCAAAGCAATTATGCCAAGAGCCACAGGTGATCCTCATTCATTTCCATTTGATAACTGTTTTTTTCAGTCTTCACAAAGGGGTGGCCAGAGGCAAATACCTTCCTGACATTCAGGGCAACAGAACAAAATGTAAGCAAAAGGCCCAAAGCAGGGTTTCTCCACTGAGAGTTTCCTGGCCACACTGATATCTGAGTTTTCTGAGATGCTCTCCATGCCATTCCCTTCAGCTATTCAGTACATGGTCATGTCACAGTGATTGGAGGTGGTACATATCATGGATAAAAAATGATGAGCCTATTCTGGCTAGTGGCCAGAATTCTGGAAGAAAACAGGAACTTAGGAAGGTTGTAGGTGTTTCCCATTGGTAAGGCAAGCCGCAGTCCTTTCATAAATTGGACAGGTTGATTGGTGGGAGGCATTCTACTACACAGGACATATTCATTGATGCATTCTCTTTTCTAATGTGTACAACCACGGACACAGTGGGATACACAGAAATAGAAACACTCACCATGTCAAATGACTTATTAGAAACAGTCCATTCCAAAAGAAATAAATCACGTTTTTTTACCTATTCTCAGAACATGAGACAAAACCACAAACTGACATCCACACACCCAGGAACCTCCTTCCCCCAAGTAGGTCTGTGACTCTTCTGAGTGTCCTCTGACTGGTAGGCCATACGATGTTCCTCCGAAATGGCCTTTCCTGTCTCAGATCTGGTGTTATTCACCAACTCTGTGAAGTTGTCAGGAGGCAGTGGTGAGCCAATTCCAGTCTTGTCAGTAAAGGCCCCTCTTCAGAGCTTTCTTGGAATTTGGCCACCTTCACATGAATAGGTACCTAGAAAGACTGATTCTATCCTTGGTAAATCCAAACAAGTGAGACCACTGGGACTTGGACGGGTAATGGCTCTGGGTGCCTGGCTTCCTGGATCCCAAATTCAGAGAATTCCATCACCAAGGAAGTATGTGAGGTCACTTCCTTCAGGAACTGAATGAGGTCACTGACTTGGCCACCAATATGTCCTAACAGTTGCTTCCTAGGTTCTCATAAGATGGAGGCTGCCCCTATTTCCTGTGACACAGTCACAAATTAGAATGGTATAGAAACCACAGGCACCTGGGAACAGCTCTCCACAAAGGCCTGGTTTGGTCCGACTTCTCTACATTAAGAAGAGAGAGGCTGATTCAGAAACATCCCTTCATCCTGATTAGGTTGTTTGCCATGGAAGATGACTTTTGCTCTCTCAGGTCCTAAATAGCTGCCTAAATCTTCTCCATGGATCATTTCTGCATGGACCTTTGAGGTTTTCAGCAGATGGAAGATCCCCTACATTCCTGTATTGTAAGTCCAACTCGGTCCCTGCTCTTCTGTAAAGTTAGATTGACGGAACATTGTATGGTTAGGGTTAATAGCGTGTTCGATTTTGGTTAGGAATCATTCTGCTGGATGAATAATGGTTTGGGAACCTGTGATACTTATAAGAATATAGACTTGAAATATAAGTACAAAAACAGAAATCTAGGTAAGATTTGAAGCCCAGAAGGGCATTTGGCAATTGATTGGCATACTAAGCTTGAATTATGTTCTGTACCGAGGTCTCAGATAAATTCATTTACAATGGCATAGGATGCTGTACCTCAGATGACTGAATTTAGAAGAGATCATCCAGTCCAAAAGGGATAGTCCAAAGGATTAGGAAGATTGTCAGTAGGATTAGGAAGAAGAGTGAGTCTAGGAGTTGGACCAAAAGTTCTTTAGCAATAGGGTTTTAGTTAGAGAGTGAATGTAAATGTCAGCACATGTGAAGAGTCAGTCACAATGATAAACTGGGGAAAATATGTAGGAAAGAGAGTAAATATGTATCAATAGACACATTAGGAAATCAGGCAACGTCTAAAGTGAGTGATAGGATTAGACATTTTCAACAGGGTTGAGGTTGAATATATAATCTTAGGAAGAAACAATTATTTAGTCACCAATAGGATTGACATTTGAGCGCATTAGGGAACCTAGACATGGAGGTTTTTAGTAATCCATGCTCACTTTAAATTTAGGCTTTAGTACAATCATAAGTGTGACCTTTGCATTTTGTGTCAAGAATATTACTGTGGTAAAATATATATTTAGATCAGATTACATGAGTATTTCTTCCACCAATATAAGGAGCAATATTTTGAAAACTTATAAATTAGTATTGCGGATAAAATAGGCGTACCCTGTGTTGATGAATAAGAGATGAAGCATGAATAGACCATATTGTGAATTAATTATATAACTGGTTCCAACTTTAAATAATGCATTGAAATTATATTTGAAAATATATAGGAAATCTTATATTGATATATATACATTCATTCCAACCAGTTATACATCTAATGGTAATATTAGGGTTATGGTTTATCATGAAGAGTGTGTGAGTTTTGCTTCAAAAATGAGTATAGAATCGAAAATAATGTTTTTAGAAAGAAGTCTATTGAAAAGACCACTAAAGAATCATAGAGGAATACATGTTTTCTGAAAGAGGAAGTGATTGAAAGTGAACCACATGCCTATAAATTTGTGAATTTGTGGATGAAAGGTTATACCCTATGATGTCCATAAACTTAAGAAATAGTAATGTACCAGTGTGGAATAAAAATGAACTTCAAAATACATTTCATGTCCCATAGGAATCTAACTGCATTGATGTTAAACTTGGTCAGTTACTATAGAAATATTAGGATATATAAGGACCATTCACTGAAGTTAGTTTTCAGTACTAGGAAACAAATATGTATTTTAGGTGGTTAAATATTTCTGAGAATAATCTGTTGAGAGCCACAGCCAAAGGAGCCCCAGTAAACTTGCAGCTGCCAGCAAACTTCCGTCTGCCGGCTGATGATTGGCTCACAGCGGCCCCAGCATCATCTAGCTGATTTGCTTCTCTGTGGTGATGCTCATTGGAGATGCTCAATGAGCGGTTTCCCCGACCTTTCAGACTGCCAGCGGATGATTGGCTCACAGCGGCCCCAGCAACATCTAGCTGATTGGCTCCTCTGTGGTGATGTACATTGGGCTGGTTCCCTGCCCTTTCAGACCACGGAACTGCTCATTGGGGGACTTTTTTGGCTCCGCCCATGCGACCCAGCCAATCGGCCTCAAGAGGAGGAGACTTGTGTTTGAGGAAGAGGCTTGTGGGAAGCCTGTGGTGGCAGTTGGGCTCTGATGGCTATTCCTGAGGAGCTGTTTTGTTTGGTGTCATCTTGTTGGGTTGTATTATAGTAGAAATGCGGAATCAGAAATTATTAAAAAAAAAAACTGAAAGAGTGTTCAGTAAATTGTTAGATGCAATTAAGGCATGGAAGACTTTACAAGGACATGGAGGTTTACAATGTTAATTATCTAAGGTAATACAAGGAGCTAATGAACCTTATGCTGAATTTGTAGATAGGCTTATTCAAACAGCTACCAGAGTTTTTGGAAATACACAACAAGCAATGCCATTACTAAAACAACTGGCTTATGAGCAAGCGAATCTTTGGTTCAATGATATCATTAGACCATGGAAACATGAAGATTTAAACACATATATTAAATTATGTAGAGACATTAAAGAACAAGAGCAAGTCGTGGAAGCTGCAGTAAAACAGGCTTTAGATTCCAGAGACATTAATGAACAAGGGCAAATTGTGGCAGCTGCAGTAAAACAGGCTTTAGATGCCAGGCCAAGAACATGCTACAATTGTGAAGAAACAGGACATTTTAAAAGGAATTGTCCCATAGGAGGAGGGTTTAACAAAACTAGGTATCAAAAGAGTAGAATACCAGGTATTTGTCCACGATGCCGTAGAGGGAGACTTTGGGCTAATGAATGCTGTTCTCAAACCACCATAGAGGGTACACCATTATCAAAAAACGAACAAGGACCAGGTGTTTATCCACAATATTGTGGACAAAGACATGGAGCTCCATTGCCAAAAAATGGACAAGGGGGCTCAATGCTCCGGGGCCCAAAACCACAAATATACGCAGCACTGGAGAAACCCAGCAACCCCATCAGGGTAGTGCCCAGGACACATTGTCCATCAGATCCCTCATCAGACAAACCAGAGGGAGCTCAGGGTTGGACATCTGTGCCTCCGCCAGAGCAGTACTAACTGCAGAGATGGGAGTTCAATTCATTTCCACATGGGTAAAAGGACCTCTTCCCAAAGGAACAGTAGGCTTATTATTGGGACGCAGCTCTTCTACTGTAAAAGGACTTATGATAAGTCCTGGGGTAATTGATCTCGACTATGAAGGTGAAATAAAAATTATAGCCAGTTCTCCAAAGGGTATATCAGTAATTTCACCAGGAGATAGAATAGCACAGTTACTAATAATACCCAGCCTACATGAAAAATTTTCCAGTTGTAGTGTAGAAAGAGGTTCCAAGTGATTAGGCTCCACAGGTGTAGATTGGGCTATGCTTTCTTTAAATTTAGATTCTGGCCCCATGCTAAAACTAAATATTCAAGGGCATAAATTTAATGGGCTACTGGATACAGATGCAGACCTTAGCATCATCTGTCGTCAAGAATGGCCAAAACATTGGCCGTTACAACAAGCCACTCAAACGCTTCGAGGCCTAGGAGTGGCGTCTAATCCCCATACAAGTGCAATGGTATTAGATTGGAAGGATCCTGAAGGATGTGAAGGAACTCTACAGCCATATGTATTGGATCATCTTCCCGTAAATTTATGGGGACGAGATAGTCTTCTGGACTCAGTGATATTTTTTTTCGGATTCAGTATTGCCAGTCAATCGGGTTTTGCCGGCTCCTCAGTCCTGGTCTCAGTGTTGGACGTCCATTGCCTGTCTTCATTGCCTTGTCTTGTCTGTGTCATGTTTCATTGCTTTAACTGTTTGTGTATCTTTCATTATGGGACAGAGCACTTCAATGCCTCTGTCCCTGATCCTTAATCACTGGACCAAAGTCCGCTTAAGGGCTCAGAATCTTTCTTTTTCAGTAAAGCCCCGGATGTGGCAGACTCTCTGTGCTTCAGAATGGCCCACCTTTGGATTGGATTACCCCTAGAAGGATCTTTCTACTTCCCACTAATTTAAAAAAGTCAGAGATATTGTCTTTCAGCCGGGGCCACATAGCCATCTGGATCAACAGCCATATATCTTAACTCGGTGGGAACTCTGCATATCTCCTTTTCCATGGGTGAAGCCTTTCTTGCCCCTGCCCCCACTCTGACTCTTTCCCCCAGGAAATCTCAAATCCTCTGCTTCTCCTCCTCCTACACCCTCTGTTCTCCTTGAGTCACCAGATTTCACTCTACTGGACTCTCCTTCCCCTCCTTATCCCCTGCCCTTGTCCCCCAACCTCCAACACCCTCTAAGTGATTCCCCTGCTGCTGACTCAGCCTCTCCTCCATTGGAGGAAGCTATGCCGGCCCAGCGCCCTCCAGATAATTCCCTTGCGGCACACACAGCACCTCTTCCCTTGGAGAAAGCTGACCCGTCTAAAGGAACTCGCTGGCGGTGAATGATTGAAAACCCTGGAACTCTCGGGATGCTCCCCCTCCATCCCTATGGGCCAATGATTGACGATGGCCACGGGGAAAAAATGCAAGCCTACCAGTATTAGCCTTTCTCCTCGTCAGACCTAAATAACTTAAAAAAATTATAATCCCCCTTTTTCTGAGGACCCCACTTGGCTCTCAGGTCTGGTTGAGTCATTGATGTTTTCACACCAGCCTACTTCAGAAGACTGCCAAAAACTCCTAGGGATTCTCTTCATGACAGAGGAACAACAGTGAATCCTCCAGGAAGCTAGAAAAAAATATCCTCAAACAAGATGTGCGTCCGACACAACTTCCCAACATAATCAAAGGCAGCTTTCCCTTGAACCCACCCAACTGAGACCCCAAAATCTTTGAAGGTAGGGAGCATCTGTCCACTTATCACCGGGCTCTAATAGTGTGTCTCCAAGCAGCCGCTAGCGACAAACTAATTTGGACAAGGTAAGAGAGATTATTCAAGGGCCTGATGAATCTCCCACTATGTTTCTAGAGAGAATTATAGAGGCATATAGGAGATATACTCCTTTTGATCCTCAGGCAGAGAATCAAAAGGCATCTGTCACAATGGACTTTATCGGGCAAACTGGCCTGGATATTAAAACAAAGTTACAAAGCTAGATTGATTACAAGATATGACTTTGAGAGATTTAGTCAGAGAAGTCAAGAACGTATACTATAAGAGAGAAACTGAGGAAGAGAAGGGAGCAAAGGGAGGATAAAAGAAACAAAAGGCAGACTAAGGCGTTGACTAAGGTCCTGGTCACAACAACAAATAGGCCAGAAATTAAGAAACAGGTAGACAAGAAGGGATAACATTGGCCCATGCCAGAGGGCACCCTACCCTCAGATCAATGTGCCTACCATAAAGAAAAAAGGACACTGGGCCAAAATTGCCCTAAAAAGCGACAGCCACACCAGCCAGCCATACTGACTCTGGAGGATGACTAAGAAAGTCGGGGCTCAGTTTCCCTCCCCAAGCTCAAGGTAACTTTTGAAGTGTTTCAAAAGTGATTATGGAAATCGAAAATAATGTGTTTGGAAAGAAGTCTCATGAAAAGGTCAGTCAAGAAACATGGATGAATACATGTGTTCTGAAGCACGAAGTGATTGAAAGTGAGACAAATGCCTATAAATTTGCTAACTTGTGGATGAAATATATATTCTATGATGTGCATAAAGTGAATAAATAGTAATGTAGAAGTGTTGAATAAAATTGAACATCAAAATACACATCATGTCCCATAGTAATCTACTTGAATTGATTTTATACAGGGTCAGTTAGTGTAGAAATGTTAGGATATGTTTGCATCATTCAAAGAAGTTAGTTTTCAGTACTAGGAAACAAATATGTATTTCAGGTGGATGAATATTACTGAGAATAATCTTGTGAAAAGTTGATTAAAAATCCAAATACATCAATATGAATGAATTTAGGGAGTGTATAATAAGACACGTGTTTTATATATATATATATATATCACAGACATTAAAAATAGCAATATATATGCCAATTGAAATTCATCATGAAATATATATCATCATCATATCCAAAAATATTCATTTTAATGAATATGGATTTTTATATAAGTTTGTTCAAATAGAAAGCTCACCCATGGGTTGAATTTTCAGTTCCAACAGTGTTTAGGATGAGTGATCACTTCTCACAATTTGTATGTGCCATGTCAGCCACCTCACGAGAATGTACGTGTGACACCAGGTAGGATTCTATATGTGCATATTAAAACACATGTGCTGAATAGGCTACTGTGAAAGGAAGACAGTAATTCATATATTTGTTAACTTTAAAAACACATGTAGAACTATTTCAATTAAAAATTGACTAGATTTATAACTGCTACCCTATATATTTCAAAAGGCATGTCCAACTATACACCATGCCTCCTCTGAAATGCTTGTATTTCTATTCTGTTTGGGTTATGTTTCTCCATCATATTAGGATTAGTAGTCAGAGTCTAGTAGGGAATGGGTTAGTGTCAGGGATTCACAAAAATCTTTCCACTCTCATTCAGAACAATGCCTAGACATTACCCTCGTCCCAAGTAAGACACAATTAGAGGATAAGAGTTAAAAATTCTGTGAATACATATCTGGAAAAGAATATTCTCATGAGTTCACAACCTTGGATGTCATAAAGGAGTTTCCAAAAGTATGGGACAGGGTAAGCACTCCACAAACATGGAGCTCTGCTGCCCTAAAGACTTCTTGAGAAACTGCCTCTGAGGTTGGGCACTTGATATATATGTTTTCGTAAGGAGCTTTCTTTGTACTGAGACCATCAAAGCTGGGTGTGCATCTATGCGACCTGGAGGACATGGTTTCATATTTTCCAATGAACATGAGGCAGCAGTGCTGAATTCTCTCTATGTAGGTAAACTGTGTCCACTGGGGCCTAAGTGTCTCCGCGTGTGGACTGTGAAGCCATTTGGTCATCCTTCACTTTTCCTGGTGTTTCTTGCTGCTGCACTGGGAGTTTGGTATTTGCTTATGAAGTAAAAAAAAGATCACCTGGGACACAGTGCTTGAGGGAGTTCTGTCACGTGTGGTGGGTCAGGGTCTGCAAGAGAATATACCAACAATGCTTCTATTCCACATAGCTTTTCCCCTTGACCACAGCAACATAATTCTCAACATTGCCCTGAAACCTCTCTATATAACAAGATACCATTACATATAAGGGTCTGCTGGCTGCACCATGTCAGTCACAAGGCATTTGGAAGCCAATGGAAGATCAACATGGCCCCACCACAGATGTTTTATCACACACCTCCCCTCCTCTGGTCTAGGCCCACTACTCAGGAGGCTCCAATTTACTGGCATCTCTGTTATACACCATTTTGATGAAACCTAGTCAATCAAGGCACTGTCTGGTATACTCATGATCAGCAACCGGTTTTCCAAATTTTCTCCAGTGCCACCTGGTCATGGAAATTTCAATAATTTTATTGTATTCATCTAGCCATTTTTCACGGATGAAGATGGAGGCACTGTGGATTTCAATTTGTACAGGAACCATTAAATGATGAGAAACCTCATTTCAATGAAAGCTCTGTAGAACTGTTAAAGACAAGGCTTCCCAGGGAGTGGCCAAAAAGTCACATGAAATCAGACCCATTGAGGTCTACAATGTGAGGTCCATGTGTGTTTTGACTGTCACCTATGCCTACCAAGTCTTTCAGAAAAAAAAAAATCATGTGGTATCCTGGCTGAGATTCCCAGTGCTCTGTGGAAAGCCACCCTGGGCCTAGATCTCAGTTTCCAAGGGAGACTCTCATGCGTGCCCTCCTAGAATCCCAACACAATTCATGGCACAAGTTCTCTGAGATCAGATCCAGAATGCACTCGCTAAGTGTAATCACACCAGAGTTCAAGCCCATGTGGACCCAGGCATCTCATTTAACAGCCACACAATGACCACAATTAAACCAAAACACTCCCACATGGCGCTCATCTTTTTCCATATAGATACTCATCATAACCTCTGGCTGGAGGTTTCCATGAGGGGCACATTCCAAGACAGTGTCCAAAATAAGCTCCCTTGCCCCTCCTTTGCCTAAAGTCAGGGTGGCCTGGACATACTTCCTGTGAACCCGGAGTGATCAAATAGGCATGCCGTTAATACTGCACCGCTTCTTCAATTTGAGGCCTACTGAGTTAGAGGTATAGATTCTTTATGTAAATTAGAGTCATGAGAAAACCCAAGCACCTTTGCAGGGCTTTGAAGAACTCAATTGACACAAAGGATCCCTATTCTCACTTGATAGAGGTCAGGAACCTCACAGAGGAAAGCGAGACTTTATCCACAATGACTGGTGTATTTGCCATTTTGGTTTTGGATGCACACATGGGATCTTTCTTTAGATCCATCTGGTGCTGAGAATCTAAGCCACAACCTCACACAGGGCCAAGATGCTAATTCAGACACATCCCTTTCCAAAGCAATGAAGCAAAGAGCCACAGGTGATGCCCAATCATTTCCATTTGAAAACTGTTTACTTCAGGCTTCACAAAGGGGTGGCCAGAGCAAGAACTTCCTGACATTCAGTTCATCAGAACAATATATAAGCAAAATGCCCAAAGCAGGGTTTTTCCACTGAGATTTTCCTGGTCACACTGATATCTGAGTTTTTTGAGATGCTCGCCATTTCCTTCAGCTATCCAGTACATGGCCATGTCACAGAGCTTGGAGGTGGTATATAAGTTGCACACAAAACCATGATCCTATTCTGGAGAGTGAACAGAGTTCATGAATAAACCTGGAAATTAGGAATGTATCAGGTTATGCCCATCTTTAAGTAAAGCCGCAAACCATTCATAAATTGGGCAGGATGAAATGGGAAGCTTTCTACTAGACAGGACACATCCATTGATGCACTCTCTTTTCTAATGTCTACAACCACGGACACCATGGGATACACAGACATAGAAACACTCTCCTTTTCAAACGACTTACGAGAAACAGTTCACTCCAAACCAAACAAACCACCTTTTTTTTCCTATTCTCACAACATGAGACAAAATCACAAACTCACAACCACACCCACAAAGGCACCTCCTTACCCTAAGTAGGTCTGTGACTCTATGGAGTGTCCTCTGACTGGTGGGCCACACAATGTTCCCCCGAAATATCCTGTCCTGTCTCAGATATGGTCTCCTTGGCCATCTCTATGAAGTTGTCAGGAGCCAGCGGTGGGCCACTATCTGGTTTTTCAGGAAAGGCCCCTCTTCAGAGCTCTCTTGGCTTTTGGCCATTCTAACATCAGTAGGTACAAAGAAAGACTGACTCTGTCCTTGGTAATTCCAAACAAGTGAACCCACTGGGACTGGTACTGGGACTGGCTCTGTGTGCCTGGCTTCCAGGATCCTAAGTTCAGAGAGTTCCATCACCAAGGGAGTAAGGTGAGGTCACTTCCTTCAGGAACTGAATGAGGTCACTGCCTTGGCAACCACTTTATCCTAACAGTTGCTTCCAAGTGTCTCATTAGATGGAGGCTTCCCCTACTTCCTGTGAAACATTCACAAGTTAGAATGGTATATCAACCATAGGAACCCGGTAATAGCTCTCCACACAGGCCTGGTTTGGTCCATCTCCTCTTCATTGAGAAGAGAGGTTCTGATTCAGACACATCCCGTCATCCTGACCAGGTATTTTGCCATGGAAGATTACTTTTGCTTTCTCAGGTCGTCCATAGCTGACTACATATTCTCCAGGGATCATTTCTGCATTGAACTTGTGGTTCTCAACAGGTGAAAGATCCCCTACATTCCTGTATTGTAAGACCAACTCTGTCCCTGCTCTTCTTTAAATTTACATTGAGGGAACAGTGTATTGTTAGGGTTAATAAAATGTTTGATTTGGGTTAGAAATCATTCTGCTGGATGAATAATGGTATTGGGAACCTGCGATATTTTTAAAAATATAGAGGTGAAATATATAAATGAAAAAAGAAAGTCTAGGTAATTTTGAAGCCCAGAGGGGCAATGGGCCCTTCATTGGGATACTTAGCTTTGATTTACGTTGTACACAGATATCTCAGATAAATCGATATACAATGGCATAGGACCTTGTACCTTTTATGATTAAAATTCGAAGAGAACATCCAGTCAAAAAGGGATAGTAAGTAGGATTAGATAGATATTCGGTAGGTTAACAAAGAAGAGTGAGTATAGGATTTGGAACAAAAGTTCTTTAGCAATAGGGTTTGGGTTAAAGTGTGAAAGTAAATATCAGCACACTTGAAGGGTCAGTCACAATGATGAACAGTGGAAAATATGTAGGAAAGCAGATATCAATAGAGATATTACAAAATCAACAAATGGGCCAAGGACCTGAACAGACACTTCTCAGAAGAAGACATACAATCAATTAATAAGTACATGAAAAAATTCTCACCTTCTCTAGCAGTCAGAGAAATGCAAATCAAAACCACCCTAAGATACCATCTCACTCCAGTAAGATTGGCAGCCATTAGGATGTCAAACAATAATAAGTGCTAGCAAGGATGTGGGGAAAAGGGTACACTTGTACATTGCTGGTGGGACTGCAAAATGGTGCGGCCTTTATGGAAAGCAGTATGGAGATTCCTGGGAAAGCTGGGAATGGAACCACCATTTGACCCAGCTATCGCCCTCCTCGGACTATTCCCTGAGGACCATAAAAGAGCATGCTATAGGGATACCGCCACATCAATGATCATAGCAGCACAATTCACAATAGGCAGACTGTGGAACCAACCTAGATGCCCTTCAATAGATGAATGGATAAAAAATAATGTGGCATCTATACACAATGGAGTATTATGCAGCACTAAAAAATGACAAATTCATGGAATTTGCAGGGAAATGGATGGCATTAGAGCAGATTATGCTAAGTGAAGCAAGCCAATCCTTAAAAAACAAATGCCAAATGTCTTCTTTGATTTAAGGAGAGCAATTAAGAACTGAACAGAGGGAAAGAGCATGAGGAAAATATTAACATTAAACTGAGACAAGTGATGGGAGGGAAAGGGAGAGAGAAGGGAAATTGCATGGAAACGGAAAGAACCCTCATCGTTATACGAAATCACATATACGAGGTTGTGAGGGGAAAGGGGGGGAAGGGAGAGAACGGAACAACAACAGATGAGGTAGAGAGGGAAGATGAAAGGGGAGGGGAGGGGGGATAGTAGGGGATAGGAAAGTCAGCAGAATACAACAGTCACTAATATGGCATTATGTAAACATTGTGAATGTGTAACTGATGTGATTCTGCAATCTGTATTTGGGGTAAAAATGGAAATGCATAACTCACTTGAATCAAATGTATGAAAGATGAAAAAAAAATTAAAAAAAGTACTAAATTGGCTCATCGTAACAATAAAAAAAGAGATATTACAAAATCAGGCAAAGTATAAAGTGAGTGATATGATTAGATATTTGCAACAGGGTTGATTTTGAATATATAATCTTAGGAAGAAACAAATATGTAGTCACCAATAGGATTGATATTTGAGAGCATTAGGCAACCTGAACATGGAAGTAATCCATGTTCACTTTCTATTTAGGCTTTAGTACAATAATAAGTGTGAACTTTGCATTTTGTGTCCAAAATGTTACTGTGATAAAATGTATATGTTGATTAGGTGACATGAGTATTTCTTTCACCATTTCTGCGAGTAATATTTTGAAGACATATACATAAGTATTGGTTGTACAAAAAGCTGTACCCTGTGTCTATGAATATACAGATAATGCATGAATAGACCATACTGTGAATAAATAGTATAGCTGGTTCCACTTTAAATAATGGATTGAATTCATATTCACAAAGGAGTGGTCTGAGGCAAAAACCTTCCTGAAATTCAGGGCAACAGAACAATAGGTAAACAAAACGCACAAAGCAGGGTTTCTCCACTGAGACTTTCCTGGTCACACTGATATCTGAGTTTTCTGAGATGCTCGCCTTTCCCTTCAGCTATCCAGTACATAGCCATATCACATAGCTTGGAGGTAGTACATATCTTGGACACAAAACAATGAGGCAATTCTGGAGAGTGTCCAGAATTCAGGATGTAAACAGAAACTTTGAAAGATAGCAGGTGTTTCCCTTCAATAAGGAAAGCTGCAGTCCATTAATAAATCGGGCAGGATGAATATTGCGAAGCTTTCTCCTAGACAGGACACATCCATTGATGCATTTTCTTTTCTAATGTCTACAACCACGGACAGAGTGGGATACACAGACATAGAAGCACTCGCCTTGTCAAAGGACTTACTAGAAACAGTCCACGCCAATTCAAACAAACAGCCTTTCTTACATCTTCTCAGAACTTGAGAAAAAACCATACACACACCTACACCCACAAAGGCACCTCCTTTGTGGAGTGTCCTCTGAATGGTGGGCCATACTATATTCCCCCAAAATGGCCTGTTGTATCTCAAATCTAGACTCCTTGGCCAACTCTGTGCAGTTGTCAGGAGCCAGCGGTGAACCAATACCTGCTTTCTCAGAAAGGTCTTTCTTCAGAGCTTTCCTGGCATTTGGCCATCCTCACATCTGTTGGTACTAAGAAAGACTGACTCTGTGCTTGGTAAATTGAAACAAGTGAGACCACAGGGACTGGGACTGCGACTGGCTCTGGGTGCCTCTCTTCCTGGATCCCAAGTTCAGAGAGTTCCATCACCAAGGAAGTGAAGTGAGGTCACTTCCTTCAGGAACAGAATGAGGTCACTGCCTTGGCAACCTCTTTGTCCTAACAGTAACTTCTAAGGGTCCCATGAGATGGAGTCTGTCCCTTCTTTCTGTCACACTTTCACAAGTTAGAATGGTATATCAACCATAGGCACCTGGGAAGAGCTCTCCACACAGGCCTGATTTGGTCCATCTTCTCTACATTTAGAAGATAGAGGTTGATTCAGACACATCCATTCATCTTGACCAGGTTGTTTACCATAAAAGATGACTTTTCGTCTCTCAGGTCCTTCATAGCTGCCTATATCTTCTCCAGGGATCATTTCTGCATGGACCTTTGATGTTCTCAGAAGGTGGAAGATCCCCTACATTCCTGTATTGTAAGACCAACTCTGTCCCTCCTCTTTTGTAAATTTAGATTGAGGGAACAGTGTATGTTTAGGGTTAATAACATGTTTGATTTGGGTTAGGAATCTCTCTGCCGCATGAATAATGGTATTGGGAACCTGTGATATTTACAAGAATATATAGGTGAAATGTAAGTATGAAAACAGAAATCTAGGTAAGATTCGAAGTCAGAAGGGCATTGGGTCCTTGAGTGGGATTCTTAGGTTTGAATTATGTTCTGCATATATGTCTCCGACAAATTGAAATACAATGGTTTAGGACCTTATACCTTGGATGATTAATTGTTGAAGAGAACATCGAGTCAAAAAGCAATAGTCAGTAGGATTAGGAAGATAGTCAGTAGGTTTAGAAATAAGAGTGAGTATAGGATTTAGACCAAAATTTCTTTAGCAATAGGGTCTCAGGTAGACATTGAATGTAAATGTCAGCATATGTGAAGTGTCAGACACAATGATGAACTGGGGAATATATGTAGGAAAGCAGATATCAATAGAGATATAAGGAAATCAGGCAAAGTATAAACTGAGTGATAGGATTAGACATTTTCAACAGGCTTGAAGTTGAATATATAATCTTAGAAAGAAACAAATATGTAGTCACCAATAGGATTTACATTTGAGAGCATTAGGCAACCTGGATATGGTTGTTTTTAGTAATCCATGCTCACTTTCCATTTAGGCTTTGATACAATCATGAGTATGACCTTTGTTTTTTGTGTCCAGAATATTACTGTGATAAAAAAAAGAAATATATATATATTGATAGATAGATAAGGTGACATGAATATTTCTTCTACCATTTTTGGGAGCAATGTTTGAAGAGGTATAAATTAGTATTGGGGGAACAAAGAGGTGTACACTGTGTCTATGAATATAGAGATAATGCATTAATAGACCATACTGTGAATAAATAGCATACCTGGTTCCAACTTTAATAATGGATTGAATTGAAATGTGAAAATGTACAGGAAATCTTATATTGATATTCACACATTCATTCCAACCACTTATACATCTAATGGTAATATTAATGTTATGGTTTATCTTGAAGAGTGTGTGGGTTTAGCTTCAAAATTGATTATGGAAATCGAAAATAATGTGTTTGGAAAGAAGTCTCATGAAAAGACCAGTCAAGTAACATGGAGGAATACATGTGTTCTGAAGCAGGAAGTGATTAAAAGTGAAACAAATTCCTATAAATTTGTGAACTTGTGAATGAAATATATATCCTATGATGTGCAAAAACTGAAGAAATAGTAATGTATCAGTGTTGAATTAAAATGAATGTCAAAATAGACATCATGTCCCATAGGAATATACTTGCATTGATGTTAAACTGGGTCAGTTACTGTAGAAATATTAGGATTTGTAAGCACCATTGATTGAAGTTAGTTTTCAGCACTGGGAAACAAATATGTATTTCAGGTAGATGATTATTTCTGAGAATAATCTTGTGAAAGTTGATTATAAATCCACATACATGAACATGAATGAATTTACAGAGTGTATATAAGACAAATATATTTCATATTTTATAAAATCTGTAGAGTGTATGTGTGTATATATATATATATATATATATATATATATATATATATATAGACAAAAAAACACAAAAATTCATTAAAAAGTATCAATATATATATGCCAATCGTAATTCATCATGTAATATATATCACCCTCAGATGCAAAAATATTTATTTTACTAAACATGGGTTTATGTATAATATTGTTCTAATAGGAAGCTCACCCATAGTTTGGATTTTCAGTTCCAACAGCGTTTAAGAGGACTGATCTCTTCTTACAATTTGTTTCTGCCAAGTCAGCCAACTCATAAAAATATACGTGTGATACCAAGTAGGAATCTATATGTGCATATAAAAAGTACATGTGCTGAGTAGGCTACAGAGAAAGGGAGACAGGAATTCACATATTTGTTAACTTTAAAAACGCATGGAGAGAGCTGGGGATGTGGCTCAAGTGGTAGCGCGCTCGCCTTGCATGCGTGCGGCATGGGTTCGATTCTCAGCACCTCGTGCAAACAAAGATGTTGTGTCCGCCAATAACTAAAAAAATAAATATTATAGAATTCTCTCTCTCCTCTCTAACTCTCTCTTTAAAAAAAAACACATGGAGGACTATTTCAATTAAAAATTGAGTAGATTTATAAAACCGACCCTTTATCATGCAAGAGGGAAGTCCAACTATACACCATGCCTCCTCTGAACTGCTTGTATTTTCATTTTTTTTGTTTATTTTTCTCCATCATATTAGGATTAGTAGTCAGAGTCTAGTAGGGTATGAGTTAGTGTCAGGGATTCAGTATTTCGAATGGAAAATTGGAAAATGGATCAATGTGTATGCAAATGTGTACTACAAAAAAATTTTCCCACTCTCATTCAGAACAATGCCTTGACATTACCTTCACCCCAAGTAAGACACAATTAGAGTAGAAGAGTTAGAAAATCTTTGAATACATATCTGAAATTGAAAATGCTTAGGGTTCACAACCTTGGAGATTGTAGAGGAGTTTCCAAAAGTAAGGGACAGTGTAAAAACTCTACAAACATGGAGATTTGCCTGCCTAAAGACGTCTGGAGAAACTGTCTCTAGGTTGGGCACTTGAAATATATGTTTTTGTGAGGATCTTTAGCTTCCTTTCTAGTGAGACCATCAAAGTTGCGTCTTCATCTCTGTGATCTGGAGGACATGGTTTATAATTTTCCAATAAACATGAAGCAGCAGTGCTGAATTCTCTCTTGTATGTAAACTGTGGCCACTGGGGGCTAAGTGTCTCCCCATATGGACTGCGAAGCCATTTCATCATCCTCCACTTTTCCTAATGTTTCTTCCTGCTGCACTCGGAGTTTGGTATTTGCTTCACGAAATACAAGGAGTTCAACTGGGACACAGTGTTGCCGCGAGTTCTGTCACGTGTGGTGGATCAGGGTCTGCAGGAGAATGCACCAACAGGGCTTGTATACCACATAGGATGCCCCCTTGACCATAGCAACCTGATTCTGAACATTGCACTGAAACCTCTCCATATAACAAGTTGCCTTTACATATAAGGGTCTGCTGGCTGCACCATGTCAGTCACAAGCCATTTGGAAGCCAATGGCAGATCCACATGGCCCCACCTCAGATGTTTTATCACACATTTGCTCACCACTGCTCTAGGCCCACTACTCAGCAGGATCCAAATTATTGAGATCTCTGTTCTACACCATTTTCATCAAAACCAGTCAATCAAGGCACTGTCTGGTACACTCGTGATCAGCAACAGGACATCCAAATGTTCTTCATTGCCACCTGGTCATTGGAATTTCAAAAATTTCATGGTATTTATCTAGCCAAATTTCAATTATGAAGTTGTAAGCACTATGGCTTTCAAATCATTCAGGAATCATTCAATGGTGAGGAAGCTCATTTCAATGAAAAATTTGAAGAACTCTCACAGGCAAGGCTTCCCAAAGAGTGGCCTAAAAGTCACATGAATCCAGGCCCATCGAGGTCTACAATTGAGGTCCATGTGTGTTTTGACTAGCAAATATGGCTTCCAAGTCTTTCAGAAAAAAATAATTTGATATCCTGGCTGAGATTCCCAGTGCTCTGTGGAAAGCCACCCTAGGACTAGATCTCAGTTTCCAACGGAGACTCTCATGCATGGCCTCCTAAATTCTTAACACAATTCATGGCAATACTTCTTTGATGATTGATCCAGAACTGAGTGTTTAAGGGGAATGACACCAGAGTTCAAGCCCAGGTGGATCCAGTCATCTCTTCCAACTGCCACACGAATGACTACAATTAAAACCAAAACACTTCCACATGGTCCTCACCTTCTTCCAGAGAGACACTCATCATTACCTCTGGCTGGAGTTTTTCATGTGGGACGCATCCCAAGAGAGTGTCCGAAATAATCTTCCTTGCCCCTCATTTGCCTAAAGTCAGGGTGGCATGGTCACCCTTCCTGTGAACCTGGAGTGATCCAATAGGCCTGCTTCTCCAAATTGAGGCCTACTGACTCTCAGGGATAGATTCTTTAAGTGATTTGGAGTCACAAGAAAACACAAGCACCTCTGCAGTTCTTCAAAGAACTCATTTGACCTAAAGGATCCCTATTCTCACTTGATAGAGGTCAGAATCCTAACAGAGGAAGGCAAGAGACTCATAAACAATGACAGATTTTGGCCATTTTTGTTTTGATTGCACACATGCAATCTATCTTTAGATCCATCATGTGCTGAGAATCTAAGCCACAACCTCATACAGGGACAAGAGGCTGATTTAGACACATCCTTTTACAAGCAATTAAGCAAAGATCCACAGGTGATGCCCATTCATTTCCATTTGAAAACTGTTTTCTTCAGGCTTCACAAAGGGGTGGCCTGAGGCAAAGACCTTCCTGACATTCAGGACAACAGAACCATAGGTAAGCAAATGAACCAAAGCAGGGTTTCTCCACTGAGAATTTCCGGGTCACACTGATATCTGAGTTTTCTAAGATGTTCCCATTCTCTACAGCTATCAAGTATATGGACATGTCTCAGAGCTTGGAGGTGGTACATATCTTGGAAACAAAACCATGAGACTATTCTGGAGAGTGGCCAGAATTCAGGAAGAAAACAGGAACTTAGGAATTTAGTAGGTGTTGCCCATCCATAAGGCAAACCAAAGTCCATTCTTCAATTAGGCAGGATGAATGCTGGGAAGTTTTCTACTAGACAGGACACATCCTTTGATGCCTTCTCTTTTCTAATGTCTACAACCACGGACACAGTGGGATACTCAAGACTTACAAACACTAGCCTTGTCAAACGACTTACTAGAAACAGTCCACTCCAACCAAAAAAAACTGCCTTTTCTACGTATTCTCAGAACATGAGAGAAAAGCACAAACTCACTGAACACCCACAAAGGCACCTCCTTAACCCAAGTAGGTCTGTGACTATCTGGAGTGTCCTCTAACTGGTGGGCCATACTATGTTCCCCTGAAATGGCCTGTCCTTTCTCAGATCTGGTCTCCTTGGCCAACACTGTGAAGTTGTCAGGAGCCAGTGGTGAACCAATACCTGCTTTCTCAGGAAAGGCCCCTCTTCAGAGCTCTTCTGCCATTTGACAATCCTCATATCAGTCGGTACCAAGGAAGACTGACTCTGTCCTTGGTAAATCCAAACAAGTGAGACCACTGGGACTGGGACTGGGACTGGCTCTGGGTGCCTGGCTTCCTGCATCACAATTTCAGATTTTTTGATCACCAAGGAAGAGAGGTGAGGTCACTTTCTTTAGGAACTGAATGAGGTCACTACCTTGGCCACCACTTTGTCCTAACAGTTGCTTCGAAAGGTCCCATGAAATTGAGGCTGCCCCTACTTCCTTTGACACTTTCACAAGTTAGAATGGTATATCAACCATAGGCACCTGTAAACAGCTCTCCACACAGGCATGGTTTCATCAGTTCTCTACATTACGAAAGGAGAGGCTGATTCAGACACATCCCTTCATACTGACCCTGTTGTTTGCCATGGAATATGACTTTTCCCCTCTTAGGTCCTTCATAGCTGCCTGCAACTTCTTCAGGGTATAATTTCTGCATGGTCCTTTGATGTTCTCAGCAGGTGGAAGATCCCCTACATTACTGTATTGTAAGATAAACTCTGTCTCGGCTCTTCTGTAAAGTTAGTTTGAGGGAACAATGTATGGTTAGGCTTAATAACATGTTTCATTTGAGTTAGGAATCATTCTGCTTAATGAATAATGGTATTGGGAACTTGCGATATTTACAAGAATATATTGGTGAAATATAAGTTTGAAAACAGAAATCTAGATAAGATTTGAATCCAGGAAGGGCATTGGGCTGTTGATTGGGATACTTAGCTTTGAATTATGTTCTGCACAGATGTCTCAGATAAATCAATATACAATGGCATATTACCTTGTACCTTGGATGATTGCTTGTCGAAGAGATCATCCAGTCAAAAAGGGATAGTCTTTAGGATTAGGAAGATAGTCGGTATGTTAGAAAAAAGAGTGAGTATAGGATTTGGCCCAAAAGTTCTTTAGCAATAGGGTTTCGGATAAAGAGTGAATGTAAATGTCAGCACATGTGAAGAGTCAGTCACAATGATGAACTGGGGAAAATATGTAGGAAAGCAGATATCAATAGAGACATTAGGAAATCAGGAAAATATAAAGTGAGTGATAGGATTAGTCATTTTCAACAGGGTTGAGGTTGAATATATTATCTTAAGAAGAAACAAATATGTAGTCACCAATAGGATTGATTTGAGAGCGTTAGGCAACCTGGATATGGATGTGTTTAGTAATCCATGCTCACTTTCCATTTAGGCTTTGGTGAAAGGTTAATAAAATAGGTACCTGTTACTTACTGTTTTTCTGTATGCTTAACAAAACACTGTTGAAGTCTTGAGGACTGTTTGCTAATCTTGTTTCCAGAATGTGCTGTCCCCAACTGCCAAACTGCAAATGTATACCCTCACCCGTTTGCACGCAAACCACCCACTTGCCCTGACCCATCAATAAACTTCCCTCCCTGCCCTCTCCAAGGAAAGCATATAAGCTCTGCTTAAGCTGTTCTCATTGCTCTCTGCTCTATTCAAGTGAGCTCTGAGCCCCAGAATGCTGGACCCATAATAAACCATTTACTGTTGCTTGAGACATTCCTCTGGTGGTCTCTTCCTCTGATGCTTGCCCGACCTTTACATCTGGAGGCACGAGCAAGATCCGGCAGCGGCGGATGAAAGATCCCCAAGGTGCTCTTTTCAGGGTAAGTAAGGGAACTCTTTTTGGTTTTAGGTTTCAGGTTAGGGCTTGGCAAAATGGCTATTGGTGATGAGCGTGAGCTCTCTCTGACAGAGGCTGACATACGTGTCACAGAGCCACAGGCCACGTCCCTGGGGGATGCCCCAGAGGACTCAGGAAATCGAGGAACAATAGTCTCCTTGACTCAGTGATATTTTGCTTCGGATTCAGTATTGCCAGCCCATCAGGTTTTGCCGGCTACTCAGTCCTGGCCTCAGTATTGGACGTCCATTGCCTGTCTTTATTGTCTTGTCTTGTCAGTGTAGTGTGTGATTTCTTTCACTGTTTGTGTATCTCTCATTTTGGGACAGAGCACTTCAACACCTCTCTTCCTGACCCTTGATCACTGGACCAAAGTCTGTGCAAGGCCCAGAATCTTTCTTTTTCAGTAAATTGCTGGACCTGGCAGACCCTCTGTGCCTCAGAATGACCCACCTTTGGAGTTGGATAGCCCCTAGAAACATCTACTTCCCACTAATTTGAAACGTCAGAGATTTTGTCTTTCAACCGGGGCCACATAGACATCCAGATCAACAGCCATATATCTTAACTTTGCAGGACCTCTGCAAATCTCCTCCTACATGGGTGAAGCCTTTCTTTGTCTCTGCGCCCACTCCTACTCCTTCCACCATGATTCTATCTCACAAACCCTCTGCTCTTCCTCCTCCAACCTCTGTTCTCCCTGAGTCTCAAGACTCTACTGGACTCTCCTACCCTTCTTATCCGTTGCCGTCGTCCACCAACCCCCAACAACCTCTAAGTGATTCCTTTGCTGCTGACTCAGCCTCTCCACCATTGGAGAAAGCTAGGCCGGCCCAGCGCCCACCAGATGACTCCCCCTTGTCACACACACAGCCCCTCCTTCCCTGGAGAAAGCTGGCCCGGCTAAAAGAACTCAAAGAACTCCCTGGCGTTTTCACACCTGCCTACTTGGGATGACTGCCAACAAATCCTAGGGATTCTCTTCATGACAGAGGAACGAGAGAGAAACTTTCTGGAAGCTAGAAAAAAATATCCTCGGACCAGATGGGTGACCAACACAACTTCCCAACATAATCAAAGCCGGCTTACCCTTGAACTGACCCAACTGGGACCCCGAAATCTTTGAATGTAGGGAGCATCTGTCCACTTATTGCCGGGCCCTAATAGTGGGTTTCCAACCGGCCGCTAGCCAACCAAATAATTTGGCCAAGGTAAGAGAGATTATTCAAGGGCCTGATGAATATCCCTCTATGTTTCTAGAGAGAATTATGGAGGCGTATAGGAGATATACTCCTTTCGATCTTCAGGCAGAGGATCAAAAGACATATGTCATGATGGCCTTCATTGGGCAAGCTGATCTGGATATTAAAAGAAAGTTACAATACTTAGATGGATTACAAGATATGACTTTGAGAGATTTACTCAGGGTAGCCGAGAAAGTATCCTATAAGAGAGAAACAGAGAGAATGAAAGGGAGCAAAGGGAGGATGACAGATGAAAAAGACAGATGAAGGTATTAACTAAGGTCCTGGTCACAACAATAAATAGGCCAGAAATTAAGAAACAGGGAGACAAGAAACGATACCTGGGTCCCCACCAGAGGCCACCCTTGGCCTCAGATCAATGTGCCTATTGTAAAGAAAAAGGACACTGAGCCAAAAAGTGCCCTAGAAAGAGACAGCCACGCCAGACAGCCTTTCTGACTCTGGAGGTTGACTGAGAATGTCGGGGCTCAGATCCCTTCCCCGAGCTCAGGGTAACTTTTGAAGTGAAGGGGACCCCATAAACTTTGAAGTGGATACAGCAGCAGTATACTCAGCCCTTAAGGCCCCACTGGGCCCTCTATCAAATAAAAGGTCTCTAGTTCAAAGGGCTAACAGCAGTAAATATCAGACTTAGACAACTAAGTGGACCATGGACATGGGGAAAGGAAAAATCCAACATTCCTTCCTAGTAATCCCAGAATGCCTGGCCCCATTGATGGGCAGAGATCTGCTCAGTAAGCTCCGGGCCAAAACAACTTTTAACCCCGAAGGCCCCAAAATGAAATTTCTAAATCCTTCATTAAAAACTCCTATAGTCATGGCTTTATAAATGTCAGTCAAAGATGAACATCCACTTTTCACACACCCCAAGAATGATCAAACAGGCAAGCTACCCCAGAAATGGATAACAGATTACCCAGATGCCTGGGCAAAAATTGTTGGGTTAGGACTAGCCATGAAACAACCTCCAATAACAGTGGAGTTAAAAACCTCAGCCTCCCCAATCAATGTCAAACAACATCCTCTGAGCAAAAATGCTAAAGATGGGTTACGGCCCCATATTCAGAAATATCTGGCTTTAGGGTCCTAAGGCCCTGTCAATCGGCCTGGAACACTCCCCTGCTACCAGTAAAAAATCCAGGAACTGGGGACTATCCCCGTTCAAGACCTAAGAGAGATCAACAACAGAGTGCAGGACATTCACCCCACGGTAAATAATTTGTACAATCTGCTTATCACTCTGAACCCTGAGTAGAAATGGTATGGACATAAAGATGCTATCTTTTGCATGCCTCTGCATAAAGTCAGTCAGTTTCTGTTTGCTTTTGAGTGGGTAGACCCAGAAACCGGAACGTATGGTAAACTAACATGGACTAGACTCCCACAGGGGTTCAAAAACTCCCCCACTCTGTTTGATGAAGCCCTCCACAGAGATGTCAACAACTTCAGAACTATGCACCCCGAAGTCACCCAGCTTCAATACGTGGATGACCTGCTACTGCAGCCAACACCAAGGAAAACTGTGAGTCTGGGAACCAAGCACTATTATGTAAGCTTGCTCAACTCGGGTATAGAGCTTCTTCCAAAAAACCCCAAATTTGCCAGCAAGAAGTAGTCTTCCTGGGCTATTCCCTTAGAGGTGGTAAACGTTGGCTCACTGAGCCCAGAAAACAAACGGTTGTGCAGATACCCCCCCCCAGCAGCAGACAACACAAAGAGTTTCTTGGGACTACTGGGTTTTGCAGGTTA
The DNA here is from genome assembly GCF_048772815.1 of Callospermophilus lateralis. Taxonomy (NCBI): domain Eukaryota; kingdom Metazoa; phylum Chordata; class Mammalia; order Rodentia; family Sciuridae; genus Callospermophilus; species Callospermophilus lateralis. The sequence continues at coordinate 26,611 of NW_027512816.1, forward strand.
TGGATTCCTGTGTTTGTGTCCTTAACTTCTCCTTTATACCCGCTGTTAAAGGGAGATGCCCAATTCCAATGGACCCCTGAGCACCAGCAAGCTTTTGATAACATCTTACGACACTGGCACTGAACTCCTCAACTTCACTGAGCCAAGCCTGCAATTTCAGAAAGCCCTACACTACGTTAAAAATGTACATCAATTCACACACCTTGGTCCAAAGAAACTGCAGGCATTCCTGAAGGATCAAGAACAGAGTTTTCCACTAACCGACTCACAGCGAAAGGACATAACTGAACGGGTAACAAAACCCTGTCCGTTCTGTCAATAGAACAATTACCCTTCCAAGCTTCCTGTAGGAAAGCGCCTATGAGCAACCAGACCAGGAAATTCTGGGAAGTGGACTTTACTGAAATTTAGCCAGCAAGGTATGGACTTCAATATCTCCTAGTGTTTGTAGATATATTTTCAGGATGGATTGAAGCCTTCCCCACAAAAAAAAAAGGCACAAATGGTGGTAGAAAATCCTGAAAGATATTTTTCCATGATACGGCCTACCTAAGGTAATAGGGTCTGATAATGGACCGGCGTTCATGGCCCAGGTAAGTAAGGGGTTAGCCAGGATCCTGGGGATAAATTGGAAGTTACATTGTGCTTATAGACCCCAGAGCTCAGGACAGGTTAAAAAAATTAATAGAACCATTAAAGAGACCTTAACGAAATTAAGCTTAGAGGGCATCAAAGATTGGACTATGCTCCTGCCTTATGCACTGTTTCATGCAAGAAATACTCCCTCTGTTTCTTTGTGTAACCTCACCTCCTATAAAATTCTCTATGGGGCCCCTCCTCCAGTAAGGACCTAACCACAACTCTAAGACCTACCGATCCCTTCCACACCCCCTTGCTTGACAAACTTAAAGCTATTGAAAGAACTCAGGGATACCTGTCAAAACAGCTGGCCACTGCCTACCAACCTGGTGAAGAGGAGACTCCACATCGATATCAAAAAAGAGACTTCATCTACATAAGATGACATCAGGTGTCATCCCTGGAACCCCGCTGGACAGGACCATACCAGGTGCTACTTATAAAACCTACAGTGGTAAAGGTAGACGGAATCACTTCCTGGATCCTAATTCTCATCTCAAGCCTGTGCCCTGTCCAGACACTGGCTTGAAAGTGGAAAAGACTGGTAACCCTTTCAAATTGCATATTTGCCATGTGGATAAGGCTATAGACTCTCCCCTTGGCCACCACTAGTCCTAACCATCATCAGCCCATTCAGCAGCGATGGCTGATCACAAATCCTATTAGACAAGAAGTATGGTCTGTCTCACATACAGCCCCCTTAGGGACCTGGTGGCCAACTCTCCACCCAGATATTTGTCAGCTGGGTATACGTCTTTCCAATTGGGATATCTCTGATGAAGAGGATCCCACTAAAATTCCATTAAATTTCTCCCGTACCATAGATAATGGAAACAAACATTATGGATGTAGGAACACGCAAGCCTGATGCAGGTTGGCTAGCCTAGATTACTATGTTTGCCCGGTGGACTATCAAAGCCACAAACAACCACGGCTGTGTGGGGGAAAAGCCGTCTTCTTCCGTAAGTCATGGGGATGTGAGCATACAGGGGCTGCCTGGTGGAACCCAAACTCCTCATCAAATTCAGTTCACAGCATTGGCCATATTACCAATTAGACAACCAAAACCGATGGCCCCCAGAGGGGTCTCTAGATCCTCAAATTCTGTGTGACTATTTCAACTTCGGCAAGTGATCAAAAGGATTGAAGAAAATTCCCCTATGTGTAGGCCTTTTCCCTCCTTTGCTCACATCACGAAATATGTTTCTCCAATAGATCCTTCTGCTCCAGATTCTCTGCTGTCACTCTCACATCAACAACCTGATTTCTCCCCTCCAATTACTAGATCAAAACCCCAAACCTCCTCTGGTTCTCAGACCATTGACCCCATGCTGAGGCAGCAGGTACTGAGGTACCCTTCCACCCACTCACTCCTCTCTTCTCCTGTCAGTGCCCACACCGGGTCCCTCCAGGTCCTCTTACCAGCTAACCCAAAGCTCAAACCAGCTGAGGAGTGCCCTCAGACGCCTATCCAAGATGTAATGAAAATGGCCTTTAAAGTTGCTTTGTCATCACTAAAAACAGGTTACTAAGAATTTAAAGTCCCTCACAGGCTTTTTAGATACTCATTCCCGTCTTCCCATCTGCTCTACCTGTTCTACTGCTCAAGTTTTGTTGCCAGGAAAATCCCAAACCCTTTTCCCATTATTCTTTTATATCTCTTTTTCCTCATTCTCAGAACCACAGAATTGCTCTCACCCCCCGCCTTCCCCGTCTTCCCCTCTGTACCAGGCCCACAGAAAAATCTTAAATGGCCTTCTCCAGAAGTCTTCATCGTGGCTGACTTTAGGACTTTCAGCAACAAAGTCTTTATAAAAGAGTTCAGTGTAGATAAACTTCCTCTTTTCGTGTTGCTCTGTTATACTTGGCCACTGGCTGGAAAAATCAGCCCTTCTAAGCTAGACACCCCCTTACTAGTTTTTCACAAAATATGTGAACAAGGCCTCTGGCCTTGAGCTGAGGCTTCCAGAGATGGCTACATTTCCAAGATAAAGAAGTTACCAACTGGGCTCCATGGTAACAGCTGGCAGGGAGAAAATAAAAGAGAAGAAAAAAGCTCTCCCCCTCCCAGGTGTCCTTAATAAGTTATCTTTCCCAGAGAAGAGGAAAATAAAAACAGAACCAAAAACTGCTTTTTGTGAACTTCTGCAGACTGTGAATTTCTGAGTCTTTTCCCTTACATGTTGGGTACAAAATTCTGAAACTACCTAAACTTGGGATTCAGGGGATTAATTGATTACAACAGAAGCAATGCCCTCTATATCCGGTTGCAACCAAATAGGACTGTTTCCCTATCTTTGGTGCTATCTTAGGTGCCTTGCCTTGTCCATACCTACAACAGTATAATTCTATATACTTAAACATTGTTTATTCATAAAATTATCAACAGATGTGATTAATTATGTAATGGTGCAGATGTTTCCCCGAGTGCTCTATCATGAGGCAGGATCATTTAAATTTCAAATAGGGGGGCATACAACCCGGTTCCGCTGGCAACCTGTATCCTTCACTTTAGCCATCCTATGAGGAATAGTAGTTGCTGCAGAGAAGGGCACAGGAACCACTGCCCTAATCCATGGGACACAACAAATGACCCAATTAGAAGCAGCAATAGACCAAAACTTAAAGATATTAAAAAACCACCATCACAGCTTTACAAGAATCTTTAACCTCTCTCTCTGAAGTTGTTTTACAGAACAGGCGAGGGTTCGACCTCCTCTTCATGAGAGAAGGGGCCTTTGTCCTGCATTGAGGGAAGAATGTTGTTATTATGCCTACCATACTGGAGTTGTAAAAGAATCTATGATTAAATTAAGAAGACGCATTGAAGAGCATCAACAAGAGAGAGAGGCCCAAAAAGGGTGGTTTGAGTCTTGGTTCACAGAGTCCCCCTGGGTAACTATGCTTTTATCAGCCCTGGCCGGTCCATTAATAATCCTCACATTATTGCTAACTGTAGGACCCTGTTTGCTCAACCGTGTAGTTTCCTTTCTCCAAGCTCAAATTGGACAAGTTAAACTTATGGTAATCAGAAATCAATATACCACACTAGCAAACATAAAATGTGACATCCTCAATGATCACTATTATGATTTAATGTAACCAAAAGAAAGTGGGGAATGAAAGGTAAATAAAATAGGTAATTGTCACTTCCAGTTTTACGGTATGCTTAACAAAACACTGTTGATATCTTGAGAACTGTTCGCTAATCTTGTTCCCTGAATGTTCTGTACCAACTGCAAAACTGCAGAATGTACTCCCTCACCCATTTGCACGCAAACTGCCCACTCGCGCTGACCCATCAATAATCTTCCCTCCCTGCCCTCTCCAAGGAAAGTATATAAGCTCTGCTTAAGCTGTTCTCAGGGCTCTCTGCTCTATTCAAGGGAGCTCTGAGCCCCAGCATGTTGGACCCCCATAAACTTTTGGCTGTTGCATTAGACAGTCCCTGGTAGTCTCTTCCTCCGATGCTCGCCTGACATTTACATTGGTAAAATAATAAGTGTGACCATTGCTTCTGTGTCGAAATGTACAAATTATTATTGGGGGTACAAATAGGTGTACCCTGTGATATGAATATAGAGATAATGCATGAATAGACAATACTGTGAATAAATAATATAATGGATTCCAAATTTAATAATGGATTCAATTGATATCTGAAAATATAAAGGAAATCTTATATTGATATACATACATTCATTCCAACCAGTAAAACATCTAAACGTTATATTAGGATTATGATTTATCATGAAGAGTGTGTGAGTTTTGCTTCAAAATTGATTATGGAAGTTGAAAATAATGTGTTTGGAAAGAAGTCTCATGAAAAGACCAGACAAGAAACCTGGAGGAATCCATGTGTTCTGAAGCAGGAAGTTATTGAAAGTGAAACAAATGCCTATAAGTTTGCTAACTTGTGGATGAAATATATATCTTATGATGTGCATAAATTGAAGAAATAGTAATGTAGCAGTGTTGAATAAAAATGAATGTCAAAATACACATCATGTCCCATAGTAATCTACTTGCATTGATGTTAAACTGGGTCAGTTACTGTACAAATTTAGTATTTGTATGCAACGTTAACTAAAGTTAGTTTTCAGTACTGGTAACAAATATGTATTTCAGGTGGATGAATATTTCTGAGAATAATCTTGTGAATACGTGATTATAAATCCATACACATGAACATGAATGAATTTAGGGAGTGTATATAAGACACATATATTTCATATTTTGAAAAATCTGGAGAGTATATATATACAAAAAACACACATGCAGAGACATTAAATTACCAATATATATGCCAATCGAAATTTATCATGAAATATATATCATCCACAGATGCAAAAATATTTCTTTTACTGAACATGGATTTATGTTTAATGTTGTTCAACTAGGAAGCTCACCCATAGGTTGAATTTTAAGATCCAACAGGGTTTAGGAGGAGTGATCTCTTCTCATAATTTGTATCTGCCAAGTCAGCCACCTCACAAGAATGTACATGTGATACCAGGTAGGATTCTATATGTGCATTTAAAAATACATGTTCTGAATAGGCTACAGGGAAAGGGAGACAGGAATTTAGATATTTATTAACTTTAAAAACACAAGGAGAACTATTTCAATTAAAAATTAACTAGATTTATAACACCTACCCTTCATAATGCAAATGGCAAGTCCAAATATACACCATGCCTCCTTTGAACTGCTTGTATTTCTATTCTGTTTGGGTTAGTTTTCTCCATCATATTAGGATTAGCAGTCAGAGTCTAGTAGTTTATGAGTTAGTGTCAGGAATTAAGTATTTCGAATGGAAAATTGGAAAATGAATCCAATGTGTATGCATATATGTGCTACACAAAAATCTTCCCGCTCTCATCCACAACAATGCCTTGACATTAACTTCGCCCCAAGTAAGACACAATTAGAGGAGAAGAGTTAGAAAATCTGTGAATGCATATGTGGAATGGAATATACTCAGGATTTCACAAACTTGGAAGTGGTAGAGCAGTTTCCAAAAGTAAGGCACATGGTAAACACTCCACAAACATGGAGTTCTGCTGGCCTAAAGACTTCTTGATAAACTGCCTCTGAGGTTGGGCACTTGAAATATATGTTGTTGTCAGTAGCTTTAGCTTACTTTCTAGTGAGACCATCAAAGCTGGGTCTGCATCTATGTGACCTGGAGGACATTGTTTCTAATTTTCCAATGAACATGAGGCAGCAGTGCGAATACTCTCTTTGTAGTTAAACTATGGCCACTGGGAGCTAAGTGACTCACCGTGTGAACTGTGAAGCCATTTGGTCCTCCTCCACTTTTCGTGGTGGTTCTTGCTGCTGCACTGGGACTTTGGTATTTTCTTCATGAAATACAAGGAGATCAACTGGGACACAGTGCTGGTGGGAGTTCTGTCACGTGTGGAGGTCACGGTCTGCATGTGAATGCACCAACCAGGATTCTATCCCACATGGGTTGCCCCTTTGTCCATAGCAACCTGATTCTGAACATTGCCTTGAAATCTCCCTATACAAAAAGATGCCTTTACATGGAAGGTTCTGCTGGCTGTACCATGTCATTCACAAGCCATTTGGAAGCCAGTGGCAGATCCACATGGCCCCACCACACATTTTATCACACACCTTCACACCACTGCTCTAGGCCCACTAATTTGCAGGCTCCAACTTACTGGCATCTCTGTTCTACACAATTTTCAAGAAACCTAGTCAGTCAAGACACTGTCTGATACACTCATGATTAGCAATAGGACATGCAAAGATTCTCCAGTGCCACCTGGTCATGGGAATTCCAAAAATTTCATGGTGTTTATCTAGCCATTTTTTTGAGGATGAAGTTGGAGGAACTGTGGTTTTCAAAAACCATTAAATGTTGAGGAAGCTCATTTCAATGAAACTCTGGAGAACTCTCATAGGCAAGGCTTCCCAAAGAGTTGTCAAAAGGTCACATGAAGCCAGTCCAATTGAAGTCTACAATGTGAGTTACATGTGTGTTTTGACTCTCAGCTATGGCTGCCAAGACTTTAAGAAGAAAATCATGGATTATCTTGGCTGAGATTCCCAGTGCTCTGTGGCCTTGATCTAAGTTTATAAGGGCTACTCTCATGCGTGGGCTCCTAAAATCCCAACAAAGCTCATGGCAATACTTCTCTGAGGTCAGTTTCAGAATTCAGTCTCTATAGGGATTCACACTAGAGTTCAAGCCCAGGTGGACCCAGTGATTTCTTCCAATCGCCACACAAATGACCAAAATTTAAACGAAAACACTCCCATATGGCCCTCATCTTTTCCACATAGACACTCATCATAACCTCTAGCTGGAGGTTTCTATGAGGGGCGATGGACAAGACAGTGTCCAAAATAAGCTCCCTTGCCCGTCATTTGCCTAAAGTCAGGGTGGCCTGGAAACCCTTCCTCTGAACCAGGAGTGATCAAATAGGCCTACCATTATTACTGTTCCACTTCTCCAATTTGAGGCCTACTGACTGTGGGGTTTAGATTCTTCATGTGGATTGGGGTCATGAGAAAACCCAAGCACCAATGGGCTAGACTCTGAAGGGCTTTGAAAAACTCATTTGACCCAAAGGATTCCTATTCTCACCTTATGGAGGTCAGGAAACTTACAGAGGAAGGCGAGAGACTTCATCCATAATGAGTACTCTTTTGGCCATTTTGGTTTTGGATGCACACATGGCATCTTTCTTTAGATCCATCAGGTGCTGAGAATCTAAGCCACAGCCTCACACAGGGCCAACAGGCTGATTCAGACACATCCCTTTCGAAATCAATTACTCAAAAAGGGACAGGTGATGCCCATTCATTTACATTAGAGAACTGTTTTATTCAGGCTTCACAACGGGGTGGCCTTAGGCAAAGACCTTCCTGACATTCAGTGCTATAGAACAATAGGTAAGCAAAAGTCCCAAAGCAGGGTTTCTCCACTGAGACTTTCCTGGTAACATTGATATCTGAGTTTTCTGAGATTCTCGCCATTCCCTTCAGCTATCCAGTACATGGCCAAGTCACAGAGCTTGGAGGTGGTACCTATCTTGGTCACAAAATCATGAGCCTATTCTGGAGAGTGGCCAGAATTCAGGAAGAAAACAGGAACTTAGGAAGATTTCAGGTCTTGCCCACAAATAAGGCAACCCTCTGTCCTTTTATAAATTGGGCAGCGTGAATGTTGGGAAGCTTTCTCCTAGACAGGACACATCCATTGATGCATTTTCTTTTGTAATGTCTACACCCACGGACACAGTGGGATACACAGACATAGAAACACTTGCCTTGTCAAATGACTTAATAGAAACAGTCCACTCCAAACCAAACAAACCAACTTTCCTACCTATTCTCAGAACATGAGACAAAACCACAAACCCACACTCATTCCCACAAATGCACCTCCTTCCCCCAAGAAGGTCTGTTACTAACCGGAGTGTCCTCTGCCTGGTGAGCCATTCTTTGTTCACCCGAAATGGCCTGTCTGTTCTCAAATCTGGACTCCTTGGCCCACTCTGTGAAGTTGTCAGGAGCCAGCTTTGAGCCGCCACTACCTGCATTCTCACTGAAGACACCTCTTCGGATTTTTTCTGGCATTTGACCATCTTCACATCTGTAAGTACCAAGAAAGACTGACTCTTTCCATGATAAATCCAAAAAAGTGAGATCTCTGTGACTGTTACTGGGCCTGACCCTGGGTGCCTGGTTTCCGGGATCCCAAGTTCAGAGAGTTCCATCACAAAGAAGTGAGGTAGGTCACTTCCTTCATGAACTGAATGAGCTCACAGCCTTGGAAAACACTTTGTCCTAACAGTTTCTTCCTAAGGTCCCATGAGATGGAGGCTGCCCCTACTTCCTGTGACACTTTCACAAGTTAGAATGGTATATCAACAATAGGTACTGGGGGAGAGATCTCCACACAGGGTTGGTTTGGTCCATTTTGTCTACATTAAAATGTGAGAGGCTTATTCAGACACATCTCTTCATCCTGACCAGGTTGTTTGCCATGGAAAATGACTTTTGCTCTCTCAGGTCCTTCATAGCATTCTATATCTTCTTCAGGGATAATTTCTGCATGGATCTTTGAGATTCTCAGCAGGTGGAAGGTCCCCTATATTCCTGGATTGTAAGACCAACTCTATCCCTGCACTGCTGTAAAGTTAGATTGAGGGAACAGTGTATGGTTAATGTTAATATCATGTTCTATTTGCGTTAGGAATCATTCTGCTGGATGAATAACGGTATTGGGAACCTGAGATATTTACAAGAATATATAGGTGAAATATAAGTATGGAAACAGAAATCTAGGGAAGACTTGAAGCCAAGTAGGACTTTGGGCCCTTGAGTAGCATACTTTGCTTTGAATTATATTCTGCACAGATGTCTCAGATAAATTGATATACAAAGAAATAGGATCGTATACACTAGATGATTGAATAACATACAGAATATCCAATAAAAAAGGGATAGTCTGTAGGATTAGCAAGATAGTCAGTAGGTTTAGAAAGAAGAATGAGTATAGGATTTGTACCAAAAGTTCTTTACAAATAAGGTTTCGGGTAGAGAGTGAATGTGAATGTCAGCACATGTAAAGAGTCAGTCACAATGACGAATTGGGGAAAATATGTAGGAAAGCAGATATAAATAGAGACATTAGGAAGTCAGTAAAAGTATGAAGTGTGTAATTTGTTTAGACATTTTCAACGGTTTGAGTCTGAATATATAACCTTAGGCAGAAACTAATATGTTGTCACAAATTGGATTGACTTTTGAGAGCATTAGGTAACCAGGACATGGATGTTTTTATTAATCCATGCTCACTTTTTATTTAGGCTTTGGTAAAATCATAAGTGTGACCTTTGCATTTTGTGTCCAGAATATTATTGTGATAAAATGTATATGTAGATCAGGTGACTTGAGTATTTCTTCCACCATTTCTGTAGCAATATTTTGTAGATGTATAAATTACTATTGAGGGTACAAATAGGTGTACCCTGTGTCTATGAATATGCAGATAATGCATGAATAAACCATACTGTGTGTAAATAATATAACTTGCTCTACTTTAAATAATGGATTGAATTGATATCTGAAAATATAAAAGAAATCTCATATTGATATACAATCATTCACTGCAACCAGTTATACATCTAATGGTAATATTATGGTTGTGGTTTATCCTGAAAGGTGTGTGAGTTTTGTTTCAAAAGTGATTATGGAAATCAACAATAATGTGTTTGGAAAGAAGTCTCATGAAAAGAATAGTCAAGAAACCTGTAAGAATACATGTGTTCTCAAGAAGGAAGTGATTGAACATTATATATCATACTATATATAATGTGCATAAACTGCAGAAATAGTAATGTACCAATGTTGAATAAAAATGAACATCAAAATACACATCATGTCCCATAGGAATCTAATTGCATTGATGTTAATCTGGGTCAGTTACTGTAGAAATATTAGGATTTTTATCCACCATTCACTGAAGTTACTTTTCAGTACTAGGAAAAAAGTATGTATTTAAGTTGGATGAATATTTCTGAGAATAATCTTGTGAAAATTTGATTATAAATCCACATAAATCACAAAACATTATAAACACAAAAGTCACATGGACATTAAAATCTAGCAATATATATGCCAATTTAAATCCATCTTGAAATATATATCATCCACTGATCCAAAACTATTTATTTAATGAACTTGTATTTATGTATAATGTTGTTCAGCTAGGAAGCTCCCCCATAGATTGAATTTTCTGTTCCAAATCAGTGTTTAGGAGGAGTGATCTCCTAAATGTGTATGCAAATATGTGCTACACAAAAATCTTCACACTCTCATCCAGAACAATGCCTTGATATTACCTTCACCCCAAGTAAGACACAGTTGGAGGACATGAGTTAGAAAATCTGTGAATACATATCTGGAATGTAAAATGGTCAGGAGTTCACAACCTTGCAGGTTGTAGAGGAGTTTCCAAAAGTAAAGGACAGGCTTGATAGACCCAACCTGATCTTTTATTAGAATTGGGAGCCATCTTGCCAGAAAGCCATGAAAAGATAATTTGGGCTTTACTATATATTACTGCAAATTCTGAACCTGCTTGGAATGCCTGTCTGTGCCTTGAACTCATCCATGCCTGGCTCTCTGACCAGATAACAGTGCTCTCTGAAACATTAGTGACACCTAATAAATATTGGCCTTCCCAGGCCAGACAACAACCCTCTCTGAGTCTCTAATGGTCCTCATAATTTCTGATGTTGGGGCCAGCAAAAAAAATGTAAACTACCATCAGTGTGATGCTTTCAAAGTTCTGTTATCTGTAACCCCCTTTTTGTGTAACTTTCTGGGCTATATAGCTGGGCTGTAGGAAAGGTGGTGTTGCTGTCTTGTTCCCGCCATTTTTGGAGGGAGAGGCAGCCTGGCCAGTTTTAATAATAAGCCTGCCTTAATTTGATTTTAATTGGAGTCACTGGTCTTTTCTTGCATCCTATTCCAACATTTTGGAGTTCCCCAGTGAGATGACCCTGCCCGACCAGATCACAAGACCAGACTGCTGAAAATTCTGAAGCTGGCCTTCCCTCCAGGGCTACGGGCTGGGGAGCCACTCTAGCGGGTGCACAACTTGAGATGTTCCAAGGCCTTGGAGTGAGCCGTCGGTCTGGGGAGCACTGCAGTGAACCACCGCACTGAAACTATTAGCAAGTACCTGGTGGAGGAGGCCTCCATAGGTAAGTGGCACCTTGATAACATCTTATATCTGGTTAAGGGAGATCTCTTCTAATGACAGAGAGGTGGCCTGGGGAGGCTCACATTCACTCCTCTCCAGGATAGTAATGAGAATCGTTCTGTCCTCTGTTCCGTTCTGTAGGGAATTCCTCTGGAAGGTTAGAGAGGTGCCGAGGGACACGCATGCGCTCCTACCCCAGAGCTTTAGCAAGACGTTGAATTGCTCATCTGTTTTTCTGTTTTGGCACCGGGATTCTGGTTTTTTTTTTTTTTTTTTTTTTTTTTTGTGTGTGTGTGTGTTTTGTTCTGTGTTCTATATGTTTTTTGTTTGTTTGTTTTTGTGCGTTTTGTTTTGTGATTTCTGTGATAAAATCTTAAGGATATTGAACGTGAAAATGGGTAACAAAGCAAGTAAGCCTGACACCCCTTTGGACTGTGTTTTAAGGAACTGTGATGAACTTTACCACCATTTGTTAAGCAGAATGAGAGAAGGCCCTAGCTGGCTGCCTGGAGCACACCCAGTGCAGATGGTAATGCCTGCTGGGGAATGAAGAACTGAGTATCTCCCAGTATCTGCCGAAGCCCTGTTGCTTCAGGGAATTCCCTCCTTCGTTCCCTGCACTGCAAGGATAATGCCACCTCTGTCTTCTTAAAAAAAGAGAAAAACAAAAAGGGGACACTAAATGCAGTAAAGTCGCCATGGAGACACTTTATTTTATATTTCAGGTAGCTCCTCTGTGAAAACATTTGGTCCCCTTGTGGGGACATCTGTGGTGCCACTGGAGAAGGAGATTTTTCTCTTATTTGCTCTGTTTTAAAGGGTTCTGTCTGTCAGCCATTGTCTGGAGTTCATTTCTGTCTGTCTTGTGCCTTTTTTCTAGCCCTTTAAGACATGTGCAATAATGTGTTAATATTATAAATTGTTTCTTGGAAATGATCTTAGCTGAATGTGTGTCTAAATGATGATGTTTCATTGTACCAATCTGGTATCTGAATGGGTTTTTGAAGCATTCCACAATCTTGCAGTTAAAAGTCGGGTTTAGGTATTTGTTTAGTTCATGGTTTCAGATAATTCATGCCAGAGAACTTAAATACTTAGGATGGAAAATAAAGAACTCTACTTCCAAGTTGGCAAGTAACTTCCCAATCATTCAGTCTTTTTTTCACCAATTTTAAATTAGGTAGCCTGGGAAAATGTCACTGTGTGTACCAGTGCATTAATTTGGACAAGGATACTAAATCATAGTATGATATCTGTTGACAAAACAACTTGTAAAGATATAAAATTTTGTGAATTGTATCTTAAACTTGTATCATAATTTTCAACATCCTAACATGAAAATTATGGTTAAAATACCTTAGGCCTAAGGTTTCTGCTCAGAATAGCCTTTTTTCCTTCTTCTTCCAGACCTCAGCCAGGACTTATTTTGAAATGCAAATGAAAGAAGCCTGTAAGCTTAGTAGGAGACTTATTTGAGGCCTAAGGGAAAAAAAAGGTAAATTGTATGGTATTTACCAATTACTGGCCAGTCATTTTTCTAGGACTCATAATTTTTTCCTTAGGTTCTTTATTTATTTTTTGAGCTCATGATTTTGCTCCTACAGACCTAGGTTAATGTTTTTCTGATCAGTAATATCTTTGACCAACTGTGGAATTTTTAAATCATTGCAATGGAGATTTCACCTGTGAAAAGCTACAAGGCCTTCACTTTTATTATGTGTGCACAATTTGTTATGTGTTGTATGTCTATATATATATATATATATATATATATATATATATATATATATCCATATATCATATATATGATACACAAATTAACATATATAAGGAGCACTCATATTAAAAAGAACTCATAAAAACAATTTTAAAAAGTGGATCCAAAGATCTTTAATTCACGTGATTTAAATGTTTCAATTTAAATTGGGTAAACAGATAAATATAAATGTCTTTAAATTTAAGCTTACAAGTTTTTCTAGGTGTTCAAAAATCTAATAAACTATTAATGTCTACAAAAGGTCTAATATGCCTTTGTTCCAGGACTTTTCTTTCAATCAAAAAAATGGTTTACAGTGTTCAAAAAATTTGTCTAATATTTTGATAAATAAGTAAAGTAAATTTGATATGGGATTACTCATTCATGAGTACTTTTGTTTGATATCTGATTGATATACTAAGGTCTGTATAAGTTTGTACTAAAGTCTGTATAAGATTGTAAAAATCAGTCATGTGTAAAAGAGACAAAAATTTCTTAAACATAAGTTTACCCATAACATTAAGTTTATTAAGATTTAAATTTTCTAGAGCAAGCAACCATAAAAATTAAACAAACGTTTAAATAAGAACTGTTATTTTAGAGCACTGTACTGCCATTTCTTTAAAAGCTAAACTTGGTTAATGTAGAAACTTCAATGCAATTGTGATGCTATTAATGTGCTCATATTTTCCAGTTATACAACTCTATAAGGTAGAAACTTTAAAAGAGCATTATATCAAGCAGGTGTTCTGAAGTTGTATGGTAAATAAAATATATATTGGGGATTTATTTACCTGTTATCAATAATATATGTAAAGTTTTATGTTACTTTTTACATTGTGGAACAATTTAAATGTATTTTTAAGTTAATGAGACCCTAATCTATGTAAAGGTTAAAATCTTTCAGCCGTACTTTAATTCATGTTTTAAATGTGATATCATATGGTGTGAGCTAATGTTCATGTGACCTCAAACAATTTATGTAAACTTTGTAAAATGATATTTAAAAAAAAGATCAGCTTGAGAACTAAAGCATTTAAGATTTATAAGGAGCCCTGCTTACCTGAGATAAGACTCTTTGTCCCATCTTACTACATGTGAGAATGACTACGAAAGCAGTAGGTCAGATTTTATTTCATTTAAAGTTATGTTCAAATTTTTTTTTTCTGTCAAGATTACTAGGATCTCAAAAAGGTGATATAACATATAACTCACCAAAAAATTCAGGGTAGCTATTACATGAACTAAGTATTTTTACTCTTGTTAAAAAATTTTATTTTTTAATTTCTTTTTAAGTGATCTAAAGATTCCCTGTTGGTGTTTTACAGAAGTGTTGCTTTAAGAACACAACATGGGTTAATTTAAGAAAATAAGTCATCAACTACAAGACAGACAGAATAATAAGATCCCAATTAATAAAATATAAATAATTATAAACTTATAGACATTAAAGTGCAGTACTCTTAATATATGGCTGTTAAAATTTATTTGCTGGTTGTTTCAGATTAGGATTCAAAATTAAAGTTAAATGAAAAGGGCCAAAAAAAAAACAATATTTGACTCTTGCCTTTTGAGTCAGTCTGAATCCAGGGAACAGGGGACTTCTCTATGAGCTTTGCAACTCTGGGCCACATAACCTCCCGATCAGGGAGATTAATGAGACCACTGGAGAACAGAAAGCCAATCAGTGCATTTGCTACAAAGAGGAGAGTCATCAGGAAAGGGAGACATCCCTGATGCTTCTGAGGGAAGCCACATGGTCAAGCAAGACCTGAACCCACCTAGCTCAAATTGCACTAGCAGAACTGAGAAGCTGCTCTCAAGTTTCCCAAGGAATGACTCCCATAAAAGCTCAGCTGACTGCTAACAATGGATAGAAACAAAAGTCATTTGACTGCTTAATCTTAAACACTTAGCAAAGACAGTTAAAACCAAAATACAGCCATTCCTGGGCATTTTAAATAATAATAATAATAATAATAATAATAATAATAATAATAATATTTTAAGGTATACACTTTGTTAGCCTCCCAAAATAAGTAAAACTGTTGGCTACAAAGACTATCAAGAGGAGCTGCCAGAGGCAGAAGTTTTTAGTTTAAGGCCTACAGATATTCCTAACCTACAGGTAGGCTTGGTGTTTGCTAGTACGATTATCCAGCCCTGAGTAACAGAATTAAATGTTTCTCTATTAGACACAGAGGTCATACTACTGAAAGGATTTTGCAAAATCAGATGACATTAAATTATTAAACTGTATATTATGGGGAGGGACAACTGTAACACTTAAAGTTAAATATTAAGTTGACAGTCCTGATAATTGGGGATATTAAAGACTGGTGAGGGTACTTCATACAGTGACATGATCCAGCAACTGCAACATTTATTCAATACTCATGTTTTTTGTTTCTCTCATAGAAGAACCCATCCCCAGATGACTTTACAACCTGTTCTTCCTCAACAAGACTTCAAAAAGAACTGACTTCTAAAAGGCAACTCATATTCCTCAACTGACTTCAAAAAGGCAACTCATGTCTCTCACGCCATGCACACTCATGTCACCCTCTCTCAGCTGAGAAGAAGGCAAAATGAGAGACGACTCTCCACTTACACCAATGGAGCCCAAAATAAATAGACTATCAATATAAGTAATTAATTAAGTCAGGTAATATCAGGGAGACTGGTTTTCGGTGAGTTCTAAAAATTTGGAGACTGTTAACTGAGGGATTAAAATTTCCTCAGTGCTTTTCCACTAACCTATCAAGGATTACAAAGGGACACATAAGAAAAGGGGGGAATGATAGACCCAACCTTATCTTTTATTAAAATTGGGAGCCATCTTGCAACAAAACTATGAAAAAATCATTTTGGCTTTACTGTAAATTACTACAAATTCTGAACCTGCTTGGAATGACTGCCCGTGCCTTAAACTCACCTGTGCATGGCTCTCTGAACAGATAGCAGCCCTCTCTGAAACTTTGTCACACCTCATAAATATTGGCCTTCTGTGGCCAGACAATGACCCTCTCTGAGGCTCTAATGGTCCTCATAAATTTTGATGTTGGGGCTAGCAAAAAAAAAAAAAATGTAAACTCCCATTAGTGTGATGCTTGTCAGAGTTCTGTTATCTGTTAGCCATTTTTGTGTAACTTTCTGGGCTGCAAACCTGGGCTGTAGTAAAGGTGGGGTTGCTCTCTTGCTCCCGCAATCTTTGGAGGGAGAGGCAGCCCAGCCAGTGGAAATAATAAGCTTACTTTAATTTGATTTTAACTGGAGTCAGTGTTCTTTTCTTACATCCTGGTCTAAGAGGTAAACACTCCACAAACATAGAGCTCTGCCGGCCTAAAGACTTCTTGAGAAACTGCCTCTGAGGTTGGGTACTTTAAATATATTTTGTTGTCAGAAGGTTTAGCTTCTTTTTTATTGAGACCATCAAAGCTGGGTCTGCATCTATGTGAATGGAGAGCATGGTTTCTTATTTTCCAATGAACATGAGGCAGCAGTGCTGAATTCTCTCTTGGTAGGTAAACTGTGGCCACTGGGTGCTAAGTGTCTCCCCGTGTGGACTGTGAAGCCATTTGATCATCCTCCATTTTTGTGGTGTTTCTTGGTGCTGCACTGGGAGTTTGGTATTTGCTTCACGAAATACAAGGAGTTCAACTGGGACACAGTGCTGGAGGGAGTTCTTTCACGTGTGGTGGGTCAGGAACTGCAGGAGAATGCACCAACCAGGCTTCTATTTCACACAGCTTTTTCCTTGACCATACCAACCTGATTCTGAACATTGCCTTGAAACCTCTCCATATAATAAGATGCCTTTACATGTAAGGTTCTGCTGGATGCACCATGGCAGCCAAAAGGCATTTGGAAGTCAATTGGAAATCCACATGGCCCCACCTCAGATATTTTATCACACACCTGCACACCACTGCTCTGGGCCCACTACTCAGCATTCTCAACTTACTGGCATCTCTGTTCTTCACCATTATCATGAAATCCAGTCAATCAAGGCACTGTCTGGTACACTCATGATCAGCAACAGGAGATCCAAAGGTTCTCCTGTGCCACCTGGTCATGGGAGTTTCAAAAATTTCAGGGTATTTATCTAGCCACTTTTCAAGGATGAAGTTGGAGAAACTGTGGGTTTCAATTCATTCAGGAACCATTTAATGTTGAGGAACCTCATTTCAATGAATGCTCTGGAGAACTCTCAAAGGCAAGGCTTCCCAAAGAGTAGCCAAATAGTCACATGAAGCCCAGCCCATTGAGGTCTACAATGTGAGGTCCATGTGTGTTTTGACTCTCAACTATGCCTGTCAAGTCTTTCATAATAAAATCATGTGATATCCTGGCTGAGATTCCAAGTGATCAGTCGAAAGCCACCCTTGGCCTAGATTTCAGTTTCCAATGGCGACTCTCATGCGTGGCCTTCTAAAATCGCAACACAATTCATGACAATACTTCTCTGAGGTCAGTTCCAGAACTCAGTCTCTAAGGTGAATCATACCAAAGTTCTAGCCCTGGTGGATCCAGTCATTTCTTCCAACCACTACACAAATGAACACAATTAAAACCAAAACACTCAAACGTGGTCCTCACCTTCTTCCATATAGACACTCATTATAACCTCTGGCTGGAGGTTTCCATGAGGGGCGCAGCACAAGACAGTATCCAAAACAAGCTTCCTTATCCCTTATTTGCTTAAAGTCAGCTGGGCCTGGACACCATTCCTGTGAACCAGGAGTGATAAAATAAGCCTGGCCTTAATACTGCTCTGCTTCTCCAATTTGAGGCCTACTGACTGTCAGGTATAGATTCTTAATGTGATTTAAAGTAATGAAAAAACCCAAGTTCATATGGGCTAGCCTCTGCAGGGCTTTGAAGAACTCATTTGACCCAAAGGATCCCTAGTCTCATTTGATGGAGATCAGAAACCTATCAGAGTAAGGCAAGATACTTCATACACAATTACTGATATTTTTGCCATTTTGGTTTTGGAAGCACACATGGGATCTTTCTTTAGTTCCATCAGGTGCTGAGAATCTAAGCCACTGCCTCACACAGGGCCAAGTGGCTGATTCAGACACATCCCTTTCCAAAGCAATTAAGCAAAGATACACAGGTGATGCCCATTCATTTCCATTTGAAAACAGTTTTCTTCAGGCTTCACAAATTGGTGGACTGAGGCAGAGACCTTCCTGACTCTCAGAGCAACAGAAAAATAGGTAAGCAAAAGGCCCAAAGCAGGGTTTCTCTACTGAGACTTTCTTTGTCACACTGATATCTGAGTTTTCTGAGATGCTTGCTATTCCCTTCAGCTATCCAGTATATGGCAATGTCACAGAGCTTGGAGGTGGTACATATCTTGGACACAAAACCATGAGCCTACTCTGGAGAGTGGCCAGAATTCAGGAAGAAAACAGGAACTTCGGAAGATAGTAGGTGTTGCCCGTCCCTAAAGCAACCTGCAGTCCACTCATAAATTGGGCAGGATGAATGTTGGCAAGCTTTCTACTAGACAGGACACATCCATTGATGCATTATCTTTTATAATGCCTACAACCACGGACACAGTGGGATACACAGGCATACAAACAATCACCTTGTCAAATGACTTACTATAAACAGTCCACTCTAAAGCAAACAAACCGCCTTTCTTACCTATTCTCAGAACATGAGACATAACCACAAAATCACAATCACACCCACAACGACACCTCCTTTATTCAAGTAGGTCTGTGACTAATTGGAATGTACTCTGAATGATGGGCCATACTATGTTTCCTTGAAATGGCCTGTCCTTCTCAGATCTGGTCACCTTGGCCAACACTGTGAAGTTTTCAGGAGCCAGTGGTGAGCCACTACCTGCTTTCTCATGAAATTCCCCTTTTTAGAGCTCTCTTGGCATTAGGCAATCCTCACATCAGTAGGTACCAAGGAAGACTTACTCTGTCCTTGGTTATTCCAAACAACTGAGCCCACTGGGCAAGAAACTGGGACTGACTCTGGGTGCCTGGCTTCCTGGATCCCAAGTTCAGAGAGATCCGTCATCAAGGAAGAGAGGTAGGTCACCTCATTCAGGAACTGAATGAGGTTACTGCCGTGGCAACCACTTTGTCCTAACAATTGCTTTCAAGGGTCCCATGAGATGGTGGCTGCCCCTACCTTCTGTGACACTTTCACAAGTTAGAATGGTATATCAACCATTGGCACCTGGGAACAGCTCTCCACACAGGCCTGGTTTGGTCCATCTTCTCGACATTAAGAAGAGAGAAGCTGTTTCAGACACAACCCTTCATCCTGACCAGGTTGTTTGCCATGGAGGATGAATTTTGCTCTCTTAGGTCCTCCATAGCTGCTTACAACTTCTCCAGGAATCATTTCTGCATGGACCTTTGAGTTTCTCAGCATGTGGAAGATCCCCTATATTCCTGTATTGTAAGAACAACTCTATCCCTGCACTTCTGTAAAGTTAAATTGACTGAACAGTGTATGGTTAGGTTAACTAACAGGTTCGATTTGGATTAGGAATCTTTTTGCGGGATGAATAATGGTATTGAGAAACTGCGATATTTACAAGAATATATAGGTGAATTATAAGTATGAAAACAGAAATCTAGCTAAGATTTGAAGCCCAAAAGGGCATTGGGCCCTTGACTGGGATACGTAGCTTTGAATTATGTTCTGCACTGATGTGTCAGGTAAATCGATATACAATGGCTTAGGTCCTTGTACCATGGATGATTAAATGTAGAAGAGAACTTCCAGTCAAAAGGGATAGTTGGTAGGATTCGGAAGATTCTCGGTAGGTTTAGAAAGAAGAGTGAGTATAGGATTTGGACCAAATGTTGTTTAGCAATAGGGTTTCTGGTAGACAGTGAATGTTAATGTCAGCACAAGTGAAGAGACAGTCACAATGATGAACTGGGGAAAATAGTTAGGAAAGCTGATATCAATAGAGACATTACAAAATCAGGCAAAGTATAAAGTGAGTGATAGGATTAGATATTTTCAACAGGGTTGAGTTTGAATATATAATCTTAGAAAGAAACAAATGTGTAGTTTGGATTGACATTTGACAGCATTAGGCAACCTGGACATGGATGTTTAGTAATCCATGCTCACTTTTCATTTAGTCTTTGCTACAATCTTAAGTGTGACCTTTGCTTTTTTTGTCCAGAATATTACTGTGATAAAACGTATATGTAGATCAGGTGACATGACTATTTTTCCACCATTTCTGGCAGCAACATATTCAAGACGTATAAATTAGTAATGGGGGTAAAAAGAGGTGTACCCTTTGTCTGTGCATATAGAGATAATGCATGAATAGACCATACTTTGAATAAATAATATATCTGGTTCCGACTTTAAATAATGGATTGAAATTATATGTGAAAAAATACAAGAAATCTTATATTGACATACAAACATTCATTCCAACCAGTTATATATCTAATGGCCACATTAAGGTTATGGTTTATCATGAAGGGTGTGTGAGTTTTGCTTCAAAAGTGATTATGGAAATCTAAAATAATGTGTTTGGAAAGAAGTCTCATGAAAAGACCAGTCAAGAAACCTGGAGGAATACATGTTTTATGAAGCAGGAAGTGATTGTGAAACAAATGCGTATAAATTTGTGAACTTGTGGATGAAATATATATATCCTATGATTTGTAAAAATTGAAGAAATAGTAATGTACCAGTGTTGAATGAAAATAAACGTCAGAATACACATCATGTCCCATACGAATCTACTTGATTGATGTTAATCTGGGTTAGTTACTGTACAAATATTAGGATTTGTAAGCACCATTTACTGAAGTTAGTTTTCAGAACTATGAAACAAATGTGTATTTCAGGAGGATGAATATTTCTGAGAATAATTTTGTGAAAAGTTTATTATAAATCCACATTTTTGAACATGAATGAATTTAGGGAGTGTATTTAAGATACATACATTTCATATTTTAAAAATCAGGACAGTATATATATATATATATATATATATATATATATATATATATATTCATAATTATATATGTGTGTATATACATATATATGTGTGTATATATATATATATATATATACACACACACACACAAAACACACACACAGACATTAAAATGTAGGAATATATACGCCAATCGAAGTTCATCATAAAATATATAGCATCCACAGATGCAAAAATATTTATTTTACTGAACAAGGATTTATGTATAATGTTGTTCTACTAGGAAGCTCACCCATAGTTTGAATTTTCAGTTCCAACAGCGTTTAGAGTAGTGATCTCTTCTCACAACTTGTATCTGCCAAGTCAGTCACCTCACAAAAATGAACGTGTGATACCAGGTAGGATTCTATAAAGCATATAAAAATACATGTGCTGAATAGGCTACAGAGAAAGGCAGAGAGGCATGTACATATTTGTTAACTTTAACAACACATGGAGAACTATTTCAATTAAAAATTGACTAGATTTATAACACCTACCATTTATCATGAAAAAGGCAAGTCCAACTATACCCCACGCCTCCTCTGAACTGCTTGTATTTCTATTCTGTTTGGGTTGTTTTTCTCCATCATTTGGATTAGTAGACAGAGTATAGTAGGGTATGGGTTATTGTCAGGATTCAGTATTTTCAATGGTATATAGGAAAATGAATCCAATGTGTATAAAAATATATGCTACACAATTATCTTCCCACTCTCATCCAGAACAATGCCTTTACATTACCTTCACCTCAAGTAAGACACAATTAGGGTAGAAGAGTTTGAAAATCCGTGAATGCATATCTGGGGTGGAAACAGTACTAAGAAACAAATACGTATTTCAGGTGGATGAATATTTCTGAGAATAATCTTGTGAAAAGTTGATTATGAATCCACAACATAAATATGAATGAATTTAGGAAGTGTGTAATAAGACACATATTTCATATTTTGAATACTCCTGAGAGTGTATCTATATATATATTTATATACACACACAGAAACAGACATTAAAACTTGCAATATATATGCCAATCGAAATTCACCATGAAATGTATATCATCCACAGATCCAAATATATTCATTTTACTGAACATGGATTTATGTATAATGTTGTTCAACTAGGAAGCTCACTCACATTTGAATTACCAGTTCAAGCAGCGTTTAGGAGGAGTGATCTCTTCTTCCAATTTGTATCTGCAAAGTCAGCCACCTCACAAGAATGTACGTGTGGTACCAGGTAGGATTCTATATGTGCATATAAAAATACGTGTGCTGAATAGGCTACAGAGAAAGGGGGACAAGAATTCACTTATTTGTTAACTTTAAAAACACATCGAGAACTATTTCAACAAATAATTGACTAGATTTATAACTGCTACACTATACCATGCAAAAGGCAACTCCGACTATAAAACATACCTCATCTAAACTGCTTGTATTTCTATTATGTTTGTGTTATTTTTCTCCATCATATTAGGATTAGTAGTCAGAGTCTAATAGGGTATATGTTAGTTTCAGGGATTCAGCATTTCTAATGGAAAATAGGAAATTGAATCCAATGTGTATGCAAATATGTGCTACACAAAAATCTTCCCACTTTCATCCAGAACAATGCCTTGACATTACATTCTCCTCAAGTAAGACACAATTAGAGGATAAGAATTAGAAAATCTGTGAATATATATCTGGAATGGAAAATACTCTGGAGTTTACAACTTTGGAGGTGGTAGAGAAGATTCTAAAAGTAAGGGACAGGGTAAACATTCCACAAACATGTAGCTCTGCTGGCCTAAATACTTTTTGAGAAACTGCCTCTAAGAGTGGGCACTTGAAGTATTTGATGTTCTGAGGAGATTTAGTTCATTTGTAGAGAAACCATGAAAGCTGGGTCTGCATCTATGTTACTTGGAGGACATGGTTTCTTATTATCCAATGAACATGAGGCAGCAGTGCTGAATTCTCTCTTTGTAGGTAAACTATGGACACTGGGGTCTAAGTGTCTTTCAGTGTGGACTGTGAAGCCAATTGGTCATCCTCCACTTTTCGTGGTGTTTCTCGCTGCTGCACTGGGAGTTTGGTATTTGCTTCAAAAAATACAAGGAGTTAAAATGGGACAGAGTGGTGGAGGGAGTTCTTTAAGGTGTGGTGAGTCAGGGTCTTCAGGAGAATGCACCAACCAAGGTTCTATCCCATGTAGATTGCCCCCTTGAGAATAGCAACATGATTCTGAACATTGCAGTGAATCCTCTCCATATAACAAGATGCCTTTACATATATGGGTCTGCTGGCTGCACCATGTCAGTCACAAGCCATTTGGAAGCCAATGGCTGATCCACATGGCCGCAACACAGATGTTTTATCACACAATTGCATACCACTGCTCTAGGCCCACTACTCACCAGGCTCCAACTTACTGGCATATCTGTTCTACACCATTTTCATGAAACAAAGTCAATCAAGGCAGTGTCTGGTATACTCAGGATCAGAAACAGGACATCCAAAGTATTTCCAGTGCCAGCTGATCATGAAAATATCAAAAATTTCATGGTAATTTTCTAGCCATTTTTCACGGATGAAGTTTGAGGCTCTGAGGGATTCAATTAATTCAGGAACCATTAAATGGTGAAGAAGCTAATTTCAATGAAAGCTCTGGAGCACTCTCACAGGCAAGGTTTCCCTAAGGGTGGCCAAAATGTCACATGAAGCCAGGCCCATTGAGATCTACAATATGAGGTCCATGTGTGTTTTAAACTCAAATATGGCTGCCAAGTCTTTAAGAAAAATTGTATGTTATATCCGGGCTGAAATTCCCAATGTTCTGTGGAAATCCAACCTGGGCCTAGATCTCAGGTTCCAAGGGCGACTCTCATGTGTGGCCTCCTAAAATCCCAACACAATTCATGGCAATACTTCTCTGAGGTCAGTTAAAGAACTCAGTCTCTAAGGGGAATCACACCAGAGTTCAAGCCCAGTGGAACAGTCATCTCTTCCAACCGCCACACAAATGACCACAATTAAAACCAAAACACTCCCACATGCTCCTCATCTTTTTCCATATAGACACTCCTTATAACGTCTGGCTGGAGTTTTCAATGAGGTCCACAGCCCAAGTCAGTGTCCAAATTAAGGTCCTGTTCCCCTCATTTGTCTAACATCAAGGTGGCCTGGACACACTTCCTGTAAACCAGGAATGATCAAATAGGCCTGCCATTAATACTGCTTGGCTTTTTCAATTTGAGGCCTTCTGACTCTGTGGTTTAGATTCTTTATGTGAATTTGAGTCATGAGAAAATCCAAGCCCCTCTGCAGAGATTTGAAGAACTCATTTGGCCGAAAGGATTCCTATTCTCACTTGATGGAAGTCAGGATCCTAACAGAGGAAGGTAAAAGAATTCATTCACAATGAGTGAATATTTGCCATTTTGGTTTTGGATGGACACATGGGATCTTTCTTTTGATCCATCAGGTGCTGAGAATCTAAGCCACAGCCTCACACAGGGCCAAGAGGATGATTCAGACACATCTTTTTCCAAAGCAATTAAGCAAAGAGACACAGGTGATGCCCTTCATTTCCATTTGAAAAATGTTTTCCTCAGGCTTCCCAAAGGGGTGCCCAGAGGCAAAGACATCCTGAGATTCAAGGCAACAGAACAATAGGTTAGCAAAAGGCCCAAAGCAGGGTTTCTCCACTGAGACTTTCCTGGTCACACTGATATCTGAGTTTTCTGAGATGCTGGCCATTCCCTTCAGATATCCAGTACATGGCCATGTGACAGAGATTGGAGGTGGTACATATCTTGGACACAAACCCAAGAGCCTATTCTGAAGAGTTGTCAGAATTCAGAAAGAAAACAGGGACTTAATAAGGTAGTAGGTGTTGCCTATCGATATGGAAACCACACTCCATTCATTAATTGGGCAGGATGAATGCTGGGAAGCTTTCTACTAGAGGGGACACATGCATTGATGCATTCTCTTTTCTAATGTATACAACCACGGACACAGTGGGATACACAGACATAGAAACACTCACCTTGTAAAACGACTTACTAGAAACAGTTCACTGCAAACCAAAGAAACCTCCTTTCCTACCTATTCTCAGAACAGAGACAAAACCACACACCCACACTCAAAAAGACACCTCCTTCCCCCAAGTAGGGCTGTGATTATCCGGAGTGTCCTCTGACAGGTTTGCCATACTATGTTCCCTGGTAATGGTCTGTCCTGTCTCAGATCTGGTCTCCTTGTACAACTCTGTAAAGCAGTCAGGAGCCAGCGGTGAGCCACTACCTGCTTAGTCAGGAAAGGCCCGTGTTCATATCTTTCCTGGCATTTGGCCATCCTCACATCAGTCAGTACCAAGAAGACTGACTCTGTCCTTGGTGATTCCAAACAAATGAGACCACTTGGACTGGGACTGGGACTGGCTCTGGTGCTTGGTTTCCTTGGTCCCAAGTTCAGAAAGTTCCATCAACAAGGAAGTGAGGTAGGTCACTTCCTTTAAGAACTGAATGAGGTCACTGCCTTGGCAACCACTTTGTCCTAACAGTTGCTTCCAAGGGTCCCATGAGATGGAGGCTGCCCCTACTTTTTTTGGCACTTTCACAACTTAGAATGGTATATCAACCTTAGGCACCCGAGAACAGCTCTCCACACAAGCCTGGTTTGGTCCATCTTCTCTACAGTAAGAAGATAGAGGCTGATTCAGACAAAACCCTTCATCCTGACCAGGTTGTTTGCCATGGAAAATGACTTTTTGTCTCTCAGGTCCTTCATTGCTGCCTACATCTTCTCCAGGGATCATTTCTGCATGGACCTTTGAGGTTCGTAACAGGTAGAGCATCCCCTACATTCATGTATTGTAAGAACAATCTGTCTCTGCTCTTCTGTAAAGTTAGATTGAGTGAACAGTGTATGGTTAGGGTTAATTTCATGTTCGATTTGGGTTAGGAATCATTCTGCTGGATTAATAATGGTATTGGGAACCTGTGATATTTATAAGAATATCGAGGTTAAACATATGTATGAAAACAGAAATTAAAGTAAGATTTGAATCCCAGAAGGGCATTGGGCAATTGATTGGGATATTTAGCTTTGAATTACTATCTGCACACATGTCTCAAATAAATCGATATACAATGGCAGAGGAACTTGAACCTTGGATGATTGAATGCTGAAGAGAACATCCAGTCAAAAGGGATTGTCGGTAGGATTAAGAAGATAGTCGCAGTTATTAATATGGTATTATGTAAAAATGTGGATGTGTAACCGATGTGATTCTGCAACTTGTATTTGGGGTAAAAATGGGAGCTGATAACCCATTTGAATCAAATGTATGGAAGATGATATGCCATGAGCTTTGTAATGTTTTGAACAACCAATAAAAAAAATTTAAAAAAAAAGAAGATAGTCGTTATGTTTAGCAAGTAGAGTTAGTATAGGATATGTAACAAAAGTTCTTTAGCAATTTTTTTCGGGCAGTGAGTGAATATAAATGTCAGCACATATGAAGAAATCAGACACAATGATGAACTGGGGAAAATTTGTAGAAAAGCAGATATCAATAGAGACATTAGGAAATCAGGCAAAGTATAAAGTGAGTGATAGAATAAGACATTTTCAACAAGGTTGAGATTGAATATCTAATCTTAGGAAGAAACAAATATGTAGGTCACCAATAGGATTGACATTTGAGAGCATTAGGCAACATGGACATGGATATTGTTAGTAATCCATGTTCACTTTACATTTAGGCTTTGGTACAATCCTAAGTGGGACCTTTGCATTTTGTTTCCAGAATATTACTGTGATAAAATGTATATGTAGATCAGATGACATGATTTTTTCTTCCACCATTTCTAGGAGCAGTATTTTGAAAACGTATAAATTAGCATTGGGGGTAAAAAGAGGTGTACCCTGTTTTTATGAATATACAGATAATGCATGAATAGACCTTAATTTCAATAAATAATACAACTTGTTCCACTTTAAATAATGGATTGAATTGATATCTGAAAATATATAAGAAATCTTATATTGATATGCAATCATTCATGACAACCAGTTATACACCTAATGTTAATATTAGGGTACGATTTATCATGAAGTTTGTGTGAGTTTTGCTTCAAATGTGATTATGGAAATCGAAAATAATGTGTTTGGAAAGAAGTCTCATGAAAATGCCAGTCAAGGAACACCGAGGAATTCATGAGTTCTGAAGCAGGAAGTGATTGAAATTGAAAAAAATGACGATAAATTTCCTTACTTGTGGATGAAATATTATAATATGATGTGAATAAACTGAAGAAATAGTAATGTACCAGTGCTGAATAAAAATGAACATCAAAATACACATCATGTCCCACAGGAATCTTCTCGCATTGATGTTAAACTGTGTCAGTTACTGTAGAAATATTAGGATTTCTTTGCACCATTCACCAAAGTTAGTTTTCTTTTTTTTAATTTTTATTTATGCTTGTTCAAAACATTACATAGTTCTTGATATATCATATTCCACACTGTGATTCAAGTGGGTTATGAACTCCCATTTTTACACCATAAACAGATTGCAGAATCACATCAGTTACACATCCATTGATTTACATATTGCCATACTAGTGTCTGTCGTATTCTGCTGCCTTTCCTAACCTCTACTATCCCCCTCCCCTTACCTCCCCTCTCCTCTTCTCTCTCTACCTCTTTACTGTAATTCATTTCTCCCCCTTGTATAATTTTTTCCTTTCCCTCACCTCCTCTTGTATGTAATTTTGTATAACCCTGAGGGTCTCCTTTTATTTCCATGCAATTTCCCTTCTCTCTCCCTTTCCATTCCTCCTCTCATCCCTGTTTAATGTTAATTTTCTTCTCATTCTATTCGTCCCTACTCTGTTCTTAGTTAATCTCTTTATATCAAAAAGACATTTGGCATTTGGTTTTAGGGATTGGCTATCTTCACTTAGCATAATCTGCTCTAATGCCATCCATTTCTCTGTAAAAATTTTGTCATTTTTTAATGCAGAGTAATACTCCATTGTGTATAAATGCCTCATTTTTTATCCATTCATCTATGGAAGTGCATCTAGGTTGGTTCCACAGTCTTGCTATTGTAAATTGTGCTGCTATGAACATCAATGTAGCAGTGTCCCTGTAGCATTTTTTTTAGGTCTTTAGGGAATAGACTGAGAAGGGGAATACCTGGGTCAAATGGTGGTTCCATTCCCACCTCTACAAGAAATCTCCATACTGCTTTCCAATTTGGCTGCACCAATTTGCAGTCCCACCAGCAATGTACAAGTGTACCCTTTTCTCCACATCCTCGCCAGCACTTGTTGTTGTTTGAGTTCATAATAAATATCTGGAATGGAAAATGCTCAGGAGTTCACAACCTTGAAGGTGGTAGAGGAGTTTCCAAAAGTAAGGGACAGGGTAAATACCACAAACATGGAGCTGTGTCGGCCTTAAGACTTCTTGAGAAAATGCCTCTGAGGTTGGGCACTTGAAATATATGTTGTTGTCAGGAGCTATAGCTTCCTTTGTACTGAGACCATCAAAGCTGAGTCTGCATCTATGTGACCTGGACGACATGTTTTTTTTTTATTATTATTTTCCTATGAACACGAGGCAGCAGTACTGAATTCTCTCTTTGTAGGCAAACTGGGGCTACTGGGGGCTAAGTGTCTCCCCATGTGGACTGTGAAGCCATTTGATCATCCTTCACATTTAATCATGTTATTTGATGCTGCACTGAAAGTTTGGTATTTACTTTATGAAATAAAGGAGTTTAACTGTGATACAGTGCTGCAGGGAGTTCTGTCATGTGTGGTGGTCAGGATCGGCAGGAGAATGTACCAAGAAGGCTTCTATCACACATAGTTGCCCCCTTGACCATAGCAACATGATTCTGAACATTGCCCTGAAACCTCTCCATACAACAAGATGCCTTTACATCCAAAGGTCTGCTAGCTGCACCATGTCAGTCACAAACCATTTATAAGCCAATGGCAGATCCACGTGGCCCCACCACAGATGTTTTTTCACACACCTACACTCTACTGCTCTTGGCCCACTACTCAGCAGGCTCCAACTTACTGGCATATCTTTTCTACACCATTATCATGAAACTCAGTCAAACCAGGCACTGTCTTGTATACTCATGATAAGCAACAGGACATCAAATGGTTTTCCAGTGCCAGCTGGTCATGGAAATTTCAAAAATTTCATGGTATTTTCTAGCCATTTTTCAAGGATGAAGTTGGAGTTACTGTGGGTTTCAATTCATTCAGGAACCATTAAATATTGAGGAATCTCATTTCAATGGAAGCTCTAGAGAACTCTCACAGGCAAGTCTTCTGAAAGAGTGGCCCAAGGTCACATAAAGCCAGCCACATTGAGGTCTACAATGTGAGGTCCATGTGTGTTTTGACTCTCAACTATTGCTGCCAAGTCTTTCAGAATATAATCAAGTGATATCCTCGCTGAGATTCCCAGTGCTCTGTGGAAAGCCACCCTGGGCCTAGATCTCAGTTTCCAAGGGTGACTCTCATGCGTGGCCTCCGAAAATTCCAACACAATTCATGGCAATACTTCTCTAAGGTCAGTTTCAGAACTCAGTCTCCAAGGGGAATCCCACAAGAGTTGAAACCCAGGTGGACGCAGTCATCTTTTCCCACCGCCACACAAATGACAACAATGAAAACCAAAACACTCTCACATGGCCCTCATGTTCTTCCATATAGACACTAATCATAACCTCTGGCTAGAAGTTTCCATGAGGGGCGCAGACCAAGACACTGTCCAAAATAAGCTCCCTTTCCCCTCATTTGCCGAAAGTCAGGGTGGCCTACACACCCTTCCTGTGAACCAGAACTGATCAAATAGGCATGGCGTTAATACTGTCATGCTTTTCCAATTTGAGGCCTACTGACTGTCAGGTATAGATTCTTTATGTGATTTGGAGTCATCAGAAAACCCAAGCACTTCTGCAGGGGTTCAAAGAACTCTTTTGAACTAAAGGATCCTGATTCTTACTTGATGAAGGTCAGGAATCTAATAGAGGAAGGCAAGAGACTCATTTGCCATTTCTGTTTTGAATGCACACATGGAATCTATCTTTTGATGCATCAGGTGCTGAGAATCTAAGCCACAACCTCACACAGAACCAAGAGGCTGATTCAGACACATCCTTTTACAAAGCAATTAAGCAAAGAGCCACAGGTGATGCCCATTCATTTTCATTTGAAAACTGTTTTCTTCAGGCTTCACAAAGGGGTGGCCAGAGGCAAAGACCTTCCTGACATTTAGGGCAACAGAAGAACAGGTAAGCAAAAGACCCAAAGCAGGGTTTCTCCACTGAGACTTTCCTGGTCACACTGATATCTGAGTTTTCTGAGATGCTTGACATTCACTTCAGCTATCAAGTACATGGCCATGTCACAGAGCTTGGAGGTGGTATATATCTTGGACACAAAACCATGAGCCTATTCTGGAGAGTGGCCAGAATTCAGGAAGAAAACAGGATCTTAGGAAGATAGAAGGTTTTGCCCATCCAGAAGGCAAGCCGCAGTCCATTAATCAATTGGGCAGGATGAATGCTGGGAAGCATTCTACTAGACAGGACACATCCATTAATTCATTCTCTTTTCTAATGTCTACAACCACAGACACAGTGGGATACACAGACATAGAAACACTTACATGTCAAACGACTTACTAGAAACAGTCCAATCCAAACCAAACAAACCACATTTTCTGCCTATTCTCAGAACATGTGACAAAACCACAAAACCACAACCACTCCCACAAAGGCACCTCCTTCCCCCAAGTAGGTCTGTGACTATCCAGAGTGTCCTCTGACTGGTGGGCCATAAAATGTTCTCCCGAAATGTCCTGTCCTGACTCAGATCTGGTCTCTTTGGCCAACTTTGTGAAGTTGTCAGGAGCCAGCGGTGAGCCACTACCTGCTTTCTCAGAAAAGGTCCCTCTTCAGAGCTCTTCTGGCCTTTGGCCATCCTCACATAGGTAGGTACCAAGAAAGACTGACCCTGTCCTTGGTAAAACTGAACAAGTGAGCCCACTGGGACTGGGACTGAGACTGGCTCTGGGTACCTGTCTTCATGGATCCCAAATTCAGAGAATTCCTTCACCAAGGAAGTGACGTAGGTCACTTCCTTCAGGAACTGAATTAGGTTACTGCCTTGTCAACCAATTTGTCCTAACAGTTGCTTCCAAAGTCCAATGAGTTGGAGGCTGCCCCTTCTTCCAGTGAAACTTTCACAAGTTTGCATGGTATATCAACCATAGGCACCCAAAAAAAGCTCTCCAGATAGGCCTGGTTTGGTCCATCTTCTATACATTAAGAAAATAAATGTTGATTCAGACACATCCCTTCATGCTAACCAGGTTGTTTGTCATGGAAGATGACTTTTGCTCTCTGACGTCATTCATAGCTGCCTACATTTAATCCAGGGATCATTTCTTTAATGACCTTGGAGGTTCTCAGCAAGTGGAAGATCCCCTAATTTCTGTATTGAAAGACCAACTCTGTCCCTGCTCTTCAGTAAAGATAGATTGAGAGAACAGTGTATGGTCAGGGTTAATAACATGTTAAATTTGGGTTAGGAATCATTCTGCGGGATGAATTATGGTATTGGGAACGTGTGATATTTATAAGAATATAAGTGAAATATAAGTATGAAAACAGACATCTAGGTAATATTTGAAGCCCAGAATTGCATTGGACCCTTGGCTGGGATTCTTAGCTTTGAATTATATTCTGCACAGATGTCTCAGATAAATCAATATACAATGGCATAATTCCTTGTACCTTGGTTGATTGAATGTTGAAGAGAACATCCAGTCAAAAAGAAATAATTTGTAGGATTAGTAAGATTGTTGGTAGGTTTTGAAAGAAGAGTGAGTATAAGATTTGGATGAAAAGATCTTTAGCAATAGGGTTTCGGATAGAGAGTGAATGTAATTGTCAGCACATGTGGAGAGTCTGTCAAAAGGATGAACTGGGGAAAAAAGTAGGAATGCAGATATCAATTGACATTAGGATATCAGGCAAAGTATAAAGTGAGTGATAGAATTATACATTTTCAACAGGGTTGAGTTTGAATATATAATCTTAGGAAGAAACAAACATGTAGTCACCAATAGGATGAACTTTTGAGAGCATTAGGCAATATGGACATGGATGTTTTCCGTAATCCATGCTCACTTTTCATTTAGGCTTTGGTACAAACATAAGTTTGACCTCTTCTTTCTGTGTGCAGAATATTACTGTGGTAAAATGTATATGTAGATCAGGTGACATGAGTATTTCTTCCACCATTTCTGAGAGCAATATTTTGAAGACGTATCAATTATTTTTGGAGGTAAAAATGGTGTACACTGTGTCTATAATTATAGAGATAATGCATGAATAGACCATACTGTAAAGAAATATTATAACTGGTTCTAACTTTAAATAATGGATTGAATTGATATCTGAAAATATACAGAAAGTCTTACATTGATATACAATCCTTCATTCCAACCAGTAATATATATAATGGTTATATCAGCATTATGGTTTTTCATGAAGAATGTGTGAGTTTTGCTTCAAAAGTGATTATGGAAATCGGAAATAATGTGTTTGGAAAGAAGTCTCATGAAAACACCAGTCAAGAAACCTGGAGGAATACATGTGTTTTGAAGCAGAAAGTGATTGAAAGTGAAACAAATGCCTATAAATTTGTGAACTTGTGGATCAAATATATATACTATGATGTGCGTAAACTGAAGAAATAGTAATGTACCACTGTTACATAAAAATGAACGTCAAAATACACATCATGTCCTCTCCCACAGGAATCTACTTGCATTGATGTTAAACTGGGTCAGTTATTGTAGAAATATTAGGATAATGCCGCAGTCTTGCTGGGCACAATCAGCAGCCACTTGTCAAAAGAAACTAACTTTATTTTTAGAACCACACATGCCAAACAAAACAGCCTCTCAGGAAAAAACCTTCAGAGCCCCAACTGCCACCACTGGCTTCCCAAAACCTCTCCCTCCCACAGGAGCCTCTCTCCGCCTCCCACAATACTCCTGCTCTTGAGGGCGATTGGCTGAGTCATGTGGGCGGAGTCAAAAAAAGTCCCCCAATGAGCAGTTTTGTGGTCTGAAAGGGCAGGGAAACAGCCCATTGAGCATCACCGCAGAGGAGCCAAACAGCTAGGTGTTGCTGGGGCCGCTGTGAGCCAATCATCAGCCGGCAGCTGGAAGTTTGCTGGCAGCAGGAATTTTGCTGGGGCCCCTTCGGCTGTGGCTCTCAACATCTTCGCCTCTCTGTTTAAACAACACGCATGTGGCTTAGGGACCGTGCCTGCCTTAGGTTGTCCAATAGTACATATGGTCTTTACCCGTTAAGTTGGTACCATTGCAATTGGATCTTACCCGTCACTGACTACCCGTCCAGTATAGAGCCACACCTGTGGAGAGGTCTTTGTACCAGCGGGGGTGGGTGAGGTTCTTTGCCTCACCTCTGTTGGCCCCCCAAATTTTAGCTGGACGATCATGACACGCAGAAGGGAGGAAGATACACCAAGCCAATTGATGGCTCCTTTTGGAAAAATTATACCACCGATGACATCATCAGCAAATATACCCCAACACTACCACAAGTCGCTGCACCAACAGATAGTTCACAATGCATTTAGGTGAGTTCACAATGTGTCCAGGCAAGTTCTGCAAGCAGTACAGGGATGGCTATTGCAGAAGCTGTAGATTGGTATTATATTTGATTTCACCTGCACTGGGATGAAGATAGGAACTCTGACAATAATGTCTAAAGAAAAAAATTATGTAATATTCCAGAAGGCACTAAAACCAAAAAAAAAAAAATATGTAACATTCCAGAAGGCACATCAAAAACCAAAGTGGCCCAAAAAGCAGTCATTGAGGATGAAGTCTCTCACTTTCCTCTGTAAGGTTCCTGACCTCCATAAAATGAGAATAGGGATTTATTGGCTCAAATGAGTTCTTCAAAACCCTGCAGAGTGTAGCCAATGGGTTATTGGGTTTTTTCATTACTCCAATTCACATCAAGAATCTATACTCCACAGACAGTAGGCCTCAAATTGGAGAAGCAGAGCAGTATTAAAGTCAGGGTTATTTGATCACTCATGGTTCACAGAATGGGTGTCCAGGCCACCCTGACTTTAGGCAAATGAGAGGAAAGGGAGATTATTTTGGACACTGTCTTGGGCTGTGCCCCTCAAGGAAACGTCAAGCCAGAGGTTATGATGAGTGTCTATATGGAAGAAGATGAGGGCCATTTGGGAGTGTTTTGGTTTTCATTGTGGTCATTTATGTGGCAGTAGGAAAAGATGACTGGGTCCACCAGGGCTTGAACTCTGGTGTGATTCCCCTTAGAGACTGAGTTCTGGAACTGACCTCAGAGAAGTATTGCCATGATTTGTGTTGGGATTTTAGGAGGCCACCCATGAAAGTCGCCCTTTGAAACTGAGATCTAGGCCCGGGGTGGCTTTCCACAGAGCACTGGGAATCTCAGACAGAATATCATATGATGTTATTTTGAAATACTTGCCAGACATAGTTGAGAGTCAAAACACACATGGACCTCACATTGTAGACCTCAACTGGCCTGGCTTCATGTGACTATTTGGCCACTCTTTGGAAAGCCTTGCCTGTGAGAGTTCTCCAGAACTTTCATTGAAATGAGCTTCCTCAACATTGAATGATTCCTGAAAGAATTGAAACCCACAATGCCTCCAACTTCATCCTTGTAAAATGGCTAGATAAATACCATGAAATTTTTGAAATTCGCATGATGAGGTGGCACTGGAGAACCTTTGATGTCCTGTTGCTGATCATTAGTGTACCAGACAGTGCCTTGATTGATTGGGTATAATGAAAGTGGTGTAGAACAGAGATGCCGGTTAGATGGAGACTGCGGAGTAGTTGGCCCAGAGTTGTGGTGTGCAGGTGTGTGATAAAATATTTATGGTGGTGCCATGTGGATCTGCCATTGACTTCCAAATGGCTTTTAGCTAACATGGTGCACCCAGCAGACCCTTATATGCAAAGGCATCTTGTTATATGGAGAGGTTTCAGGGAAATGTTCAGAATCAGGTTGCTATGGTCAAGGGGGCAAGCTATGTGGGATAGAAGCTGGGTTAGTGAGTTCTCCTGGAGACTCTGACCCAGCACATGTCACAGAACTCCCCCCAACACTGTGTCCCAGTTGAACTCCTTGTATTTCTTGAAGCAAATACCAAACTCCCAGTTCAGCACCAAGAAACACCATGAAAATTGGAGGATGACTAAATGGCTTCACAGTCCACATGGTTAGACACTTTGGCCCACTGGCCTCTGTTTACCTACAAAGAGAGAATTCAGCACTGCTGCCTCAGGTTCATTGGAAAATAAGAAACCATGTTCTCCAAGTCACATAGATTCAGACCCAGCTTTGATGGTTTCACTACAAATGAAGACAAAGCTCCTGACAACAATATATATTTCAAGTGCCACACCTCAGTGGCAGATTCTCCAGAAGTCTTTTTTCCAGCAGAGCTCCATGGTTGTGGAGTGTTTACCCAATCCCTTACTTCTGGAAACTCTTCTACCTGCTCCCAGGTTGAGAACTCCTGAGAATTTTCCATTCCAGATATGTATTCACAGATTTTCTAACTCTTCTTCTCTAATTGTGTCTCACTTGGGGCAAAGGTAATGTCAAGGCATTGTTCTAGGTGAGAGTGGGAAGATTATTGTGTAGCACATATTTGCATACACATTGGATACATTATCCTATTTTCCATTTGCAATACTGAATTTCTGACACTAACCCATACCCTACTAGACTATGACTACTATCCTAAAATGATGGAGAAAAAGAAACCTAACAGAATAGAAATACAGGCCTTTTGTAGGAGGCATGGTGTATACTTGGATTTTCCTTTTCCTTTATCAAGGATATGTGTTATAAATCTAGTCAACTTTTCATTGTAATATTTCTCCATGAGTTTTCAAAGTTAACACATATGTAAATTCCTGTCTCCTTTTCTCTGTAGCCTCTTTAGAACATGTATATTTTTATGCATATATAGACTCCTACCTGGTAACACATGTAAATTCTTGTGATCTCACTAACTTTGGAATATACAAATTATGAGAATAGATCACTTCCCCTAAATACTGATGGAACTGAAAATTCAAACTATGGGTGAGCTTCCTAGTGAACAACATCATACATAAATCCATGTTCAGTAAAATGAATATTTTTAGATATGTGGATGATATATATTTCATGATAAATTTCTATTGGCATATATATTGCTACATTTTATTGTTGTGTGTGTGTGTGTGTATATATATATATATATATATATATATATATATATATATATATATACCAGATTTTCCAGATTTTCCAAAATATGAAATATATGTGTCTTATTATACACTCCCTAAATTCATTCAAGTTCATGTATGCGATTTAAAATCAACATTTTACATGATTATCATCAGTCTGGCTGGGCACAATTCAGGAGCCAATTGTCAAAAGAAACAAACTTTATTTTTAGAACCACACAAGCCAAACAAAACAGCTTCTCAGGAAAAACCCTCAGAGCCCAACTGCCACCACAGTCTTCCCACAAGCCTCTCCCTCAACCACAAGCCTCCTCCTTTTGAGGCCGATTGGCTGGGTCACATGGGCGGAGCCAAAAAAGTCCACCAATGAGCAACTCCGTTGTCTGAAAGGGCAGGGAAACATCCCATTGAGCATCACCACAGAGGAGCCAATCAGCTAGATGTTGCTGGGGCCTCTGTCAGCCAATCATCCACTGGCAGTCTGAAAGGGCGGGGAAACAACTCAATGAGCATCTGCAATGAGCATCACAGCAGAGGAGCCAATCAGCTAGATGTTGCTGGGGCCGCTGTGGAGCCAATCATCAGCCGGCAGCTGGAAGTTTGCTGGCAGCTGGAGGTTTCCTGGGGCCCCTTTGGCTGTGGCTCTCAACATCTCCCCCTCTCTGTTTAAACAACGAGCATGTGGCTTAGGGACCATGCCTGCCTTAGGTTGTGCAGTAGTACATATGGTATTTACTGGAGACCCTTGGCTGTGGCTATCAACAGGATTTGTATGTACCATTCACTGAAGTTAGTTTTCAGTACTAGGAAACAAATATGTATTTCAGGTGGATAAATATTTCTGAGAAAAATCTTGTGAAAAGTTGATTATAAATCCACATACTTGAACATAAATGAATTTAGGGAGTGTAAATAAGATACATATATTTCATATTTTGAAAAATCTGGAGAGAGAGTGTGTGTGTGTGTGTGTGTGTGTGTGTATACACACACAGACACATACAGATATTAAAATGTAGCAACATATATGCAAATCTAAATTCACTATGAAATATACATCAATCACAGATCCAAAAATATTCAATTTTCTTAACAGGGATTTATGTATAATGTTTTTCTACTAGGAAGCTCACCCATTATTTGAATTATCAGTTCCAACAGCGTTTAGGAGGAGTGATGTCTTCTCACAAATTGTATCTCCCAAGTCAGTCACCTCACAAGAATGTAGGTGTGACACCAGGTAGGATTTGATATGTGCATATAAAAATACATGTGCTGAATAGGCTACAGACAAAGGGAGACAGGAATTCACATATTTGTTAACTTTAAAAACACATGGAGATCTATTTCAATTAAAAATAGACTGGATTTATAACACCTGACATTTATCATGCAAAAGGCAAGATCAATTATACACCATGCCTCCTCTGAACTGCTTGTATTTCAATTCTGTTTGTGTTACTTTTCTGCATGATATTAGAATTAGTAGTCAGAGTCTAGTAGGGTATGGGTTCGTGTCAGGGATTCAGTATTTCGAATGGAAAATTGGAAAATGAATCCAATGTGTATGCAAATACGTGCTACACACAAAAAATTCCCACTTTCATTCAGAACAATGGCTTGAAATAACCACGCTCCATGTAAGAAACAATTAGAGGAGAAGAGTTAGAAAATCTGTGAATACATACGTAGAATGGAAAATGCTCAGTAGTTCACAACCTTTGAGGTGGAAGAGACGTTTCCAAACCTTAGGGACAGGGTAAAACTCCACAAACATGGATCTCTGCTGGCCTAAACACTTCTGGAGATACTGACAATGAGGTTGGGTACTTGAAATATATGTTGTTTTCAGAAGCTTTAGCTTCCTTTGTAGTGAGACCATCAAACTTGGGTCTGCATTTTTGTGACCTGGAGGACATGAATTTTTATTGTCCAATGAACATGAGGCAGCAGTGCTGAATTCACTCTTTGTAACTAAACTGTAGCCAATGGGGGATAAGTGTCTCCCCGTCTGGACTTTGAAATCATTTGGTCATCCTCCACTTTTCGTGGTGTTTCTTGCTGCTGCAGTGGGTGTTTTGTATTTGGTTCATGACATACAAGGAGTTAAACTGGGACACAATGCTGGAGGGAGTCCTGTAACGTATGGTGTGTCAGGGTCTGCAGGAGAATGCACCAACCAGGCTTCTATCCCCCATTGCTTGCCCCCTTTACCATAGGAACTTGATTCTGATCATTGCCCTGAAAACTCTCCATGTAACATGATGCCTTTACATACAAAGTTCTGCTAGCTGCACCATGTCAGTCACAAGCCATTTGGAAGCCAATGTAAGATCCACATGACCCCACCACAGATGTATTGTCACACACCTGCACACAACTGCTCTCGGCCTGCCATAAATACTGCTCTGCTTCTCCAATTTGAGGCCTACTTACTGTCAGGTATAGATTCTTTATGTGATTTGGCATCATGAGACAACCCAAGCAGTTCTGCAGGACTTTGAAGAACTCATTTGATCCAAAGGATCCCTATTCTCACTTGATGGAGGTCAGGAACCAAACAGAAGAAGGCAAGAGACTTCATCCACAATGACAGATTTTTTGCCATTTTGGTTTTGGATGCACACATGGGATCTTCTTTAGATCTATCAGGAGCTGAGAATCTTAGCCACAGCCTCAAACAGGGCCTAGTGTCTGACTAAGACACATCCCTTTCCAGAGCAATTAAGCAAAGAGCCACAGGTGATGCCCATTCATTTCCATTTGAAAACTGTTTCTTCACGCTTCACAAAGGGGTGGCCTGAGGCAAAGACCTTCCTGACATTCAAGGCAACAGAAACATAGATAAGCAAATGGAGCCAAGCAGGGTTTCTCCACTGAGACTTTACTGGTCACACTGATATCTGAGTTTTCTGAGATGTTCCCATTCCCTTCAGCTATCAAGGACATGGCCATGTCACAGAGTTTGGAGGTGGTACATATCTTGGACAATAAACCATGATACTATTCTGGAGAGTAGCCAGAATTCAGGAAGAAAACAGCAACTTAGGAAGTTAGTAGGTGTTTCCCATCCATAAGGCAAGCAACAGTCCATTAATCAATTGTGCAGGATGAATGCTGTGAAGCTTTCTACTAGACAGGACACCTCCATTGAGGCATTCTCATTTCTAATGTCTAAAACCACGGACACAGTGGCTACACAGACATAGAAACACTCGCCTTGTCTATAGACTTACTAGAAACAGTCGACTCCAAACCAAACCAACCACCTTTCCTACCTATTCTCAGAACATGATACAAAACCGCAAACTCACACCCACAACCAAAAAGGCACCTCCTTCCCAAAAATAGGTCTTTAACTATCTGGAGTGTCCTCTGACTGGTGGGCCATACTATGTTCCACTCGAAATGGCCTGTCTGGTCTCAGATCTTGTCTCCTTGGCCAACTCTGTTATTCTGCGAGGAGCCTGCTGTTAGCCACAACCTGCTGTCTCAAGAAAGGCCCCTCTTCAGAGCTCTACTGGCATTTGGCCATCCTCACATCAGTAGGTACCAAGAAGGCCTGACTCTGTACTTGGTAAATCCAAACAAGTGAGCCCACTGGGACTGGGACTGGGACTGGCTCTTGGTGCCTGGCTTCTTGCATCCCAATTTCAGAGAGTTCCATCACCAAGGAAATGAGGTATGTCACTTTCTTTGCAACTGAATGAGGTCACTGCCTTGGCAACAACTTTGTCCTAAGACTTGCTTCCAATGGTTCCATGAGTTGGAGGGTGCCCCTACTTCCTGTGACAACTTGACTAGTTAGAATGGTATATCAAAATAGACACCATGGAACAGCTCTACACGCAGGCCTGGTTAGGTTCATCTTCTCTACATTAAGAAGAGAGAGTCTGATGCATACACATCCCTTCATCCTGACCAGGTTGTTTGCCATGGAAGATGGCTTTTGCTAATGCAGGTCCTTCATAGCTGCCTACATCTTCTCCAGGGATCATTTCTGCATCGAACTTTGAGGTTCTCAGCAGTTGGAAGATAACCTACATCCCTAATTGAAAGAATAGCCCTGTCCCTGCTCTTTTGTAATGTTAGATTGAGGCAACAGTGTATGGTTAGGGTTAATAACACGTTCGATTTGGGTTAGGAATCATTCTGCGGGATGAATAAGGTTATTGGGAACCTGCAATATATAGAAATATAGTGGTTAAATATAAGTATGAAAACAGAAATCTAGGTAAGATTTGAAGCTCAGAAGTGCATTTGGCAATAGATTGGGACACGTAGCTTTGAATTATGTTCTGCATACATGTTTCAGAAAAATCGATATACAATGGCATAGGACCTTGTACCTCAGATGATTGAATGTAGTAGAGTACATCCACTCAAAAAGGGATAGTCGATAGGATCAGGAAGATAGTCAGTATGTTTCGGAAGAAGATAGAGTATAGGATTTGGACCAAAGTTCATTAGCAATAGGGTTTCGGTTAGAGAGTGAATGTCAATGTCAGCACATGTGAAGGGTCAGTCACAATGTTGAACTGGAAAAAATATGTAGGAAAGTAGATATCAATAGAGACATTAGAAAATCAGGCAAAGTATAAAGTGAGTGAAAAAACTAGACATTTCCAATAGTTTTGAGGTTGAATATATAATCTTAGGAAGAAACAAAAATGTGGTCACCAATAGGATTGACATTTGAGAGCATTAGGCAACCTGGATATGGATGTTTTTAGTAATCCATGTTCAGTTTCCATTTAGGCTTTGGTACAATCATACGTGTGACTTTTGCATTTTGTGTCCAGAATATTACTATGATAACATGCATATGTAGATCAGGTGACATGAGTATTTCTTCCACCATTTCTGGGAGCAATATTTAGAAGACTAATAAATTAGTATTGGGGGTACTAAGAGGTGTACCCTGTGTCTATGAATATAGAGATAATGCATGAATAGACAATATAGTGAATAAATAATATAACTGGTTCCACTTTAAATAATGGAATAAACTGATATAAGAGAATATATAAAAAATACTATATTGTTATAAAATCATTCATTCCAACCAGTTATACATCTAGTGGTGATATTATAGTTATGGTTTATCATGAAGTGAGTGTCAGTTTTGCTTCAAAAGTGATAAAAAAAATCAAAAATAATATATTTCGAAAGAAGTCTCATTATAAGACCAGTCAAGAAACCTGGAAGAATCCATGTGTTCTGAAGTAGGAAGTGATTGAAAGTGAAACAAATGCCTATAAGTTTGCTAACTTGTGGATGAAATATATATCCTATGATGTGCATAAATTGAAGAAATAGTAATGTACCAGTGTTGAATTAAAATGAATTTCAAAATACACATCATGTCACATAGGAATGTACTTGCATTGATGTTAAACTGTGTCAGTTACTGTAGAATTATTAGTATTTGTATGCAACATTAACTGAAGTTAGTTTTCAGTACTGGAAACAATATGTATTTCAGGTGGATGAATATTTCTGAGAATGATCTTGTGAAAAGTTGATTATAAATCCATATACATGAACATGAATGAATTTAGGGAGTGTATATAAGACACATATATTTCATATTTTGAAAAATCTGGAGAGTGTATGTATATATATATATATATATATATATATATATATATATATATATATATACAAAAAAACACACACAGACAATAAATTAGCAATCAAATTTATCATGAAATATATATCCTCCACAGATGCAAAATTATTTCTTTTAGAACATGTATTTATGTATAATGTTGTTCTTCTAGGAAACACACCCCTTGGTTAAATTTTCAGTTCCAACAGAGTTTAACAGGAGTGATCACTTCTCACAAATTGTATTTGCCAAATTAGCCACCTCACAAAATGTAGGTGTGATACCAGGTAGTGTTCTATATGTGCATTTAAAAATACATGTGCTGAATAGGCTACAGAGAAAGGGAGATAGGTATTCACATATTTGTTAACATTAAAAACACATGGAGAACTATTTCAATTAAAAATTGACTAGATTTATAACACCTACAATTAATCATGCAAAAAACAAGTCCAACTATACACTATGATTCCTCTGAACTGCTTGTATTCCTATTCTGTTTGTGTTATTTTTCTCCATCATATTAGGAGTAGTAGTCAGAGTCTATTAGGGTATGCGTTAGTGTCAAGGATTCAGTATTTCGAATGGAAATATGGAAAATGACTCTAATTGGTATGCAAATATGTGCTACACAAAAATGTTCACACTCTCATCCAGAAGATTGCCTTGACATTACCTTAGTTCCAAGTAAGATACAATTAGAGGAGAAAAGTTAGAAAATCTGTAAATACATATCAGGAATAAAAAATGCTCAGGAGTTCACAAACTTGTAGGTGGTAGAGGAGTTATCAAAAGTAAGGGACAGGGTAAACACTCCACAAACATTGAGCTCTGCTTGTGTAAAGACTTCTTGAGAAACTCTCTGAGGTTGGGCTCTTAAAATACATGTTGTTGTCAGGAGCTTTAGCTTCCTTTGTTGTGTGACCATCAAATCTGGGTGTGCAAATATGTGACCTGAAGGACATTGTTTCTAATTTTCCAATGAAAATGAGGCAGCAGTGCTGAATACTCTTTTTGTAGTTAAACTATGGCCACTGGGGTGTAAGTGTCTCCCTGGGTTGACTGTGAAGCCATTTGGTCATGCTCCAATTTTCGTGGTGTTACTCCTTGGTGCACTGGGAGTTTGGTATTTGCTTCATGAAATACAAGGAGTTCAACTGGGACACAGTGCTGGAGGGAGTTCTGTCACGTGTGGAGGGACACAGTCTGCATGAGAATGCACCAACCAGGATTCTGTCCCACATAGGTTGCCCCTTTGTCCATAGCAACCTGATTCTGAACATTGCCCAGAAACCTATCCATATAACAAGATGCCTTTACATATAAGGGTCTGCTGGCTATACCCTGTCAGTCACAAGGCAATTGGAAGCCAATGGCAGATCCACATGCCCCAACACACATGTTTTATCACACACCTT
Source organism: Callospermophilus lateralis (assembly GCF_048772815.1). NCBI lineage: Eukaryota > Metazoa > Chordata > Mammalia > Rodentia > Sciuridae > Callospermophilus > Callospermophilus lateralis. The sequence continues at coordinate 70,155 of NW_027512816.1, forward strand.
CACACCTATGCTCTAGTCCCACTAATGAACAGGCTCCAACATACTGGCATCACTGTTCTACACAATTTTCATGAAACCCAGTCAGTCAAGGCACTGTGAGATACACTCATGATCAGCAACAGGACATCCAAAAATTTTCCAGTGCCACCTGGTTATGGGAATTTCAAAAGTTTCATGGTATTTATCAAGCCATTTTTTGAGGATAAAGTTGGAGGCTCTGTGGGTTTCAATTCATTCAGGAACCATTAAATGTTGAAGAAGCTCATTTCAATGAAAGATCTTGAGAACACTCACAGGCAAGTCTTCCCAAAGAGTGGCCAAAAGGTCACATGAAGTCAGGCCCATTGAGGTCTACAATGTGAGGTCCATGTGTGTTTTGACTCTCAACTGTGGCTTTAAAGAATTTCAGAATAAAATCATGTGATATCCAGGCTGAGATTCCCAGTGCTCTGGGCAAAGCCACCCTGCACCTAGATCTCCCTGCACCACAATTCATACCTGAGATCTAGGTTGCATGGCCTAGTAAAATCCAAACACAATTCATGACAATACTTCTCTGATGTCACTTCCAGAATTCAGTCTCTAAGGAGAATCATACCAGAGTTCAAGCCCAGGTGGACCCAGTCATCTGTTCCAAGCGCCAAACAAATTACCACAATTCAAAACAAAATGCTCCCACATGCCCCTTATCTTCTTCAATTTGAGGCCAAATGACTGTGAGGTTTAGATTCTTTATGTAAATTGGATTCATGTGAAAACCCAAGCACCTATGGGCTAAACTCTGCAGGGCTTTAAAGAACTCATTTGACCCAAAGGATCCCTATTTTCACTTGATGGATGTCAGGGCCATTAGAGAGGAAGGTGAGAGTCTTCATCCACAATAACTGCTCTTTTGGCCATTTTGGTTTTGGATGCACCCATGGGATCTTTCTTTAGATCCATCAGGTGCTGAGAATCTAAGCCACAGCCTCACACAGGGCCAAGAGGCTGATTCAGACACATCTCTTTCCAAAGCAATTAAGCAAAGAGCAAAACACACACAGACATTATAAAGTGGCAATATATATGCCAATTGAAATTCATGATGAAATATATATCGTCCACAGATCCAAAAATATTAATTTTACTGAACATGGATTTATGAATAATGTTGTTCAACTAGAAAGGTTACCCTTAGGCTGAATTTTATGATCCAATAGCGTTTAGGAGGAGTGATCTCTTGTCATAATTTGTATCTGCCATGTCAGCCACCTCACAAGAATGTATATGTGATACCAGGTAGGATTCAATATGTTTATATAAAAATACATGTGATGAATAGGCTACAGAGAAAAGGATACAGGAATTCACATATTTATTAACTTTAAAAACACAAGGAGAACTATTTCAATTAAAAATTAACTAGATTTATAACACCTACCCTACATAATGCAAAAGGCAAGTCCAACTATACACCATGCCTCTTCTGAACTGCTTGTATTTCTATTGTGTTTGTATGCACTGTGGGTTTCAAGAACCATTAAATGTTGAGGAAGCTCATTTCAATGAAACTCTGGAGAACTCTCATAGGCAAGGCTTCCCAAAGAGTGACCAAAAGGTTAGATATAGCCAGGCCCATTGAGGTCTACAATGTGAGGTCCATGTGTGTTTTGACTCTCAACTATGGCTACCAAGTCTTTAAGAATAAAATCATGGGATATCTTTGCTGAAATTCCCAGTGCTCTGTGGAAAGCCACCCTCGGCCTTGGTCTTAGTTTCCAAGGGCGACTCTCATGCTTGACCTCTTAAAATATCACCACAATTCATGGCAATACTTCTTTGAGTTCAGTTCCAGAAGTCAGTCTCTAAGGGGAATCACACAAGAATTCAAGCCCAGGTGGACCCAGTCATCTCTTCCAACCGTCACACAAATGACCACAATTAATACCAAAACACTCTCACATGGCCCTCCTCTTCTTCTATAAAGGCACTCATCATAACATCTGGCTGGAGGTTTCCATGAGGGGCACAGCCCAAGACAGTGTCCCAAATAAGCTCCCTTGCCACTCATTTGCCTAAATTCAGGGTGGCTTGGACACCCTTCTTGTGCACCAGGAGTGATCTGAAAGGGTAAAATAAATTGAAATTAAAGTGTAAAAGTTGAAGTGTAAAAGACCGGGTTTTGTAAAGTTTCTAAGCTGCAAGGCCTGAGTTAAAATGTAAAGGACCAGGTATTGTTAAGTTCCTATGCTACATGCAAAACCTGAAATTCCTGTAGCTTGTAGTACAATTCCGGACTGCCCAGTAAATATTCCCCCTGACCGCCTGGTTGTTTAATAACCTAGGACCCTGTGTGGCCTGGCACATAGGCATCGCAAGGCCTAAACCAATCTGTTTGAATCTGTACCTCGCTTTAGAACTCACCTATCACTCCCGCCTGACCTGTTCCTGCCAATGAATGAACTAATCATGTTTAGGAATTGTTGTTTGATTTTTCTGCGGTGTATGTTGATTTCTTAAAGGAGACTGTGATATATGTAAAGTCCCGCCCTCCCCAAAAAGTGTACTTAAGCACTGCTCAACCCCTGCTCGGGGCTCTGGGCTGCTCTCCCTTCTTGAGTGAGCACGTAGCCCCAGCATGCTGGATTGGATCCTCAATGAACGCCTTTTTCTGTTGCATGAGCCGCGTTCTCTTGGTGGTCTCTTCCTCCGACGTTCACCGGACCCTTACATTTGGTGCGTTGGCCAGGAATCACGCAGCATAGGACAAGGACACACCAACAGACCCCTCTGGAGGTAAGTAAGGCGCTTCTTTTCATTTTTCCTTGTGATAACTCAGAGCTTTTTGTTCAGGTTCCATTTTTCCGTTTTTGGTTTGGGTTGGCAGAGTGGCTTCCAGCGGAGAATGTAAGTTCCCCCTGTCAGTGGTGGACAAACGTGTCCTAAAGCCACAGGCCATGTCCTTGCAAGGGATGCCTTGGAGGACTCGGGGAGTGACGGATGTGCTCTCATTAGGTGAGGAGGGACGAATGAGCCCACATTAGGTGACTCTGCTGGCAACCCATCATATCTTGCTGACTACTTTTTTCTCTCAGGTTGAATTCACTGTCTGTCTTTGTGGTCTAACCCATCAGGTTTTGACAGTTACTAGGTTCTAATCTTTACTTCTGAACTCGTGTTAAATGTTAACTGTGTGTACATGTTTGTGTCACGTTTGTATTGTCCTTGTCTCTGTTTGAGAAACTCTCATTATGGGACAAAGCCATTCCATGCCTCTTTCCTTGAAGCCATTACTGGTCCCTGCCTCCAATCCGACCCCTTCACCCAGGATCCTATCACTCAAACCTTCTACTCCTCCCCCTCTTCCCTCCATTCTCTCTGAGTCACAAGATTGTAGATCTTGGGGTTGTGAACAAACGGGAGCTGCATGATGGTCTTTGTGTGTCATTTTATCTGTGTTTCTGTTAAATGTGATGGCATTGTTTGGTCCGATGCAGAGTCCCGAGTTCCAACCTGCATTACATATGTGGAAGTTACTTTAGCTAAATTTTAAACTAATGCTTCTCCTGTGAGGGACCAAAAGTCAATAGAACCGCCAGTTTTTCTGTTCTCACCTTTTCACCTCTCTTAGCTGTGCTTTAAAGAACTTTGATAAACTTTACTCCCCTTTGTTAAGCAACATTACGGAAGCAGTGATTTCTTTTCTTCCCGTAGTTGGATTGAGCATGCCCACTGCAGAGGGAAATGTCTGGGGTCTAAGAACTTTGATATCTCGCTTAAACTTTTCTCAAAACCCTGTTCTCATTATTAAATTGGCATTAATTGGCTTTGGGATGGGAACCAAGCCTTCAGTCATAAATTTTGACACCCCAGAGGGGACTTTAAATAAACCCCACTCTGCCCTCTTGGGGAAGCCTAGCACTCAAAACAACTGAAGCAGAGAATGAAATTTTTGGGAGCTGACTACTGCAAAGTTGGGAGACATAGAATATGCCTGGTGCCTGGGGTCAAAGCAAACCAGAGGAACTAATCCTGTAAGTAAATGGTGAGGCTAAGGGACTCCCAGCAGCTGCCAGATCCATTTTGCTGTGGGGAACTCCCTTATTCCTTACGTGCACTTTAAGGATTTCTCCACCTCTGTTTACTTAACAAAAGGGACAATGAATGCATTAATATGTTGATATTATAGATTGTTTCTTGGGGATGATCTTGGCTGGAATTGTATTTAAAAGATGATATTTTTAATTGTAACAATCTGGTATCTGAATGTGTATCTAGAAATGATTTTTTTTATTTTAACCATCTGGTATCTAAATGGGTTTCTAAAGCATTGCACTATCTTACAGTTAAAAGTTGGGTTTAAACAATTGTTTAGTTTGATTTCAGGTAGTTCATGCTAGGAAACTTAAATACTTAGGGTAAAAAAAAAATAAAGAGTTTTAATTTTGAACTAGACAGCCTGAAAAAATTTCACTAGATATATCAGTGCATTAACTTGGGAAGAGATAATAAATTATGATATGGTATCTATTCCCATCAGTGTGTAAGATTTTAAAAAATGGTACTAAATTAAAACGTTGGTCTGGCTTATTGAAATGACATTAATTAGCAACAGTCTTGGAAATTTTTAAAGCTTAATTTCGGATACACATGGTAGCATGTGGTTCTTTTTAAAAATTTTTCAGCCAATTTAATTTAACTTAATACTATTAGAAACTTCATAACAAAGAAAGGGGCTTAATGATCCTATAGAAACTTCTTCTGATGGTGGCATTAATATTATCAAAAAATGATCCTATTTTCAGTTTTGTGTGAGCAAGTTTTTCTAGTGTAGAAAAATCTAAAGAAATAAAATTTTGAGAATTACATCTTAAACTTGCATCAAAATTTTCAACATCCAAACCTGGAAATTATGACTTATAGATAAATGCCTTAGGCGTGAGGTTTCTTCTCAGAATTCCAGTCTTTCCAGTTTTCCAGACCTCAGCCAGAACTTACTTTGATATGCAAATAAAAGAAGCCTGCAGCACTCAGCAGGAGACAGATAAAAAGAGTAAATTTGTCTTTTTACCTGAACTCAAACTAGACCTAACCAAAAAAGTATATAATATGGTATTTACTAATTACTGGCCAGTCATCATTTTTAGGACTCTTGCTTTTCTTAGATTCTGTAATTTTTTTTTGAGCTCATGATCTTGATTCTGCTGATGGGTTAATGTTTTCTGATCAGTTCTATTTTTGATTGACTCTGGAGTTTTCAGCATTGCAATGGAGATTTCACCTGAAAAAAGCTACAAGGCCTTTACTATTGTGTTATGTGTTACATTTGTGTTACGTGTTGTATGTTGGTATGTCTGTATGTGTGTATGTCCATATATCATGCAGGGATATGACAATTGACAGATGAGGAGCGCTCATGAAAAATTTAAAAATGTATCCAAATGTCTTTGATTCACGTGATTCATATGTTTTAATTCAAATTGGGTAAACAGATAAAAATAAAGATGTCTTTAAAATTAGGCCAATAAGTTTTCTAGGTTTTCAAAAAGGCCCTAATAAAATGTAGATGTCTATAAAATAATCTGCTTAAATTCAGAAATTGAAAAGCATTGTATTGAAATGTGAACAGAAAGAGGTTAGTAGATGGAAAAGAGAAACTAAAAGGTTCTAGATATAGATATAATAGAGGAAAAACGTGTTTCTGGATAAGAGAGTCTATATGATTAAGTAATTAAAAGGGTTTAAGTAAATAATAAAAAAAGGTGTGTGTAACTTGGTTATATGTGTAAGTTTTGAGCAAGTAATCTTAAAAAATTAAACAGCTGGTAAAACAAGTACTGTTTTTATAAAATTGTGCCATGTTATTTCTTTAAAATCTAAACTTGTTTAATACAAAAACATCAATGTAATTGTGGTGTTAATGTGTTCATATCTTCCAGGTATACAAGTCTGTAAGGTAGAAGCTTGCAAAGACCATTGTATCAAGCTGGTGTTCTAAGGTTGTATGGTAATTCTAGGCTTAAAAGAAAAACATGTTGGAGTGTTGGAGATTTATGTATATCATTTGTGTTCTATAATTGGACTTGTTATCAATAAGATATGTACAGTTCCATGTTACTTTTTACACTGAGATACAATCTAAAAGTATTTTTAACTTAATGAGAGCCAAATCTGTGAAGGTTTTATTGTAAACTCAAAGGTAATGCCCATTCATTTCCATGAGAAAACTGTTTTCTTCAGGCTTCACAAAGGGGTGGCCTGAGACAAAGACTTTCCTGATATTCAGGGCAACATAACAATAGGTAATCAAAAGGCCCAAAGCAGGGTTTCTCCACTGAGACTTTACTGGCTACACTGATATCTGAGTTTTCTGAGATGCTTGCCATTCCCTTCAGCTACCAGTACATGGCCATGTCACAGAGCTTGGAAGTGGTACATATATTTGACACAAAATCATGAGCCTATTCTGGAGAGTGGCCAGAATTCAGGAAGAAAACAGGAACGTAGGAAGATAGTTGGTGTTGCCCATTGATAAGGCAAGCCACACTCCATTCATAAATTGTGCCGGATGAATGCTGGGAAGTTTTCTCCTTGAGAGGATACACCCATTGAGGCATTATCTTTTCTAATGTCTACAACCACGAAAACAGTGGGATACACAGACCTAAAAACACTCGCCTTGTCAAAGGACTAACTAGAAACAGTCCACTCCAAACCAAACACACCCCCTTTCCTAACTATTCTCAGAACAAAAGAAAAAACCACAAACCCACACCCACAACCACAAAGGCACCTCCTTCCCCCAAGTGGGTCTGGAACTATCCAGAGTGTCCTCTGACTGGAGGGCCATACTATGTTCCCCAGAAATGGTCTGTCCTGTCTCAGATCTGGACTCCTTGGTCAACTCTGTGAAGTTGTCAGGAGCCAGCAGTGAGCCTCTATCTGTTTTCTCCGGAAGGGCCCCTCTTCAGAATTTTTCTGGAATTTGGCCATTCTCACATAAGTAGGTACCACAAAAGACTGACTCTGTCCTTGGAAAATCCAAACAAGTAAGAACACTGGAACTGGTGCTGGGACTGGGCCTGGGTGCCTAGATTCCTGGAACCCAAATTTGGAGAGTTCCATCAACAAGGATGTGAGGTGAGGTCACTTCCTTTAGTAACTGAGTGAGGTCACTGCCTTGGCAACCAACTTGTCCTAACATTTGCTTCCTAAGGTCTCATAACATGGAGGATGTCCCTACTTCCTGTGACACTTTCACAAGTTAGAATGGTAAAGAAACAATAGTCACCTCTGAACAGCTCTCCACACAGGCCTCTCCTCTACATTAAGAAGAGAGAATCTGATTCAGACACAACCCTTCATCCTGACCAGGCTGTTTGCCATGGAAGATGCCTTTTGCTCTCTCAGATCCTTCATAGCTGCCTACATCTTCTCCAGGGTTCATTTCTGCATGGAACTTTGAAGTTTTCAGCAGGTGGAAGATCCCCTGCATTCCTGTATTGTAAGACCAAATCTTTCCCTGCTTTTCTGAACACTTAGATTGAGGGAACAGTGTATGGTTAGGGTTAACAATATGTTCAATTAAAACCAAAATACTCCCACATGGCCCTCATATTCTTCCATGTAGACATTCATCATAACCTCTGGCTGGAGGTTTCCATAAGGGGCGCAGCCCAAGACAGTGTCCAAAATAAGTTCCCTTGCCCCTCATTTTCCTAAAGTCAGGGTTTCCTGGACACCCTTCCTGTAAACCAGGATTGATCAAATAGGCCTGCCAGTAATACTGCTCTGTTTCTTCATTTTGAAGCCTACTGACTGTGAGGTATAGATTCTTTATGTGATTTGGAGTCATGTGAGAACCCAAGCACTGCTGCAGGGCTTTGAAGAACTCATTTGTCTCAAAGGATCCCTATACTTACTTAATGGAGGTCAGGAACCTAACAGAGGAAGCAAGAGACTTCATCCACAATGACTGATCTTTTTGCCATTTTGGTTTTGGATGCACACATGGGATCTTTCTTTAGATCCATCAGGTGCTGATAATCAAAGCCACAGCCTCTCTCAGAGCCGAAAGGATGATTCAGACACATCCCTTTCCAAAGCAATTAAGCAAAGAGCCACAGGTGATGCTCATTCATTTCCAATTGAAAGCACTTTTCTTCAGGCTTCACAAACTGGTGGCCTGAGGAAAAGACCTTCCTGACATTCAGGTCAACAGAACAGTAGGTAAGCAAAAGGCACAAAGCAGGGTTTCTCTACTGAGACTTTACTGGTCACACTGATATCCGAGTTTTCAGAGATGCTCCCAATTCCCTTCATCTATCCAGTACATGGCCATGTCACAGAACTCGACGGAGGTCCATATCTTGGACAAAAAAACATGAGCCTATTCTGGAGAGTGGCCAGAATTCAGGAAGAAAACAGGAACTAAGGAAAGAAGTAGGTGTTGTCTACAACCACGAAAACAGTGGGATACACAGACCTAAAAACACTCGCCTTGTCAAATGACTTACTAAAAACAGTCCACTCCAAACCAAACATACTGCCTTTCCTACATATTCTCAGAACATGATAAAAAAACACAAATTCACACCCACACCCACAAAGGCACCTCCTTCCCCCAAGTAGGTCTGTGACTATCCAGAGTGTCCTCAGACTGATGGGCCTTACTCTGCTCCCTCGAAATGGACTGTCCTGTCTCAGATCAGGTCTCCTTTACCAACTCTGTAAAGTTTTCAGCATCAATCAGTGAGTCACTACCTGCTTTCTCACGAAAGGCCCCTCTTCAGAGCTTTCCTGGCATTTAGCCATCCACACATCAGTATGTACCAAAAAGACTGACTCTGTCCTTGGTAAATCCAAACAAGTGAACCCACTGGGACTGGGACTGGGACTGGCTCTGAGTGCCTGGCTTCCTGGATCCCAAGTTCAGAGAGTTCCATCACCAAGGAAGTGAGGTAGGTCACTTCCTTCAGGAACTGAATGAGGTCACTACCTTGGTAACCACTTTATCCTAACATTTGCTTCCAAGGGTCCCACGAGAGAGAGGCTTCCCCTACTTCCTGTGTCACATTCACAAGATAGAATGGTATATCAACCATAGGCACATGTTAACAGCTCTCCACACAGACCTGGTTTGGTCCATCTTCTCTACTTTAAGAAAAGAGAGGCTTATTCAGACACATCGCTTCATCCTGACCAGGTATTTTACCAAGGAAGATTACTGTTGCTCTCTCAGGTCCTTCATAGCTGCCTACATCTTCTTCAGGGTTTATTTCTGCATGGAACTTGAGGTTCTCAACAGGTGGAAGATCCCCTACCTACCTGTATTATAACACCAACTCTGTCCCTGGTCTTTGTAAAGTTAAATTGAGGGAACAGTGCATGGTTAGGGTTAATAACATGTTCAATTTGGGTTAGGAATCATTCTGCGAGATGAATAATGGTATTGGGGACCTCCGATATTTACAAGCATATATAGGTGTAATATAAGTATGAATACAGAAATCTAGGAAAGATTTGAAACCCAGATGAACACTGGGCCCTTGATTGGGATACTTAGCTTTGAATTATTTCCGCAAAGTTGTCTCAAATAAATCGTTATACAATGGCATAGGACCTTGTACCTTGGATGACTGAATGAGGAAGAGATCCTCCAGACAAAAAGGGATAGTTCCAAAAGTTATTTAGATATAGGGTTTTGGTTAGAGAGTGAATGCAAATGTCAGCATATGTGAAGAGTCAGTCACAGTGATGAACTGGGGAAAATGTGTAGGAAAGCAGATATCAATAGAGACATTAGGAAATCAGGGAAAGTACAAAGTGAGTAATAGGATAAGACGTTTTTAACAGGGTTGAGTTTGAATATATAATCTTAGGAAGAAACAAATATGTAGTCACCAATAGGAATGATATTTGAGATCATTAGTTAATCAGGACATGGATGTTGTTAGTAATACATGCTCACATTAAATTTAGGCTTTGGTACAATCATAAGGGTGTCCGTTGCATTTTTTGTCAGGAATATTACTGTGATGAAATGTAAATGTATATCAGGTGACTACAGTATTTCTTCAAACATTTCTGAAAGCAACATTTTAAGACTTATAAATTAGTATTGGGGACACAAGTACGTGTACCCTGTGCCTATGATTATAAAGATGATGCCTTAATAGACCATACTGTAAATAAATAATATAACTTGATCAAACTTTAAATAATGGATTGAATTGATATCTGAAAATATATAGGAAATCTTATATTGATATACATAAGTTCATTCTAAGCAGTTATACATCTAATGGTAATTTTAGCATTATGGTTTATCATGAAGAGTGTGGGAGTTTTGCTTCAAAAATGATTATGGAAATCGAAAATAATGTGTTTGGAAATAATCTCATGAAAAGTACAGTCAAGAAACATGGAGGAATACATATATTCTGAAGCAGGAAGTAATTGCAAGTGAACCAAATGAGTACAGATTTGTTAACTTGTGGATGAAAAGTATTATCTTATAATGTCCATAAACTGAAGAAATAGTAATGTACCAGTGTTGAATAAAAATGAACTTCAAAATACACATCATGTCCCATAGGATTTTACTTGCATTGATGTTAAACTGGGTCAGTTACTGTACAAATATTAGGATTTGTAAGCACCTTTCACCGAAGTTAGTTTTCAGTACTGGGAAATAAATATGTATTTCATGTGGATGAATATTTCTGAGAATAATTTTGTGAAAATTTGATTATAAATCCACATATAGGAACATGAGTTAAATTAGTGAGTGTAAAATAAGACACATATATTTCATATTTTGAATAATCTGGAGAAAAAAAAAATATATATATATATATATATATATAAAGATACAAACACAGACATTAAAATGTAGTAATATGTATGCCAATCAAAATTCATCATGAAATATATATCATCCTCATATCCAAAAATATTCTTTTTACTGAGCATGGATTTATGTATAATGCTGTTCATCTAGGAAATTCACCCATATGTTGAATTTTCAGTTCCATCAGTATTTAGGGGGAGTGATCTCTTCTCACAATTTGTATCTTCCTAAAACAGCAAGCTCACAAGAATGTACGTGTGATACCAGGTAGGATACTAAATATGCATAATAAATTTCATGAGATGAATAGGGTACAAAGAAAGGGAGACAGAAATGTACATATGTGTTAACTTTAAAAACTCATGGAGAAGTATTACAATGAAAAGTTGACTAGATTTATAACACATTCACTTGATAAAGCAGAAGGCAAGTCCTAGTATACACCATGCCTCCTATGAACGGCCTGTATTTCTATTCTGTTAGGTTTCTTTTTCTACATCATATTAAGATTAGTAGTCAGAGTCTAGTAGGGTATGGGTTAGTGACAGGGATTCAGTATTTCTAATGGAAAATAGGAAAATGAATCTAATGTGTATGCAAATATTTGCTAGACAAAAATCTTCCCACTGTCCTCCAAAACAATGCCTTGATATTTCCTTCGCCACAAGTAATACACAATTAGTGGAGAAGAGTTTGAAAGTCTGTGAATATATATCTGGAAAAGAAAATGCTCAGGAGTTCACAACCTTGGAGGTGGTAGTGGAATTTCCAAAAGTAAGGTACAGGGTAAACACTCCACAAACATGGAACTCTGGTGGCCTAATGAGTTGTTGAGAAACTGCCTCTGAGTTTGGGCCCTTGAAAAATTTGTTGTTGTCAGGAGCTTTAGCTTCCTTTGTATTGAGACCATCAAACCTGGGTCAGCATCTATGTGACCTGGATGACATGGTTCCTTATATGCTATTGAACATGAGGCAGAAGTTCTGAATTTTCCCTTTGTTAGTAAACTGAGGACACTGGGGTCTAAGTGTCTAACCATGTGATCTGTGAAGCCATTTGGTCATACTCCACTTTTCGTGGTGTTTCTTACTGCTGCACTGGGAGTTTGGTATTGGCTTCACGTAATACAAGGAGAAAAACTGGGACACAGTGCTAGAGGGAGTACTCTCACGTGTAGTGGATGAGGGTCTGCAGGAGAATGCACCAACCAGGCTTCTATCCCAAAAAGCTTGCACCCATGTCCATAGCAACCTGATTCTGAACATTGCCCTGAAACCTCTCCATATAACAAGGTCCCTTTACTTGTAAGGTTCTGCTGGCTGCACCATGTCAGTCACAAATCATTCGGAAACCAATGGCAGAACCACGTGTCCCCACGACAGATGTTTTATCATACACCTGCCCACCACTGCTCTGGGCCCACTAGTCAGCAGGCTCCAACTTTCTGGCATCTCTGCTCTCACCATTTTCATGAAACCCAGTCAATCAATGCAATGTCTGGTACACTCGTGATCAGCAACAGATATCCAAAGGTTCTCCAGTGCCACCTGTTCATGGGAATTTAAAAAATTCATGGTATTTATATAGCCAATTTTCAAGGATGAATTTGGAGGCACTGTGGCTTTCAATTTATTCAGGAACCATGAAATGGTGAGGAAGATTATTTCAATTAAAGCTCAGGAGAACTCTCAGAGGCAAGGCTTCCCAAAGAGTGGCCAAAAGGTCACATTAAGCCAGGCCCATTGAGGTCTACAATTGAGGTCCATGTGTGTTTTGACTCTCAACAATGGCTGCCACGTCTTTCTGAATAAAGTCATGTGATATCCTGGCTGAGATCCCAGTGCTCTTTGGAAAGCTATCCTGGGCCTAGATCTCAGTCTCCAAGGGCAACTCTCATGTGTGGCCTCCTAAAATCCCAACACAATTCATGTCAATACTTCTCTGAGTTCATTTCCAGAACTCAGTCTCTAAGGGGAATCACTCCAGAGTTCAAGCCCATGTGGACCCAGTCATCTCTTCCAACTACCACACAAATGACCACAATTAAACCAAAACACTCCCACATAGCCCTCATCTTCTTCAATATAAACTCTCATCATAACCTCTTGCTGGAGGTTTCCATGAGGGGCGCAGCCTAAGACAGTGTCCAAAATAAGCTCATTTGCCCCTTATTTGCCTAAATTCAGGGTGGCCTGGAAACCCTTCCTGTGAATCAGGTGTGATCAAATAGGCCTGCCATTAATACTGCTCTACTTCTCCAATTTGAGGCCTACTCTCTGTGGGGCATAGATTCTTTATGTGAATTGGGGTCATGAGAAAACCCAAGCACCTATGGGCTACCCTCTGCAGGGCTTTGAAGAACCCATTTCAGTGAGTCTAGGAGTTGGACCAAAAGTTGTTTAGATATAGGGGTTTTGTTAGAGAGTGAATGTAAATGTCAGCATATTTCAAGAGTCAGTCACAGTGATGAACTGGGGAAAATGTGTAGGAAATCAGATATCAATAGAGACATTAGGAAATCAGGCAAAGTACAAAGTGAGTGATAGGATGAGACATTTTTAACAGGGTTCAGTTTCAATATTTAATCTTAGGAAGAAACAAATATGTACTCACCAATAGGAATGATATTTGAGATCATTAGTTAATCAGGACATGGATGTTGTTAGTAATACATGCTCACTTTCAATATAGGCTTTGGTACAATCATAAGTGTGTCCGTTGCATTTTGTGTCAGGAATATTACTGTGATGAAATGTATATATATATCAGGTGGCTAGAGTATTTCTTCCAATATTCTTAAAGCAATATTTTAAAGACTTATAAATTAGTATTTGGGATACAAATAGGTATACCATCGGTCTATGAATATAGAGATGATGCCTTAATAGACCATACTGTGAATAAATAATATAACTGGTTCAAACTTTAAATAATGGATTGAATTGATATCTGAAAATATATAGGAAATCTTATATTGATATACATAAATTCATTCTAACCTGTTATACATCTAATGGTAATATTAGCATTATGGTTTATCATGAAGAGTGTCTGAGTTTTGCTTCAAAAATGATTATGGAAATCAAAAATAATGTGTTTGGAAAGAATCTCATTAAAAGAACAGTCAAGAAACATGGAGGAATACATGTGTTCTGAAGTAGGAAGTGATTGAAAGTGAACTAAATGCCTATAAATTTGTGAAATTGTGGATGAAAGAATATATCCTATTATGTCCATAAACTGCAGAAATAGTAATGTATCAGTGTTGAATAAAAATGAACTTCAAAATACACATCATGGTCCCATAGGTGTCTACTTGCATTGATGTGAAACTGGGTCAGTCACTGTGGAAATATTACGATTTGTATGCACCATTCACTGAATTTAGTTTTCAGTACTAGGAAATAAATATGTATTTAAGGTGGATGAATATTTCTAAGAATTATTTTGTGAAAATTTGATTATAAATCCACATACACACACATGAGTAAATTTAGAAAGTGTATAATAAGACACATATATTTCATATTTTGGAAAATCTAAAGAGTAGATATCTATATCTATATAGATAGATAGATAGATAGATAGATAGATAGATAGATAGATACTCACATACACAGACATTAAAATGTAGCAATATATATGCCATTTGAAAATCATAATAAAATAGATATCATCCACGTATCCAAAAATATTCATTTTACTGAACATTTATTTATGCATAATATTGTTCATCTAGGAAATTCACCCATAGGTTGAATTTCCAGTTCCATCAGTATTTAGAGGGAGTGATCTCTTCTCACAATTTGTATCTTCCAAAATAATCAAGCTCACAAGAATGTACATGTGATACCAGGTAGAATTCTAAAGATGCATTAAAAAATACATGTGATGAATAGGCTACAGAGAAAGGGAGACAGAAATTTACATATGTGTTAATTTTAAAAACTCATGGAGAAGTATTAAAATGAAAAGTTGACTATATTTATAACACATACCATTGATAAAGCCGAAGGCAAGTCCAAGTATACACCATGCCTCCTATGAAAGGCCTGTATTTCTATTCTGTTAAGTTTCTTTTTCTCCATCATATTTGGATTAGTAGTCAGAGTCTAGTAGGGTATGGGTTAGTGTCAGGGATTCAGTATTTCAAATGGAAAATATGAAAATGAATCTAATGTGTATGCAAATATGTGCTACACAAAAATCATCCCACTCTCATCCAGAACAATGCTTTGACATTACCTTCGCCCCAAATAAGACACAATTAGTGGAGAAAAGTTAGAAAATCTGTGAATACATATGTGGAAAGAAAAATGCTCAGGAGTTCACAAACTTGTAGGAGGTAGAACGGGTTACAAAAAGGGAGAGGGTAAACACTCCACAAACATGGAGCTCTGCTGGCCCAATGACTTTTTGAGAAACTGCCTCTGAGGTCGGGCAGTTAAAATATATATTGTTGTCAGGAGTTTTAGCTTCCTTTGTAGTGAGACCATCAATTCTGGGTCTCCATCTATGTGACCTGGATGACATGGTTTTTTGTTTTCTAGTGAACATGAGGCAGCAGTGCTGAATTCTCTCTTTGTAGGTAAACTTTGGCCACTGGGGTCTAAGTATCTAACTGTGTTGTCTGTAGAGCCATTTGGTCATTATCCACTTTCGTGGTGTTTTTTACTGCTGCACTGTGAGTTTGGTATTGGCTTCACGAAATACAAGGAGTTCTACTGGGACACAGTGCTGGAGGATGTACTCTCACGTGTGGTGGGTTAGTAAAATGCACCAGTGAGGCTTCAATCCCACATAGCTTTTCAACTTGACAATAGCAACCTGATTCTGACCTTTGGCAGGAATCCTCTCCATATAACAAGATGCCCTTACATAGAAGGGTCTGCTGGCTGTACCATGTCAGTCACAAGTCTTTCTAAGCCAATGGCAGATCCACGTGGCCCCACCACAAATGTTTTTTTCACACACCTACACTCCTCTGCTCTAGGCCCACTAGTCTGCAGGCTCCAACTTTCTGGCATCTATGTTCTACACTTTTTTCATGAAACCCAGTCAATCAAGGCACTGTCTGGTACAATCATGATCAGGAACAGGACATTCAGAAGTTCTCCAGTGCAACCTGGTCATAGTAATTTCAAAAAATTCATGGTATTTATCTAGATATTTTTCAATAATGAAGTTGGAGGCACTGTGGGATTTAATTTATACAGGAACCATTAAAAGGTGAGGAATCTCATTTCAATGAAAGCTCTGGAGAACTTTCACAGGCAAGGCTTCCCAAAGAGTGGGCAAAAGGTCACATGAAGCCAGGCCCATTGAGGTCTACAATGTGAATTCCATGTGTGTTTTGACTCTCAACTATGGCTGACAATCTTTCAAAATAAAATCTTGTGATATCCTGGCTGAGATTCCCAGTGCTCTGTGGAAAGTCACCCTGGGCCTAGATCTCAGTTTCCAATGGCGAATCTCATGCGTGGCCTCCAAAAATCCCAACACAATTCATGGCAATACTTCTCTGAGTTCAGTTCCACAACTCAGTCTCTAAGGGGAATCACAACAGAGTTCAAGCCCAGGTGGACCCAGGCATCTCTTCCAATTGCCACACAAATGATGACAATTAAAACCAAAACACTCCCACAGGGCCCTCTTCTTCTTTTATATAGACACTAATCATAAACTCTAGCTGGAGGTTTCCATCAGGGGCACAGCCCAAGACAGTGTCAAAAATAATCTCCCTTGCCCCTCATTTGCCTAAAGTCAGGGTGGCCTGGACAACATTCCTGTGAAAAAGAAGTGATCATATAGGACTGCTGTTAATACTGCTCCACTTCTCAAATTTGAGGCCTACTGACTGTGGGGTACAGGTTCTTTGTGTGAATTGGAGTCATGAGAAAACGCAAGCACCTATTGTCCAGCCTCTGCAGGGCTTTGAAGAACTCATTTGACACAAATGATCCCTATTCTCACTTGATGGAGGTCAGAAATATTACAGAGGAAGGCGAGAGGCTTCATCCAAAATGACTGATCTTTTTTCCATTTTGGTTTTGAATGCCCACATGGGATCTTTCTCTAGACCCATCAGGTGCTGAAAATCTAAACCACAGGCTCACACAGGGCCAAGAGGCTGATTCAGACAAATCTTTTTCCAAAGCAATAAAGTAAAAATCCACAGGTGATTCCCATTCATTTCCATTTGAAAACTCTTTTCTTCAGGCTTCACTAAGGTTTGGCCTGAGGCAAAGACCTTTCTGACATTCAGAGCAACAGAACAATAGGTAATCAAAAGCCCCCAAGCAGGGTTTCTCCTAGGAGACTTTCCTGGTTACTCTGATATGTGAGTTTTCTGAGATGCTCGCCATTCTCTTCAACTATCCAGTACATGGCCATGTCACAGAGCTTGGAGGTGGTACGTATCTTGTACAAAAATACATGATACTAATCTTGAGAGTGGCCAGAATTCAGGAAAAAAATGAGAACTTAGGTAGATAGCAGGTGTTGCCCATGGATGAGGCAAGCCTCAGTCCATTCATTAATTGGGAAGGATGCATACTGGGAAGTTTTCTACTAGACAGGACACACCCAATGAGCTATTTTCTTTTCTAATATCTACAAAGAAAAACACAATGGGATACACAGACACAGAAACAGTCTCCTTGTCAAATGACTTACTAGAAACAGTCCACTCCAAACCAAACAAACCTCCTTTTTTACCTATTCTCAGATCATGTGAAAAAACCACAAACACAAACCAACACCCTCTAATGCACCTCCTTCTTCCAAGTAGGTCTGTGACTATCTGGAATATCCTCTGACTGGTAGGACATACAATGCTCCCCAGAAATGGCCTTTCTGTCTCAGATCTGGTCTCCTTGGTCAAATCTGTGAAGTTGTAAGGATGCAGTGGTGAGCCAATTCCTATCCTCTCAGGAAAGACCCCTCTTCAGAGCTTTCTTGGTATTTGGCAACCCTTACATCAGTAGGTACCAAGAAAGACTGACTCTGTTCCTGGAAAATCCAAAGAAATGAGCCCACTGCGACTGGGACTGGGACTGGCTCAGGGTGCCTTGCTTCCTGGATCACAAAATTCAGAGAGCTCCATCACCAAGGAAGTGAGGTGAGGTAACTACCTTCAGAAAATGAATGAGGTCACTGTCTTGGCCACCACTTTGTCCTAACAGTTTCTTCCTATTGTCTCCTGACATGGAGGCTGCCCTACTTCCTGTGATACTTTCTCATGTTAGAATGGTATAGAAACCATAGTTACCTGGGAACAGCTCTCCACACAGGCCTGGTTTGGTCCATCTTCCCTACATAAAGAATAGAGAGGCTGACTCAGACACATCTTTTCATCCTGACCATGTTTTTTGCCATGGAATATGACTTTTGTTCTCTCAGGTCCTTCATAGCTGCCTGCATCTTCTCCAGGGATCATTTCTGCATGGATTTTGAGGTACTCAGCAGTTGGAAGATCTCCTAACTTCCTGTATTGTAATACCAACTTTGTCCCTGCTCTTCTGTAAAGTGAGATTGAAAGAACATTGTATGGTTAGGATTAATAGCATGTTCGATTTGGGTTGGAAATCATTCTGCTGGATGAATAATGGTATTGGGAACCAGCGATATTTATAAGAATATAGAGGTAGAACATAAGTATGAAAACAGAAATCTAGGTAATATTTGAAGCCCAGAAGGATTTGGACCCTTGATTGGGATCCTTAGCTTGAGTTATGTTTTGCACCGAGGTCTCAGTTAAATTGATATACAATGGCATAAGACCCTGTACCTCAGATGATTAAATGTAGAAGAGATCATCCAGTCAAAAAGGGATTGTGTGTAGGATTAGGAAGATAGTCAGTAGGTTTAGAAGGAAGAGTGAGTCTAGGATTTGGACCAAATGTACTTTAGCAATAGGGTTTTGGTTAGAGAGTGAATATAAATGACACCATATGTGAAGAGTCAGGCACAATGATGAACTGGGGAAAATATGTATTAAAGCAGACATCAATAGAGACATTAGGAAATCAGGCAAAGTATAACGTGATAGGATTAGACATTTTCAACAGGGTTGAGGTTGAATACATAATCTTAAGAAGAAACCAATTTGTAGTCACCAATAAGATTGACATTTGAGAGCATTAGGCAACCTGGACATGGATATATTTAGTAATCCATGTTCACATTCCATTGAGGCTTTGGTACAATCATAAGGGTGACCTTCGCATTTGGTGTCCAGAATATTACTGTGTTAATATGTATATGAAGATCAGGTGACATGAGTATTTCTTCCACCATTTCTGGGGGAAATATTTTGAAAAGATATAAATTAGTACTGGGGATACTAATCGGCTTACCCTGTGTGGATGAATATAGAGATGATGCATTAATAGACCATACTGTGAATAAATTATATGACTGGTTCCAAATTTAAATAATGGATTGTATTGATATCTGAAAAAATAGAGGAAATCATTTATTGATATACATACATTCATTCCAACCACTTATATATCTAATGGTTATATTAGGGTTACCGTTTATCATAAATAGTGTGTGAGTTTTGCTTCAAAAATGATTATGGAATCGAAAATAATGTCTTTAGAAAGAAGTCTAGTGAAAAGACCAGTCAAGAAACATGGAGAAATATAAGTGTTCTGAAGGAGGAAGTGATTGAAAGTGAACCAAATGTTTATAAATTTGTGAAATTGTGAATGAAAGGATATAATTTATGATGTCTATAAACTGAAGAAATAATAACGTACCAGGTTTGATTAAAATGAACTTTAATAAACACACCATATCCAATTGGAATCTACTTGCATTGATGTTAAACTTGGTCAGTTACTGTAGAAATATTAGGATTTGTAAGCACCCTTCCCTGAAGTTAGTTTTCAGTACTAGGAAACAAATATTTATTTCAGTGGATGTATATTTCTGAGAATAAACTTTTAAAAAGTTGATTATAAATCCACATAAATGAATATGAATGAATTCAGGCGGTGTATAAGAAGACACATATATTTCATATTTTGGTAAATCTGGAGAATATATATATCATGTATATATAGACACACAAACACACACATTATAATGTAGCAATATATATGCCAATTGAAATTCATCATGAAAAATAACTCATCCGCATATCCCAAAATATTCATTTTACTGAACATGAATATGTGTATAGTGTTGTTCATCTAGGAAGCTCACCCATGGGTTCAATTTTCAGTTAAAACAGCGTTTAGGAGGAGTGATCTCTTCTCACAATTTGTATCTGCCAAGTCAGCCACCTCACAAGAATGTATATGTGAAACCAGGTAGGATTCTATTTGTGCATATAAAAATACATTTGCTTAATAGGCTACAGAGAAAGGGAGACAGGAATTCACATTTTTCTTAACTTTAAAAACACATGGAAAATTATTTCAACAAATAATTGACTAGATTTATAACTCCTACCTTATATCATGCAAAAGGTAATTCCAACTATACACCATGCTTCTTCTGAAATGCTTGTATTTCTATTCTGTTTGGGTTATTTTTCTCCATTATATTAGGATTAGTAGTCAGAGTTTAGTAGGGTATGGGTTAGTGTCAGGGATTCAGTATTTCAAACAGAAAATTGGAAAATGAATCCAATGTGTATGCAAATATGTGCTACAAAACAATCTTCCCTCTCTCATCCAGAACAATGACTTGACATTCCCTTTGCCCCAAGTAAGTCAGAATTAGAGGAGAAGAGTTAGAAAATCTGTGATTATATATTTAGAATGGAAAATGCTCAGGAGTTCACAACCTTGGAGTTGATAGAGCAGTTTCCAAAAGTAAGTGACATGGTAAACACTCCACTAACATGGAGATCTGCTGGCCTAAACACTTCTTGAGAAATTGCCTCTGAGCTTGGGCACTTGAAATATATGTTGTTTTCAGGAGCTTTAACTTCCGATGTAGTGAGACCATCAAAGCTAGTCTGCATCTATGTGACCAGGAGGACATGGTTTCTTATTTTCCAATGAACATGAGGCAGCAGTGCTAAATTCTCTCTTTGTAGCTAAATTGTGGCCACGGGGGCTAAGTGTCACCCCATGTGGACTGTGAAGCCACTTGGTCATCCTCGACTTTTCATTGTGTTTCTTGCTGCTGCACTGGGAGTTTGGTATTTGCTTCACGAAATACAAGGAGTTCAAGTGGGACACAGTGCTGGAGGGAGTTCTGTCACGTGTGGTGGGTCAGTGTCTGCATGAGAATGCACCAACTAGGCTTCTATCCCACATAGCTTGCCCCTTGACCATAGCAACCTGATTCTAAACATTGCCGTGAAAAATCTCCATATAACAAGATGCCTTTATATAGAAGGGTCTGCTGGCTGCACCGTGTCTGTCTCAAGGCATTTGAAAGTCAATGGCAGATCCACAGGCCCCACCACAGATGTTTTATCACACACCTGCACACCACTGCTCTAGGCCCACTACATATCAGGCTCCAACTTACTGGCATCTCTGTTCTACACCATTTTCATGATACCTAGTCAATCAAGGCACTGTCTGGTATACTCATGATCAGCAACAGGACATCCAAAAGTTCTCCAGTGCCACCTGGTCATGAGAATTTCTAAAAATTCATGGTATTTATCTAAATATTTTTCACATATGAAGTTGTTGGTACTGTGGGTTTCAATTCATTCAGGATCCATTAAATGTTGAGGAAGCTCATTTTAATGAAGGATCTGGAGATCTCTCACAGGCAAGGCTTCCCAAAGAGTGGCCAAATTGTCACATGAAGCCAGGCCCATTGAGGTCTCCAATGTGAGGTCCATGTGTGTTTTGACTCTCAACGATGGCTGCCAGGTCTTTCAGAATAAAACCTGTGATATCCTAGCTGAGATTCCCAGTGCTCTCTGGAAAGCCTCTCTGGGCCAAGATCTCAGTTTCCAAGGGCGACTCTCATGCGTGGCCTCCTGAAATCCCAACAACATTCATGGCAATACTTCTCTGAAGTCAGTTCCAAATCTCATTCTCTAAGGGGAATCACACCAGAGTTCAAGCCCAGGTGGACCCAGTCATCTCTTCCAACTACCACACAAATGACCACAATTAAAACCAAAACACTCCCACATGGCCCTCATCTTTTTCCATATAAACACACATCATAACCTCTGGATGGAGTTTTCCATGAGGTGCACATCCAAACCAGTGCCCAAAATAAGCTCCCTTGCCCCTCATTTGCCTAACATCAGGGTTGATTGAACACGCTTCCTGTGAACCAGCAGTGATCAAATAGGCCTGCCGTAAATGCCCCACTTCTCCACTTTGAGGCCTTCTTACTGTGGGGTTTAGATTCTTTTTTTTCTAAATTTTTTTGGAAATTTAATTGGAAAGTTAAAAAAAATTGTTTTGCAGAATATTAAATTTCTAATGGCAAAGCCTTCACCTTGTTTGTGAAGGAAACCTTGATGCCTTGCCAATCTGGTTATATGGAGACACTCAAAATTTTCTGTTACATACTACATTTATGAATGGCTAAAGCACATAGTTTTTTAAAACTGAAAGGCAGATACCAGCAAGTAAGATAACAAATAAAAGACAATTTTATTAAAAAATAAAGTTGTTATATGACTCAAATATTGGAAATTCAATTCTTTTTTTTTTGGTTGTTCAAAACATTATAAAGCTCATGATATATCATCTTTCATACATTTGACTTAATTGGGTTATGAACTCCCATTTTTACCCCAAATACAAATCGCAGAATCACATCAGTTACACACTCACGTTTTTACATAATAGCATACTAGTTATTGTTGAATTCTGCTACCTTTCCTATCCCCTACTATTCCCCCTCCCCTCCCATCTTCCCTCTCTACCTCATCTGCTGTTGTTTAATTCTCTCCCTTGTTTTCCCCTCTTTAGCCTCACAACCTCTTATATGTAATTTTGTGTAACATTGAGTAGTCTCCTACCATTTCCATATAATTTTCCTTCTCTCTCCCTTTCTCTCCCCCCACTCATCTCTGTTTAGTTTTAATATTTTTCTCATGTTCTTCCTCCCTGTTCTCTTCTTATTTGCTCTCTCTATATAAAAGGAAACATTTGGCATTTGTTTTTTAAGGATTGGATAGCTTCGCTTAGCATAATCTATTCTAATTCCATTCATTTCCCTGCAAATTCTATGATTTTGTCATTTTCAGTGCTGTGTAATACTCCATTGTGTATAGATGCCACATTTTTATTATCCATTCGTCTATTGAAGGGCATCTAGTTTGGTTCCACAGTCTAGTTATTGTGAATTGTGCCGCTATGATCATCGATGTGGCAGTATCCTTATCCTGCTCTCTATTAAGATCCTCAGGGAAGAGTCTGAGAAGGGCGATATCTCAAATGGTGGTTCCATTCCCAGCGTTCCCAGGAATCTCCATACTGCTTTCCATATTGGACTCTCCAATTTGCAGGCCCACAAGCAGTGTACAAGTGTACCCTTTACCCCACATCCTCACCAACACTTATTGTTGTTCGACTTCATAATGGCTGCCAATCTTACTGGAGTGAGATGGTATCTTAGGGTGGTTTTGATTGCATTTCTCTGACTGCTACAGATGGTGAGCATTTTTTCATGTACTTGTTGATTGATTGTATATCCTCCTCTGTGAAGTGTCTGTTAAGATCCTTGGCCCATTGTTGATTGGGTTATTTGTTATCTCATTGTTTAATTGTTTTGAGTTCTTTGTATATTCTAGATATTAGGGCTCTATCTGAAGTGTAAGGGGTAAAAATTTGTTCCCAGGATGTAGGCTCTCTATTTAACTCTCTTATTGTTTCTCTTGCTGAGAAAAAACTTTTTTAGATTAAGTAAGTCCCATTTGTTTATTCTTTTTATGAACTCTTGGGCTATGGGTGTCCTATTAAGGAATTTGGAGCCCAACCCCACAGTATGTACATCGTAGCCAACTTTTTCTTCTATCAGACGCAGTGTCTCTGATTTTATATCTGGCTCCTTGATCCATTTTGAGTTAACTTTTATGCATTGTGAGAGAAAGGGATTCCGTTTCATTTTGTTGCATATGAATTTCCAATTGTCCCTGCACCATTTGTTGAAGATGCTATCCTTCTTACATTGCATGCTTTTAGGTCCCTTTTCAAATATAAGAAAGTTGTAATTTTGTGGATATGTCTCTGTGTCCTCTATTCTGTACCATTGGTCCATCTGCCTGTTTTGATACCAGTACCACACTGTTTTTGTTACTATTGCTTTGTAGTACAGTTTGAACTCTGGATTCACACTTCCTGCTTAGAATTGCTTTCGCTATTCTGGGTCTTTTGTTGTTCCATATGAAATTCATGATTACTTTATCTATTTCTACAAGAAATGCCATTGGGTTTTTGATTGGCATTGCATTAAACCTGTAGAGAACTTTGGGTAATATCGCCATTTTGATGATGTTATTTCTGCCTATCCATGTACAGGGCATATTTTTCCATCCTCTAACATCTTCTTCTATCTCTCTCTTTAGGGTTCTGTAGTTTTCATTGTATAAATCTTTCACCTCTTTGGTTAGGTTGATTCCCAAGTTTTTTATTTTCTTTGAGTATACTGTAAATGGAGTGGTTTTCCTCATTGCCATTTCAGAAGTTTTGTTGCTGATATACAAGAATGCCTTTGATTTATGCGTGTTGATTTTATATCCTGCCAATTTGCTGAATTCATTTATTAACTCTAGCAGTTTCTTTGTAGACCCTTTTTGGTCTGTTAAATATATTATCATGTCATCCACAAATAGCGATAATTTATGTTCTTCTTTTCCTATTTTTATGCCTTTAATTTCCTTTGTCTGTATCATTGATCTGGATAGTATTTCAAGAACTAAATTAAATAGAAGTGGTGATAGAGGGCATCCCTGTCTTGTTGCAAATTTTAGAGGGAATGCCTTCAGTTTTTCTCCATTTAGGATGATGCTAGCCTGAGGTTTAGCATATATAGCTATTACCATGTTGAGGTAAGTTCCTGTTATTCCTAGTGTTTTATAGAGTTTTAAAGAAAAAGGGATGCTGTGCTTTGTAGAATGCTTTTTTTGCATCTATCGAGATGATCATATAGTTCTTCTCTTTAAGTCTATTGATGTGATGGATTACATTTATTGATTTCCGTATATTGAACCAGCCTTGCATCCCTGGGATGAATCCCTCTTGATCATGAAGCACAATTTTTTATATGCTTTTGTTTTTTATTTGCCAGGATTTTATTGAGAATTTTTGCATCCAAGTTTATTAGAGATATTGGTCTGTAGTTTTCTTTCTTTGAAGTGTCTTTGTCTGGTGGTGGGATCAGGGTGATGTTGGCCTCATAGAATGAATTTGGAAGAACTCCTTCTTTTTCTATTGTTTGAAATAGCTTGAAAAGTATTGGTATTAATTCATCTTTGAACGTTTTGTAGAACTCTGCTGTATAACCATCTGGTCCAGGGCTTTTTTTGGTTGGTAGTCTTTTGAAGGTTTCTTCTATTTCTTCCTTTGTTATTGGTCTATTTAAATTGTGTGAGTCTTCCGGACTCAAACTTGGCAGATTATATGACATAAGAAATTTATCAATATCTTCATTATTTTTGTTTTATTGGAATATGGGGTTTCAAAATACTTTCTAATTATCATCTGAATTTCTGTAGTGTCTGTTGTGATGTTGCCTTTTTTATCCCATATGTTAGTAATTTGAGTTCTCTCTCTACTTCTCTTCATTAGCATGGCTAAGGCCCTGTCGATTTAATTTATTTTCAAAGAACCAACTTTTATTTTTTCAATTTTTTTGTTTCAATTTTGTTGATTTCTCCTCTAATTTTAATTATTTCTTGTCTTCTACTACATTTGTTGTTTTGCTTTTTTTTTCTAGGTTTTTGAGATGTAGTGTGAGATCATTTATTTGTTGTTTTTTTCTTTTTTTTTTTTTGAGGAAAGAATTCCAAGAAATGAATTTCCCTCTTAAAACTGCTTTCATTGTTTTCCATAGAATCCGGTATGTTTTGTCTGTATTGTCATTTGTCTCTAAGAAATTTTTTATCTCCTCCTTTATGTCTTCTGTAACCCATTGATCATTCAGTAACATATTGTTCATTTTCCATGTGATGTAGAATTTTTCCTTCCTTCTTCAATCATTAATTTCAAGTTTCATTCCATTATGATCAGATATGGTGCATGGTATTATCTCCATACTTTTATATTTACTAAGAGTTTCCATATGGCATAATATATGGTCTATATTTGAGTAGGACCAATGTGCTGCTGAGAAGAACATGTATCCACTTTATGATGTTTGATATATTCTATATATGTTGGTTAAGTCTAGGTTATTGATTGTTCTATTAAGTTCTATAGTTTCTTAATTCAGATTTTCTCTAGAGGATCTGTCCAATTGCGAGAGTTGTGTGCTGAAGTCACCCGTAATTATTGTGTTATAGCCTATATGACTCTTGAAGTTGAGGAGAGTTTGTTTTATGACTTTGCACCACCATTGTTTGATGCATACAAATTGATAATTGTTATGTCTTGTTGGTTAATGGTGCCTTTTAACAGTATATAGTGTCCTTCTTTATCACTTTTGATTAACTTAGGTTTAAGTTGATTTTAATCGATATGAGTATGGCCACTCCTTCTTGCTTCCGAGGGCCAACAATGGCTGCAAAGTCTTTCAGAATAAAATCATGTGATTTTCTGGCTGAGATTCCCATTGCTCTGTGGAAAGCCACCTTGGGCCTAGATCTCAGTTTCAAAGGGTGACATTCATGCGTGGCCTCCTAAAAACCAACACAATTCATTTCAATACTTCTATGAGGTACGTTCCAGAACTCAGGCTCTAAGGGAAATCACACCAGAGTTCAAGCCCAGGTGGACCAAGTCATCTCTTCCAACCCCCACACAAATGACCACAATTAGAACAAAAAAACTCCCACATGGCCCTCATCTTCGTCCATAAAGACCCTCATCAAAAGTTCTGGATGGAAGTTTTCATGAGGGTCGCAACCAAAGACAGTTTCCAGAATAAGCTCCCTTGCCTCTAATTTCCCTAAAGTCAGGGTGGCCTGGACACCCTTCCTGTGAACCAGGAGTGATCAAAAAGGCCTGCCATTAAATCCGCTCTGTTTCTATAATTTGAGGCTTACTGAATGTCAGGTATAGATTTTTTATGTGATTTGGAGTCATGAGAAAACCCAAGCATATCTGCAGAGCATTGAAGAATTCATTTGACAAAGAGGATCCCTATTCTCACTTGAAGGGGGTCAGGAACCTAACAGAGAAAGGCAAGAATCTTCATCCACAATGACTGCTCTTTTTGCCATTTTGGTTTTGAATGCACACATGGGTTCTTTCTTTAGATCCATTAGGTGCTGAGAATCTAAGCCACAGCCTCACACAGGGCCAAGAGGCAGATTCAGACAAATCCCTTTCCAAAGCAATTAAGCAAAGAGCCACAGGTGATGTCCATTTATTTCCATTTGAAAATTTTTTCTTCAGGCTTCACAAAGGGGTGGCCTGAGGCAAAGACCTTCCTGACATTCAGGGCAACAGAACCCTTGATTTGTATACTTAGCTTGAATTATGTTCTGCACCGAGGTCTCAGATAAATCGATATACAATGGCATAGGACTGTGTACCTCGGATGATTGAATGTAGAAGAGAACATCCAGTCAAAAAGGGATAGTCTGTAGGATTAGGAAGATAGTCAGTAGGTTTAGGAAGAAGAGTGACTCTAGGAGTTGGACCAAAAGTTCTTTAGCAATAGGGTTTCAGTTAGAGAGTGAATGTAAATGTCAGCACATGTGAAGAGACAGTCACAATGATGAACTGGGAAAAATATGTAGGAAAGCAGATATCAATAGAAAGATTAGGAAATCAGGCAAAGTATAAAGTGAGTGATAGGATTAGACATTTTCAACAGGCTTGAGGTTGAATATATAATCTTGGGAAGAAACAAATATGTAGTAATCAATAGGATTGACATTTGAGAGCATTAGGCACCCTGGACATGGATGTTTTTAGTAATCCATGGTCACTTTCCATTTAGGCTTTGGTACAATCATATGTGTGACCTTTGCATTTTGTGTCCAGAATACTACCGTGATAAATTGTATATGTAGATAAGGTGACATGAGTATTTCTTCCACCATTATGGGGAGTAATATTCTGGAAACTTATAAATTAGTACTGGTGATACAAATAGGTGTACCTTGTGTTGATGATTATTGAGATGTTGCAGGAATAGACCATATTGTGATAAAGTATATAACTAGTTCCAACTTTAAATAATGGATTGAGTTTGCATCTGAAAATATATTGGAAATCTTATATTGATATATATACAATCATTCCAACCAGTTATATATGTAATGGTAATATTAGGGTTACGGTTTATCGTGAAGGGTGAGTATTGCTTCAAAAATGATTATGGAATCAAAAATAATGTGTTTAGAAAGAAGTCTAGTGAAAAGACCAGTAAAGAAACATGGAGGAATACATGTGTTCTTAAGTAGTAAGTAAATGAATGTGAACCAAATGCCTATAATTTTGTGAAGTTGTGGATGAAAAAATATATCCTATGATGTCCATAAACAGATAAAATAGTAATATACCAGTGTTGAATAAAAATGAACTTCAAAATACACATCATGTCCCATAGCAATATACTTGCATTGATGTTAAACTGGGTCAGGTACTGTAGAAATATTAGGATTTGTATGCACCACCTACTGAACTTAGTTTTCAGTAGTAGGAAACAAAAATGTATTACAGGAATATAAATATCGCTGAAAATAATCTTGTAAAGATTGGATTTTGAACCCACATACATGAATATAAATGAATTTAGGGAGTGTATAATAAGACACATATTTTTCATATTTTTTTTAAAATCTGGAGGAAAAAAAAAAAATATATATATATATATATATATATATATATATATATATACATATATATTTTTTCCAGATTTAAAAAAAATACACAAACACACACACACACACACACACACATGCACACATACACACACACACACACACATTAATATTTAGCAATATATATGCCAATCGAAATTCATCATGAAATATAATTCATCCTCGTATCCAAAAATATTCATTTTACTGAACATGGATTTATGTATAGTGTTTTTCACTAGGAAGCTCACCCATAGGTTGAATTTTCAGTTCCATCATTATTTAGGGAGAGTCATCTGTTCTCACAATTTTATATTCCAAAGTCAGGGAGCTCAAAAGAATGTCCGTGTGATACCAGGTAGGATATTATATATATGCATAAAAAAATACATGTGCTGAATAGGATACAGAGAAAGGGAGACAGGAATTTATATATGTGATAATTTTAAAAAATCATGGAGAAATATTACAATGAAAAGTTGACTAGATTTAAAACACATACTCTTGATAATGCAGAAGGCAAATAGAAGTATACACCATGCTTCCTATGAAAGGCCTGTATTTCTATTCGGTTAGGTTTCTTTCTCTCCATGATATTAGGATTAGTAGTCAGAGTCTAGTAGGGTATGGGTTAGTGTCAGGGATTCAGTATTTCAAATGGAAAAAAGGAAAATGAATCTAATGTGTATGCAAAAATGTGATACACATAAATCTTCCCTCTCTCATCCAGAACAATGCCTTGACATAACCATCGCTAAAAGTAAGACACAATTAGAGGAGAGGAGTTAGAAAATCTGTGAATTTATGTGGAATGGAAAATGCTCAGGAGTTCACAACACTGGAGGTGGTAGAACAGTTTCCAAAAGTAAGGGAGAGGGTAAACAATCCAGAAACATGGAGCTGTGGTGGCCTAAAGACTTCTTGAGAAACTTCCTCTGAGGTTGGGAACAAGAAATATATGTAATTGTCAGGAGATTTAGCTTCGTTTGTAGTGACACCATGAAATCTGGGTCTACATCTATGTTACCTGGAGAACATGGTTTCTTATTTTCCAATGATCATGAGGCAGCGGTGCTGAATTCTCTCTTTGTAGGTAAACTGAGGCCACTGGGCTGAAGTGTCTCCCATGTGGACTGTGAAGCCATTTGGTGATCCTCCACTTTCCAGGGTGTTTCTTACTGCTGCACTGGGAGTTTGGTACTTGCTTCACGAAATACAAGGAGTTCAACTGGGATAAAAATGCTGGAGGAGTTCTGTCATGTGTGGTTGGTCAGGGTCGCGAAGAGAATGTACGAACCAGGCTTCTATCCTACATAGCTTTCCCCTTGACTATAGCAACCTGATTCTGAACATTGCCCTGAAACCTCTCCATATGACAAGATGCCTTTACATATAAAGGTCTGCTGCCTGCACCATGTCAGTCGCAAGTCTTTCAAAGCCAATGGAAGATCCAGGTGGTCCTACCAAAAATATTTATTTACACACCTACAGTCCACTTCTCTACGCCCAGTACTCAGCAGGATCCAAATTACTGGCATCTCTGTTCTACACCATTTTCACGAAACCCAGTCAATCAAGGCACTCTTTGGTACACTCATGATCAGCAACAGGAAATCCAAAGTTTATCCAGTGCCACCTGGTCATGGGAATTTCAGAAATTTCATGGTATTAATCTAGTCATATTTCAAAAATGAAGTTAGAGGCACTGTGGGTTTCAATTAATTCAGGAACCATTAAATGGTGAGGAAGCTCATTTCAATGAAAGCTCTGGAGAACACTCACAGAAAAGCCTTCCAAAAGACTGGCAAAAAGGTCACATGAATCCAGACACATTGTGGTCTACAATGTGAGGTCCATATGTGTTTGGACTCTCAACTAGGGCTGCCAAGTCTTCAAGAAGTAAATCATGTGATATCCTGGCTCAGAATCCCTGAGCTCCGTGGAAAGCCATCCTGGGCCTAGATCTCAGTTTCCAAAGGCGATTCTCACGCGTGGCCTAGTAAAATCCCAAGAGAATTCACGGCAATACTTCTCTGAGGTCAGATCCAGAACTCATTCTTTAAGGGGAATCACACCAGAGTTCAAGCCCAGGTGATCCCAGTCATCTCTTCCAACTACCACACAAATTACCACAATTAAAACAAGAACACTCCCATATGGCCCTCATCTTCTTCCATATTGACACTCATCATAATTTGGCTGGATGTTTAAATGAGGGGCGCAGACCAAGACAGTGTCCAAAATAAGCTCCTTTGACCCTCATTTGCCTAAAGTCAAGGTGGCCTGGACACCCATCCTGTGAACCAGGAGTGATCAAATAGGCCTGCCATTAATACCGCTCCAATTCTCCAATTTGAGGCCTACTGACTGTGGGGTTTAGATTCTTTATGTGAATTTTAGTCATGATAAAACCAAACACCTATGGGCTAGCCTCTGTAGGTTTTGAAGAACTCATTTGACCCAAAGGATCCCTATTTTCACTTGATGGAGTTCAGGAACCTTACAGAGGAAGTCAAGAGACTTCATCCCAATGACTGCTCTTTTGGCCATTTTTCATTTGGATGCAAACATGGGAACTTTCTTTAGATCCATCAGGTGCTGAGAATCTAAGTCACAGCCACACACAGGGCCATGGGGCTGATTCATACACATCCCTTTTCAAAGCACTTAAGAAAAGAGCCACAGGTATGCCCAATCATTTCCCTTTGAAAACTGTTTTCTTCAGGCTTCAAAAAGGGGAGGCCAGAGGCAAAGACCTTCCTGACATTCAGGGCAACAGAACAATTGGTAAGCAAAAGGCCCAAAGCAGGGTTTCTCCACTGAGACTTTCCTGGTCACACTGATATCTGAGTTTTCTGAGATGCTCCCCATTCCCTACAGCTATCCAGTACATTGTTATGTCACAGAGCTTTGAGGTGGTAAAGATCTTGGACACAAAACCATAGGCCTATTCTTGAGATTGGCCGGAATTCAGGAAGAAAACAGGAACTTAGGAAGATAGCAGGTGTTGCACATCAATAAGGCAAGCTACAGTCCATTCATAAATGGGGCAATATGAATGCTGAGAAGCTTTCTACTCGACAAGACACATCCATTCATGAATTCTCTTTTCTAATGTCTACAACCACGGACACAGTGAGATACACAGACAGAGAAACACTCGCCATGTTAAACGACTTACTAGAAACAGTCCACTTCCAACGAAACAAACTGACTTTCCTACCTATTCTCAGAGAATGAGACAAAACCACAAACCCACAACCACACCCACAAAGGCACCTTCTTCCCCCAAGTAGGTCTTTGACTATCCGGAGTGTCCTCTGACTTGTAGGCCATAATATGTTCCCCCAAAATAGCCTGTCCTGTCTCAGATCTGGTCTCCTTGGCAAACTCTGTGAACTTCTCAGGAGCCAACGGTGAGCCACTAACTGCTTTCTCAAGAAAAGCAACGCTTCCGAGCTTTCCTGGCATTTGTTCTTCTCACGTCTGAAGGTACCAAGAATGACTGACTGTCCTTGGTAAATTCAAATAAGTGAGACCACAGGGATGGTGACTGGGACTGGCTCTGTGTGCCTGGCTTCCTGGATCCAAAGTTCAGAAAGTTCCATCACCAAGGAAGTGAGGTGAGGTCATTTCCTTCCTGAACTGAATGAGGTCCCTGTCTTGGCAACCACTTTGTCTTAACTGTTGCTTCCAAGGGTCCCATGAGATTGAGGCTGTCCCTACTTCCTGTGACACTTTCACAAGTTAGAATGGTATATCAACCATAGGCACCCAGGAATAGATCTCCACACAGGCCTGTTTTGGTCCATGTTCTCTACATTAAGAAGAGAATCTAATTCAGACACAACCTTTTATCCTGACCGGGTTGTTTGCCATGGAAGATGACTTTTGCTCTCTCAGGTCCTTCATAGCTGCCTACATCTTCTCCAGGGATCATTTCTGCATGGGCCTTTGAGGTTCTCAGCAGGTGGAAGTTTCCCTACATTTCTTTATTGTAAAATCAACTCTTTCCCTGCTCTTCTATAAAGTTAGATTGAAGGAACAGTGTATGATTATGGTTAAAAACATGTTTGATTTGGGTTAGAAATCATTGTGCTGGATGAATAATGGTATTGGGAACTTGCTATGTGTATAAGAATATATAGGTGTAATATATGTATGAAAAAAGAAATCTAAGTATGATTTGAAGGCCAGAAGGGCATTGGGCCCTTGATTGGGATACGCAGCATTGAATTACGTTCTGCAGAGATGTCTCAGATAAATCGATATACAATGGCATAGGTCCTTGTACCTTGCATGAATTAATGTAGAAGGAACATCCAGTCAAAAAGGGATAGTCGGTAGTGAAAGGTTAATAAAATAGGTACTTGTAATTTCCTGTTTTTCTGTATGCTTAACAAAACACTGTTGAAATCTTGAGAAATGTTTGCTAATCTTGTTCTAGAATGTACTGTTCCCAACTGCCAAACTGAAGAATGTACTGCCTCACTCGGTGTCACGCGAACCGCCCACTCACCCTTACACATCAGTAAACTTCCCTCCCTTCCCTCTCCAAGAAATGTATGTAAGCTCTGCATAAGCTGTTCTCAGAGCTCTCTGATCTATTTAAGTTAGCTGTGAGCCCCAGGAAGCTGGACCCAAAAAAAATTCTTTGCTGTTGCATGAGACAGTCTCTTGGTAGTCTCTTCCTCCGACACTCGCCTGACCTTTACATATTGAGGTTCCACCGAGTTCTGGCAGTGGCGGATGAGAGACCCCCAACGGGCTCCTCTCGGAGCAAGTAAGGCGCCTCTTTCTGGTTTCAGGTGTCATGTTAGGGCTTGGCAAAATTGCTGGAGATGAAGAGCCTGGGGTCTCTCCGACGGTGGCTGAGAGACGTGTCACAGAGACATAGGGCACCTCCATGGGGGACCCCGCAGAGGACTCGGAGAATCAAGGAACAATTGCTTCATCGACTCAGTGATATTTTGTTTTAGATTAGGTATTGCCATCCTATCGGGTTTTGCCGGCTACGCATTCCTGGTCTCAGTGTTGGACGTCCATTGCCTGTCTTCATGGTCTTGTCTTATCTGTGTCGTGTGACTTTGCTTTTACTGTTTGTGTACCTATCATTATGGGACAGAGCACTTCAATGCCTCTGTCCCTGACCCTTGATCACTGAACCAAAGTCTGCTTAAGGGCTCAGTATCTTTCTTTTTTTAGTAAAACGCTAGACCTGGCAGACTCTCTGTGCCTCAGAATGGCCCATTTTGGAGTCGTATGGCCCCTAGAAATATCTTTCTACTTCCCACTAATTTAAAAAGTCAGAGATATTGTCTTTCAGCCAAGGCCACATAGCCATCCTGATCAACAGCCATATATCTTAACTTTGCCAACCTCTGCAAATCTCCTCCACCATGGGTGAAGCCTTTCCTTTCCCATGCCTCTGCTCATACTCCTTCCCCCATGATCTCTCAAACCCTCACCTCTTCCACCTCCTCCACCCTCTGTTCTCCCTGAGTCACAAGATTTGACTCTACTGGACTCTTCTTCCCCTCCTTATCCACTGCCCTCGTCCCCTAACACACAACACACTCTAAGTGATTCCCCTGCTTCTGACTAAGCCTCTCTACCATTGGAGGAAGCTAAGCCGGTAATAGGATCTGATAATGGACCGATGTTCATGGCCCAGGTAAGTCAGGGGTTAGCCAGGAACCTGGGGATTAATTGGAAGTTATATTGTGCTTATAGACCCCAGAGTTCAGGACAAGTAGAAAGAATGAATAGAACAATTAAAGAGACCTTAACGAAATTAAGCTTAGAGACCAGCATAAAAGATTGGACTATGCTCCTGACTTATGCAATGTTTCATGCAAGAAAAAATCCTTCTGTTTCTTTGAGTAGCCTTACCCCCTGAGAAATTCTCTATGGTGGCCCTCGTCCAGTAAGGGTCCTAAGCCCAACTGTAAGACCTAAGGATCCATTTCACACCCTCTTGGTTGACAGACTTAAAGCTCTTGAAAGAACTCAGTAATACCTGTGAAAATAGCTGGCCACTGCCTACCAAACTGTGTACCAGGGGATTCCACATCCATATCAAATAAGAGACTTCATGTATGTAAGATGACATCAGGTGTCATCCCTGGAACCCTGCTGAAAAGGACCATACCAGGTGTTACTTATAACACCTACAGTGGTAAAGGTATACAGAATCACTTCCTGGATCCATGCCTCTCATCTCAAGCCTGCTCCTTGTCCAGAATCTTTCTGGAAACTGGAAAAGACTGGTAACAGTTTCAAATTGTGTATTCGCCATGTGGATAAGGTTATATACTCTCACCTTGGCCACAAGTAGTCCTAACCCTCATCAGCCTGTTAAGCAGCGATGGCTGATCACAAATCCTACTGGAAAAGAGTATAATCTATCTCGCATACAGCACCCTTAGGGACCTGGTGGCCATCTCTCCACCCAGACATTTGTCAGCTGGCCATAGGTCTTTTTTATTGGGATATCCCTGATGAAGAAAATCCCACTAAAATACCATTAAATCCCTTCCGTACCATAGATAATGGAAACAAAC
The DNA here is from genome assembly GCF_048772815.1 of Callospermophilus lateralis. Lineage (NCBI taxonomy): Eukaryota > Metazoa > Chordata > Mammalia > Rodentia > Sciuridae > Callospermophilus > Callospermophilus lateralis. Next base: position 105,463 of record NW_027512816.1, read on the forward strand.
TTTATGGATGTAGGGACACGCGAGCCAGATGCGGTTGGCTAGCCTAGATTACTATGTTTGCCCGGCAAACTATCAAAGCCACAAACAGTAACGGCTGTGTGGGGGAAAAGCCGACTTCTTCTGTATTTCATGGAGATGTGATCATACAGGGGCTGCCTGATGGAACCCCAATACTTCATCAAATTCAGTACACAGCATTGGCCATATTACCAAGTAGAAAACAGAAAAAGGATGGCCCCCAGAGGGGTCTCTAGATCCTCAAATTTTGCATGACCTTTTTAACTTCTGCAAGTGCTCAAAAGGGTGAAAGGAGATTCCCCTATGTGGAAGCCTTTTCCCTCCTTCACTCACATCCTGAACTATGCTTCTCCAATAGATTTTTATCCTCAGCCTTCTGCTCCAGACTCTCTGCTGTCACTCCCACCTCAGCAACCTGATTTCTCCCCTCCAATTACTAGATCAGAAACCCAAACCTCCACCAGTTCTCAGACAATTGACCACTAGTGAGGTAGCAGGTACTGAGGTACCCCTCGACCGACTCATTCCTCTCTTCTCCTGTCAGTGCCCTCACCGGGTCCCACCAGGTCCTCTTTCCAGCTAACCCAAAGCTCAAACGAGCTGAGGAGAGCTCTCAGACCCTTATCCAAGATGTAATATAAATGGCCATTAAAGTTGCTTTGTCATCACTGAAAACAGGTTACTAAAATTTAAAGTCCCTCACAGAATTTTGGGATACTCACTCCCGTTTTCTGCTCTGCTCTACCTGTTCTACTGCTGAAGTTTTGTTGCTAGGAAATTCCCAAACCCCTTTCCAATTATTCTTTTACATCTCTCTTTTTCCTCATTCTCAGATCCTCAGAGCTTCTCTCAGCCCCACCTTCCCCGTATTCCCCCTCTGTACCAGGCCCACAGAAAAGTCTTAAATGTCCTTCTCCAGAAGTCTTCACCATGGCTGAATTTAGAACTTTCAGCATAGAGTTTCTATAAAGAGTTCAATGTAGATAAACTTTCTCTTTTTGTATTGCCCTGTTCTACTTGGCCACTGGTTAAAAAACTCAGTACTTCTAAGCTAGACAACCCCTAACTTGTTTTTCACAAAATATGTGAACAAGGCCTCTGGCCTTCAGCTGGGGCTTCAAAGAAATGGCTACATTTCTAAGATAAAGAAATTACCAAATGGGCTCCGTTGTAACAGCTGGCAGGGGGAAAATAAGAAAGGGAATAAAAAGCTCTCCCCCTCCCATGTGTCCTTGAAAATTTAACTTGCCCAGAACAGAGGAAAAATCAGAAACAAATACTGCTTTTTTGAACTTCTGCAGACTGTAAACTTCTGAGCCCCATCCTTATATGCTGGGTACAAAATTCTGAAACTACCTAAACTTGAGTTTCAGGGGATTAATTGATTACAACAGAAGCAATGCCCTCTGAATCTGGTTGCAACAAAATAGGACTGTTTCCCTGTCTTCAGTGCCTTAGGTGCCTTGCCTTGTCTGTCCCTACAACAGCATAATTCTATATACTTCAACATTGTTTATGTTTTCATGAAATGGTCAACAGATGGGATTAATTTTGAAATGGTGCAGATGTTTCCCAGAGTGCTCTATCATGATGCAGGTTCGTTTGAAGATCAAATGGGGGGGGGCATACAACCGGTTCCACTGGGAACATGTATCGCTCACTTTAGCCATCCTATTATGAATAGGAGTTGCTGCACGGGTGGGCACAGGAGCCACTGCCATTGTCCATGGGACACAACAAATGACCCAATTAGAAGCAGCAATAGAGCAAAACTAAGATATTAGAAACCCCCATCAGAGCTTTGCATGAATCTTTAACCTCTCTCTCTGAAGTTGTTTTACAGAACAGTTGAGGGTTGGACCTCCTCTTTATTAGAGAAGGGGGCCTTTGTGATGCATTGAGGAAAGAATGTTGTTTTTATGCTGACCATACTGGAGTTGTAATAAAATCTATGAGTAAATTTAAAAGACACCTTGAAGAGCATCAACAAGAGAGAGAGGCCCAAAAAGGGTGGCTTGAGTCTTGGTTCACACACTCCTCCTGGTTAACTACGTTTTTATCAACCTGGCAGGTCCAATAATAATCCTCATATTATTGCTAACTATAAAACCCTGTTTGCTCAACCGTGTAATTTCTTTTCTCCAGGCTCAAATTGGACGAGTTAAACTTATGGTAATACCCCACTAGCAGACATAGAATGTGACACCCTCCAATGATCATTTTTATGATTAAAAGTAGCCAGAAGAAGAAGTGGGGAATTAAAGGTTAATAAAATAGGTACTTGTCACTTCTTATTTTTCTGTATGCTTAACAAAACACTGTTGAAATCTTGAGAAATGCTTGCAAATCTTGTTCCCAGAATGTTCTGTCCCCAACTGCGCAACTGCAGAATGTACTCCCTCACCCAGTTGCACGCAAACCACCCACTCGCCCTGACCCATCAATAAAATTCCCTCCCTGCCCTCTCCAGGGAAAGTATATAAGCTCTACTTAAGCTATTCTCAGGGCTATCTGCTCGATTCAAGTGATCTCTGAGCCCCAGCATGCTGGACACCAAAAAAACCCTTTGATGTTGCATGAGATAGTCTGTTGGTTGTCTCCTCCTCTGAAGCTCGCCCCACATTTACTTGGATGATTGAATGTAGAAGAGAACATCCAGTCAAAAAGGGATAGTCTATAGCATTAGGAAGATAGTCAGTACTTTTAGGAATAAGGGTGAGTATAGGAATTGGAAAAAAAAGTTCTTTAGCAATAGGGTTTCGATTAGAGAGTGAATGTAAATGTCAGCACAGGTGAAGAGTCAGTCACAATGATGAACTGGGGAAAATATGTAGGAAAGCAGATATCAATAGAGACATTACGAAAACAGGCAAAGTATAAAGTGAGTGATAGGATTAGATATTTTGAACAGGGTTGAGTTTACATATATAATCTTAGGAAGAAACAAATATGTAGTCACAAATAGGATTGACATTTGAGATCATTAGGCAAATTTCAGGTGGATGAATATTTCTCAGAATAATCTTGTGAATAGTTGATTATAAATCCACATACATAAACATGAATGAATTTAGGTAGTGTATATAAGACACATATATTTCATATTTTGAAAAATCTGGAGAGTGTATATATATATATATATATATATATATATATATATATATATATATACAAAACACACACACAGACAAAAAAGTAGCAATATATATGTCAATCAAAATTCATTATAAAATATGCATCATCCAGAGATCTAAAAATATTAATTTTACTGAACATGGATTAATTTTACTGAACAACTAGCAAGCTCACCCATAGGTTGAATATCCAATTCCAACAAGTTTAGTAGGAGTGATCTCTTCTAACAATTTGTATCTGCCAAGTCAGCCACCTCACAAGAATGTACGTGTGGTACCAGGGAGGAATCTATATGTGCATATAAGAATACAGAGAAAGGGAGACAGGAATTCACATATCTGTTAACCTTAAAAATACATGGACAACTATTTCAACAACAAATCGACTAGATTCATGACTCCAACTCTGTATCATGCAAAAGGCAAGTCCAACAATACACCAGGCCTACTCTGAACTGCTTGTATTTCTATTCTGTTTGGGTTAGTTTTCTCCATCATATTAGAATTAGTAGTCAGAGTCTGGTCGGGTATGGGTTAGAGTCAGGGATTCAGTATTTTGAATGGAAAATAAAAAACTGAATCCAATGTGTATGCAAATATATGCTACAGAAAATTCTTCCCACTCTCCTCCAGAACAATGCCTTGACATTACCTTCGCCCCAAGTAAGACACAATTAGAGGAGAAGAGTTAGAAAATCTGTGAATACCTATCAGGAATGGAAAATGCTCCAGATTTCACATCTTTGGAGGTGGTAGAGGAGTTTCCAAAAGTAAGGGACAGGGTAAACACTCCACAAACATGGAGCTCTGCTGGCCTAAAGACTTTTTGAGAACCTGCCTTTGAGGTTGGGCACTTAAAATATATGTTGTTTTCATTAGCTTTAGCTTTATTTGTAGTGAGACAATCAAAGCTCGATCTGCTTCTATGTGACCTGGAGGACATGGTTATTTATTTTCCAATAAAAATGAGGCAGCAGTGCTGAATTCTCTCTTTGTAGGTAAACTGTGGCCACTGAGGGCTAAGTGTCTCCCCGTGTGGACTGTGACACAACTTGGTCATCCTCCAATTATCGTCGTGTTTTTTGCTGCTGCACTGGGAGTTTGGTATTTGCTTCATGAAATACAATGAGTTCAAATGGGAGACAGTGCTGAAGGGAGTTCTGTCAGCTGTGGTGGGCATGGTCTCCAGGAGAATGCACCAACCAGGGTTCTATCCCACGTAGCTTGCCCCCTTGACAATAGCAACATGATTCTGAACATTGCCCTAAAACCTCTCCATATAAAAATATGCCTTTACGTATATGGGTCTGATGGCTGCACCATGTCAGTCTCAAGCCATTTGGAAGCCAATGGAAGATCCACATGGCCCCACCACAGATGTTTTATCACTCACTTGCATAACACTTCTCTAGGCCCACTACTCACCAGGCTCCTACTTACTAGCATCTCTGTTCTACACCATTTTCATGAAACCCAGTCAATCAAGGCCCTGTCTGGTATATTCATGATCATCAACAGGACATCAAAGGTTCTCCAGTGACATCTGGTCATGGGAATTTTAAAAATTTCATGGTAATTATCTAGCAATTTTTCATGGATGAAGTTGGAGGCACTGTGGGTTTCAATTCATTCAGGAACCCTTAAAGGGTTAGGAAACTAATTTCAGGCAAAGCTCTGGAGTACTCTCACAAGCAAGGCTACCCAATGAGTGGCCAAAAAGTCACATGAAGCGAGGCCAATTGAGGTCTATAAAGCGAGGTCCATGTGGGTTTTGAATCTCTATAATGCATGCCAAGTTTTCAGAATAAAATCATGTAATATCCTGGCTGAGATTCGCAGTGTTCTGTGGAAAGCCAACCTGTGCCTAGATCTCAGGTTCCAATGGCAACTTCATGCCTGGCCTCCTAAAATCCCAACACAATTCATGGCAATACTTCTCTCAGGTCAGTTCCAGAACTCAGTCTATAAGGAGAATCACACCAGAGTTCAAGTCCAGGTGGACCCAGACAACTCTTCCAACCGCTACTCAAATGAAAACAATTAAAACCAGAATACTCCCTCAAGGCCCTATTCTTCTTCCATATAGACACTAATCATAACCTCTTCCTGGAGTTTTCCATGAGTTGTGCAGCCCAAGAAAATGTCCAAAATAAGCTTCTTGCACCTCTTTTGCCTAACTTCAGCGTGGCCTGGGCACCCTTCCTGTGAACCTGGAGTGATCAAATAGGCCTGCCCTTAATACTGCTCCGCTTATCCAATTTGAGGCTCTCTGACTGTGGGGTGTAGATTCTTTATGTGAATTGGAGTCATGAGAAAAGCCAAGACAGTGTCCAAAATCAGCTCGCTTTTTCCTCATTTGCCTAAAGTCAGGGTGGCCTGGACACCGTTTCTGTGAACCAGGAGTGATCAAATAAGCCTGCCGTTAATACTTCTGTGTTTCTCCAATTTGAGGCCTACTGATTTCAGGTATCAATTTCTTATGTGATTTGGAGTTACTCGAAAACCCAAGCACCTCTGCAGGGAATTGAAGAACTCATTTGACCCAAAGAATCCCTATTCTCACTTGATGGAGCTCAGGAACCTAACAGAGGAAGGCAAGAGACTTCATCCATAATGAATGATTTTTTTGCCATTATGGTTTTGGATGCACACATGGGATCATTCTTTAGATCCATCAGGTGCTGAGAATCTAACTCAAAGCCACACACATGGCCAAGAGACTAATTCAGACACATCCCTTCCCAAAGCAATTAAGCAAAGAGCCACAGGTGATGCCATTCATTTCCATTTGAAAACTGTTTACTTCAGGCTTCACAAAGGGGTGGATTGAGGCAAAGAACTTCCTGACATTCAGTGAAAAACAACAATAAGTAAGCAAAAGGCCCAAAGCAGGGTTTCTCCACTGAGACTTTCCTGGTCACACTGATATCTGAGTTTTCTGAGATGCTCGCAATTCTCTTCAGCTATCCAGTACATGGCCATGTCACAGAGTTGGAGGTGGTACATATTTTGAACATAAATCCATGAGCCTATTCTAGAGAGTGGACAGAATTCAGGAAGAAAACAGCAACTTAGAAAGATAGCAGGTGTTGCACATCGACAAGACAAGCTGAACTCCATTCATATATTGGGCAGGTTGAAATATGGGAAGATTTACACTTGACAGGACACATCCATTAATGCATTCTCTTTTCCAATGTCTACAACAATGGAGACAGTGGGATACACAGACATAGAAACACCCACCTTGTGAAACAACTTACTAGAAACTGTCCACTCCAAACCAAACCGCCTTTCCCATCTATTCTCAGAACATGAGACAAAACAATAAACCCACACACACTCCCACAAAGGCACCTCCTTCACCCAAGTAGGTCTGTGACTATCCAGAGTGTCCTCTGACTGGTGGGCCATACTATGTTCCCCTGAAATGGTCTGTCTTCTCTCAGATCTGGTTTCCTTGGCCAACTCTGTGCAGTTGTCAGGAGCCAGTGGTGAACCACTATCTGCTTTCTCAGGAAAGGTCCATCTTCAGAGCTTTCCTGGCATTTGGCCATCCTCACATCATTAGGTACCAAGAAAACTGACTCTGTCCTTGGTAAATCCAAACAAGTGAGCCCACTGGGACTGGGACTGGGACTGCCTCTTGGTGCCTGGCTTTTTGGATACCAAGTTCAGACAGTTCCATCACCAAGGAAATGAGGTATGTCACTTTCTTTGGAACTGAATGAGGTCACTGCCTTGGCAACGACTTTGTCCTAACAGTTGCTTCGAAAGGTCCCATGAGATGGAGCCTTCCCCTACTTCCTGTGACACTTTCACAAGGTAGTATGGTATATCAACCATTGGCACCCAAGAACAGCTCTCCACACAGGCCTGGTTTGGTCCATCTTCTCTACAATAAGAAGAGAGAGGCTGATTCATACATATCCCTTCATCCTGACCAGGTTGTTTGCATTGGAAGATGACTTTTGCTCTCTCAGGTCCTTCATACCTGCCTACAACTTCTCCAGGTATCATTTCTGCATGGACCTTTGAAGTTCTCAGCAGGTGGAAGGTCCCCAAGTTTCCTGTATTGTAAAAACCACTCTGTCCCTGCTCTTCTGTAAAATGAGATTGAGGGAACAGAGTATGTTTAGGGTTAATAACAGGTTTGATTTGGGTTACGAATCATTCTGTGCGATGAATAATGCTATTGGGAACCTGCGATATTTACAAGAATATAGAGGTGAAATATAAGTATGAAAACAGAAATCTAGGTATGATTTGAAGCCCAGAAGGACATTGGGCCCTTGATTGGGATACTTAGCTTTGAATTATGCTCTGCAAAATTGTCTCAGATAATTCGATATACAATGGCATAGGACATTTTATTGAATGTAGAAGAGAACATCCAGTCAAAAAGGGATAGTCGGTAGGATTAGGAAGATAGTCGGTAGGTTTAGAAAGAAGAGTGAGTATAGGATTTGGACCAAAAGTTCTTTAGCAATAGGGTTTCGATTATAGAGTGAATGTAAATGTCAGCACATATGAAGTGTCAGTCACTAGGATCAACTTGGGAAAATTTGTTGAAAAGCAGATATCAATAGAAACATTATGAAATCAGGCAAAGTATAAAGTGAGTGATAGGATTAGACATTTCCAACAGGGTTGAGTTTGAATATATAAATTAGGAAGAAACAAATATGTAGTCACCAATAGGATTGACAATTGACAGCATTAGGCAACCTGGACATGGATGTTTTTAGTAATTCATGTACACTTTACATTTAGGCTTTGGTACAAACATAAATGTGACCTTTACATTTTTTTGTCCAGAATATTACTTTGATAAAATGTATATGTACATCAGGTGACATGAGTATGTCTTCCAACATTTCTGTAAGCAATATATTGAAGATGTAAAATTAGAATCGGGGGTACAAAGAGGTGTACCCTGTGTCTATGAATATAGAGATAAAGAATGAATAGACCGTAATGTGAATGAATAATATAACTTTTTTCAACTTTAAAAAATGAATTGATCTAATATCTGAAAAATCACAGGAAATCGTATATTGATATACAATCATTCATTCCAAGCAGTTATACATCTAATGATAATATTCGTGTTTTGGTTTATCATGAAGAGTGTGTGAGTTTTGCTTCAAAAGTGACTATGGAAATAATGTGTTTGGAAAGAAGACTCATGAAAATACCAGTAAAGAAACCTTGACAATACATGTGTTCTGAAGCAAAAAGTGATTAAATTTGAAACAAATGCCTACAAATTTGTGAACTTGTGGATGAAATGTATATCCTATGATGTGCAAAAACTGAAGAAATAATAATGTAAAAGTGTCGAATACAAATGAATAAAAAATTACATATCATGTCCCATTGGAATCTACTTGCATTGATGTTAGACTGGGTCAGTTACTGTAGAATAATTAGGATTTGTATGCATCATTCCCTGAAGTTAGTTTTCAGTACTAGGAAACAAATATGTATTTCAGGTGGATGAATATTTCTGAATATTTTTAATCAACTTTTCACAAGAATAATCTTGTGAAAAGTTGATTAAAAATCCACATACATGAACATAAATGAATTTAGAGAGTGTATATTTGACACATATATTTCATATTTTGAAAAATCTGGAGAGTGTACACACACACACACACAAACACACACACAAAACACTCACAGACATTAAAAAGTAGCAATATAAATGCCAATCGAAATTCATCAGTAAATATATATCATCCACAGATGCAAAAATATTTATTTTACTGAACATGAGTTTACGTATAATGTTGTTCTACTAGGACGCTCCCTATAGGTTGAATTTTCAGTTCCAACAGCATTTAGGAGGAGTGATCTCTTCTCACAATTTGTATCTGCCAAGTCAGCCACCTCACAAAGATGTACGTGTGATACCTGGTAGGATTCTATATATGCATATAAATATACAAGTGTGAATAGGCTAAAGAGAAAGGGAAACATGAATTCTCATATTTGTTAACTTTAAAAACACATGGAGATCTTTTTCTATTAAACATTGACTAGATTTATAACTCCTACCTTGTATAATGCAAAATGCAAGTCCAACTATACAACATACCTCCAATGAACTGCTTGTATTTCTATAGGTTTGTGTTATTTTTCTCTATCATATTAGGATGAGTTGTCTGACTCTAGTATGTATGGGTTAGTGTCAGGGATTCAGTATTTCAAAAGGAAAATTGGAAATTGAATCCAATTTGTATGCAAATATATGCTACACAAATATCCTCCCACTCTCATCCAGAACAATGCCTTGAAATTACCTTCACCCCAAGTAAGACACAGTTAGAGGAGAATAGATAGAAAATCAGTGAATACATATCTGGAATGGAAAATGCTCAGGAGTTCACAACCTTGGAGGTGGTAGAGGAGTTTCCAAAAGTAAGGGACAGGGTAAACACTCCACAAACATGGAGCTCTGCTGGCCTAAAAACTTTTAGAGCAACTGCCTCTGAGTTTGGGAACGTGAAAAATATGTTGTTGTCAGGAGAATTGGCTTCCTTTTTAGTGAGACCATCAAAGCTGGGTCTGCCTCTATGTGACGTGGAGGACATGGTATCTTATTTTCCAATGAACATGAGGTAGCAGTGTTGATTTTCTTCTTTTTAGGTAAACTGTGGCCTCTGGGGGCTAAGTGTCTCCCCGTTGGACTGTGAAGCCATTTGGTCCTCCTCCACTTTTTGTGGGGTTTTTGCTGCTGAACTGGGAGTTTGGTATTTGCTTCATGAAATTCAAGGAGTTCAACTGAGACACAGTGCTGGAGGGTGTTCTGTCATGTGTGGTGGTTCAGAGTCTGCAGAAGAACGCACCAACCACGCTTCTATCCCTCAAAGCTTGCCACATTGCATCCTTGTCCATAGCAACCTGATTCTGAACATTGCCCTGAATCCTCTCCATATAACAAGATGCCTTTAATTACAAGGGTCTGCTGGCTGCTTCATGTAATCCACAAGCCATTTGGAAGTCAATGGAAGATCCACATTGCTCCAACACAGATGTTTTATCACACTCCTGCCCACCACAGCTCTAGGCCCACTTCTCAGCAGGCTGCAACTTTCTGGCACCTCTGTTCTACACAATTTTCATAAAACCCAGTCAAGCAAGGGTCTGTCTGGTACATCCATGATCAGCAACAGGACATCCAAAGATTCTCCAGTGCCACCTGGTCATGGGAATTTCAAAAATTTTATGGTATTTATTTAGACATTTTTCAAGGATGAAGTTGGAGGCACTGTGGGTTTCAATTCATTCAGGAACCAGTAAATGGTCAGCAAGATTATTTCAATGAAAGCTCTGGAGAACCCTCACAGGCAAGGCTTCCCAAAGAATGGCCAAAAGGTCACATTAAGCCAGGCCCATTAAGGTCTACAATATGAGGTCCATGTGTGTTTTCACTCTCAACTATGTCTGCCAAGTCTTTCGAATGAAATCATGTGTTATCTTGGCTGAAATTCCCAGTGCTCTGTGGAAAGCCACTCTGGGGCTAGATCTCAGTTTCCAAGGGTGACTCTCATACATCGCCTCTTAAATCACAACACAATACATGGCAATACTTCTCTGAGATCAGTTCCTGAACTCAGTCTATAAGGGGAATCACACCAGAGTTCAAGCCCAGGTAGACCTTGTTATGTCTTCCAAGTGTCACACAAATATCCACAATTAAATCCAAAACACTTCCACATGGCACTCATCTTCTTCCATTTACACAATCATCATAATCTCTGGCTGGAGGTTTCCATGAGGGGTGCAGCCCAAGACAGTGTCCAATATAACCTCCCTTGCCCCTCATTTGCCTAAAATAAGGGTGGCCAGGACATCCTTCCAGTGAACCAAGAGTGATCAAATAGGCCTGCCATTAATATGGCACTGCTTCTCCAATTTGAGGCCTACTGACTGTGTGTTTTAGATTCTTTATGTGAATTGGAGTCTTGAGAAAAACCAAGCACTTATGGGCTAGCCTCTGCAGGGTTTTGAGGAACACATTTGAACCAAATTATCACTATTCTCACATGATGGATGACAGGAACCTTACAGAGGAATGCGAGAGACTTCATCCACACTGACTGCTCTTTTGTCCATTTTGGTTTTGGATGCACACATGGGATTCTTCTTTAGATCCATCAGGTGCTGAGAATCTAAGCCACAGTCTCACACAGGGCCAAAAGGCTGATTCAGACACATCCCTTTCCAAAGCAATTAAGCAAGGAGCCACAGGTGATGCCCTTTCATTTCCATTTGAAAACTGTTTCTTTAGGCTCTACAATGGTGTGGCCTGAGGCAAAGACCTTCCTGACATTCAGGGCATCAGAACAATTGGTGAGCAAAAGGCCCAAAGCAGGGTTTCTTCACTTAGAATTTCCTGGTCAAACTAATATCTGAGTTTTCTGAGATGCTCCCATTTCTTTCAGCTATCCAGTACATGGCCATGTCACAGAGCTTGGAGGTGGTACATATTTTGGACAAAAAACCATGAGCCTATTCTGGAGAGTGGCCAGAATTCAGGAAGAAAAGAGGAACTTAGGAAGATTGTTGGAGTTGTCCACCCATAAGTCAAGCCGCAGTCCATTCATAAATTGGGCAAGTTGAGTCTAGACAGGACACATCCAATGATTCATTCTCTTTTCTAATATCTAAAACCACGGACACAGTGGGATACACAGACAAAGAAACACTGGCCTTGTCAAACGACTTACCAGAAACAGTTCACTCCAAACCAAACAAACCGCCTTTCCTACCTATTCTCAGAACATGAGACAAAATCTCAAACCCACACCCACACACACAAAGGAAGCTCCTTCCCCAAGTAGGTCTGTGACTATTGGGAGTGTCTTCTGACTGGTGAGCCAAACTATGTTCTGATGAAATCGCCTGTCCTGTGTCAGATATGGTCTCGTTGGCCAAATCTGTGAAGTTGTCACTAGCCAGCGGTGAGCCACTACCTGCTGTCTCAGGAAAGGCCCCTCTTCAGAGCTTTCCTGACATTTGTTCATCCTCACCTCAGTAGGTACCAAGAAAGACTGACTCTGTCCTTGGTAAATCCAAAAAATAAGACCACTGGGACTGGGACTGAGACTGGCTCTGGGTGCCTGGCTTCCCGGATTCCAAGTTCAGAGAGTTCCATCACCAAGGAAGTGAGGTGAGATTACTTCCTTCAGGAATTCTTTGAGGTCATTGCCTTGGCAACCACTTTGTCCTATGAGATGGAGGCTGCCCTGCTGCGCCCCTCCCCTGACTCAGGCAATGGCAAGGCCCTACTGAGGTGGATGGCGCAAGGCGTCCATCCTCTGGAGGAGCGCAGTATGTTTCTGGGAATGGGCTGATTTGTTTTTGTATTCCTTTAATAAGTATAGTTGTGACTTCTCATATGACCATTGAGTATGAAGGAAAAAACATGACTTTCCCAATTAATGCAACTACTTCTAAAGAATAGATCTGTTTGCTCTAAATGCAATGATTCAGCTGTGGAGTGTAAATTGTTAATGTCTAATGAAAAACTCCCTGTATTCCTGTCAAGGAAGTTTTTGAGAAATTAAATTAAAATCTAGAGAAGAAAAATTAATGTTAAGAAGACAGATTAGTGCTTAGTACTGGGCAACTTGTTCTTGTTCCTGTGCACAATGGTTTGTGCTCTTACTCTTGTTTGATTAAAATTAATAACAAGTCAACCACTTGCCATAACCATGGCACTGGTTCCAGTCAGTAAGTCAAGGAAGAATAGTCAAGCTATAGGCAAATAGTTTGGGACATTTGTAATTATTATTAAAAGTTAACTAAGCAAAAACAGCTCAAAGCAAAACACGAACTGAAAGTACAAATGTTTGCTTATGTATAAGCCAAGATACATTCTTCTATTCTGATTGCAGCTAGGTAATATTTTGTTTCTTTAAATAATGATTCCTGTTTTGTAACCACAAAGTACTGTGAGCCTGCCAAAATGAAAAGTATATATGATCAAGTTCACAAGTAAAGATTGGGATCAACACCTGCACTTTGGTGTCTGTGTTGTTTCTCCACCCCTCTTTCGCCGACTCCTCACCATCCGTTCGTCTCCTGAGACCCCCTGTTGGAGCTGGTCTCCGACAACTGGCGCCCCCTGAACAGGGACGATCGGTAATCCGTAAGTCTGATGCATTCATTTCATTCAGAAGTTTTCGGGTGAGGATAGGATTCTTACCTAGGGTACTGCAGACCCCTTAGCAAGGTGCTAAGTAAGTGAAGGGTAAGTAATCAGAGAACTTATTTTGAGAAGTCATGGGCCATAAAGAGTCTAAAGAAAGAGGACTCTTTATTGATATAGCTAAGCATATACTCAATAAATGGGGCATTTCAGTTTCTTCTAAGCAGTTAAGACATTTTTTTCATTTTATTCAAGAATGCTCTCCTTGGTTCCCTGAGGAAGGAACCTTAAATTTAGAAACATGGAAAAAACTAGGTAAAGAGATGAAGGTTTATTATGATCATCATGGTCCAGAAAAGATTCCTGTAGATGCTTTTGCATTATGGAATGTTTTTAAAGATGCTTTGGATCCGACCCATGAGGCAGTTTGTTTGGCTCGTCAAGTGACCGAGTCTGAACAAACCCCCTTTATCGGGGCTGCTGCTACATCTAGATTTTATAAAACTACATCCCCTCAAAAACAGTCTCAATCTGATGATGAACAAGGGGATGAAGAGGAGGATGAACAACTTTCTCCTCAAGATCAGGAGGACTTAGAGGAGGCTACAGCTCAATATCATAACTCTGATTGGCCACCAAATTTGTTAGTTTCTGTGTCTCCAGAGCCTCCTTAGAGCTTTAAATAAAACTATGGAAACTATGGGAGCCTTACAACTGGGTCTCCCATCTCCTACTGCTATAACTAAAGATCATAACATAGTGGTGATAGACTTATAAGATTGCTTCTTTACAATTCCTTTAGCCAAACAAGATTGTAAACATTTTGCTTTTAGTCTGCCTTACCCAAATTTACAAAGACCTTATTAAAGATTTCAATGGAAAGTTTTGCCTCAGGGAATGAAAAATAGTCCCACCTTATGTCAAAAGCTTGTTGATGCAGCCTTAGTCTCCATGAGAAATAAGTTTCCATCTGGATATATAATTCATTATATGGATGATATTTTATTAGCTCATGCTGATTATTTGATACTCCAAAAAATACTTAATTTTATGATTACAAGTTTACAAGACTGGGGATTAAAAATTGCTCCTGATAAAATTCAAACTCAGGCTCCTTTTTCTTACCTAGGAAGATTAATTAATTCCAACAATATAACTTCTCAAAAAATACAGATTAGGGTTACTTAAAATTAAGTATGGATTTTAAGTAGGGTTACTTAAAATTAAGTATGGATTAGGCCTTACTTAAAATTAACCACTGCTGACCTTAAACCTTTATTTAAAATTTTACAGGGAGATTCAAATCCAAATTCACCTAGACAATTATCTCCTGAGGGAAAGAAGGCTTTATTTAAGGTGGAGAAGGCTATTTCAGATCATTATTTACAACAAATAGACTACAATAAGCCCTGGATGTTAATAATCTTACAGACTTCACACACTCCTACTGGATGCCTATGGCAGGATGATCCTTTAGAATGGATTCATTTGCCTTCTACTCCAAAAAAGATTAATATTTCGTATCCCACCCAGGTGTCATTATTAATTTGTAAAGGTAGACTTCGAAGTAGAGAGCTCTTTGGACGAGATCCATCCTCCATTATTATTCCATATAAAAAGGAACAATTAGATTTCTTATTAAATGTTAATGATGAATGGCCTATAGCATTACAGGGATTCTATGGAGAAATATTGTTTCATTTGCCTAACCACCCATTACTACATTTTATGACTAAGGTAAATACTATTTTTCCTAAAAACTTTTCTCATGTGCCCCTCAATGAGGCTTCTCTAATTTTTACAGATGGATCCTCTAATGGAATAGCTGTTACTATTATAGATGACCAAGAGCCAATAGTTCAACAAACAACTGAAACCTCTGCTCAAAGGACGGAATTAATTGCTATTATAACTGCTTTTGAAAAGGTTACACAGCCTTTTAATCTTTATACTGATTCCCAATATATAGTTAATCTCTTTCCAGCCATAGAAACATCTTTTTTGTCCTCTCATTCATCAATTGTTAATATATTACAAAAGTTACAAAAATTAATATTACAGAGATCCTATAAATTTTTTATTGGACATATTAGAGGACATTCTAACTTACCTGGACCTTTAGTGGCAGGAAATGCTAAAGCTGATTTATTAACTAGGACTGTTTATAACGTTATTGAACAAGCTACTAAAGATCATCAATTACATCATCAAAATTCTGCTGCTCTTAGAGCACAGTTTCATATAACTAAAGAACAAGCTAGACAAATTGTTAAACAATGTCAGATCTGTCCTATTCACTTTCCTTCTCCACAGATGGGTGTCAACCCTAGGGGTTTATTACCTAACAAATTGTGGCAGATGGATGTTACTCATATTCAAGAGTTTGGAAAGTTATCTTTTGTTCATGTTTGTGTGGATACTTTCTCACATGTTATTTTTGCTACAGCACGTACTGGAGAAGCTTATAAGGATATTGCCCAACATCTTTTTGCCTCCTTTGCATATATGGGATTACCTCTTCATATTAAGACAGACAATGCTCCTGCTTATATTTCAAAAACCTTTAAACACCTGTGTCAGACACTTAACATAGTTCATTCTACAGGCATCCCCTATAACCCACAAGGACAAGCCATAGTGGAAAGAGCTCATCAGACCTTAAAATCTCAAATTAATAAATTAAAAGAGGGGGAACTACATTATAGCTCTCCTCATCAAATTCTTCAACATGCTCTATTTGTTATTAATCATTTAAATGTAAATGATTCTAAATTAACTCCAATGCAACGTCATTGGTCTGAGCAAACAGTAACTCAAAAACCTTTAGTTAAATGGAAAGATCTTCTTACTGGACAGTGGAAAGGACCTGATATTCTCTTAACATCGGGGAGAGGATATGCTTGTGTGTTTCCACAGGATGCTACTTCACCTTTGTGGATTCCAGATCGACTCATCAGACATTATGACTCACCCATATCGCAGGCGGAGGTTCCTCCCCAAGCCATACCCAAGGATGCCATCGACCCAGGATGAAGAACTTGCCGAGGACATGACTAATCTTCACCTTCATTCCCCCCCGACAGGCACAAGCAACATTGACATCAAAATTACCATCCTGGGGTCAAATAAAACATCTGACCAGTCAGGCACAAAACTTGGTTGTTAGCCAAAGTGCCTCTGCCTCTCCTGAAAAGGTGTTTCTTGCTATGCTAGCACTCTTATCCTGTCAGGTATCACTGATTTCTGCTAATCAATCTTATTGGGCTTATTTTCCTGATCCTCCTCTTTTAAGAGTTACTGATTGGGGAAAACTTAATATTAAGGTGTTTACTGATAATCCTGATTTGTTAGGAGGGATTTCTGATTCCCTTATTCCTCATAAGATGTCCTATAATATTAATTTCAAGGGTTTAATAGAAGAGACTCCTATTTGCTTCGCTACTGATAATAAATTCATCCCTCAAGGATGTATGCCTATTAATTATAGACAATATTTTACTGATTGCCCTCCTGGCTTCCCAGACATGTATAATAAAAAGAGGAGCCTTTGGCTCCTCGAAATGGTTTCTTTAGGATATTATATAGTTAATGAAACCTATGTTAATAAGACATTACCTGAAGCCATTGATCCATGTGGATTAAAGAATAACAAAAAAGATTTTTATTGGAATAATATGATTGATCCTTGGGAAGAATTTCCTCATTGGTTTCAATGTGGATTTATACAAAGGGCACAAGTCTTTCAGCCTAAGTCTTCAGATGTTAAGATCTATGACTGGTCTGCTTCTGCCCCTCATTTTGATTATAAAAATTATTTTAAGACTAAATCTCAAAAATTTAATCATACTGAAGGAATGTATACAAGTTCTCCTATTCATAGATGGTTCTCACCTGGTTGGGTCACTCCCATATTTCAGAGTGAGCTCCCTAATGGAAAGGTTTCATACTTCCCAGATCTTTTTAGATTAATTGCAGCTACTAATATGGTTCTTTTAACCAGACCTGGTAAAACTCCAGAACCTTTCAATATTCGTGCTTGCATTAATGCTCCTCATGCTATTTTAGTAGGTAATAATAATACCTTGACAATTAATCGTAATAATAGTGTTTAATCTATTTCCTGTGATCAATGTATGTTAACTAATTGTATACATGCTAATCTTCCAAAAAACTACACTACTTTTATAATTATACATCAGCCTTCCTATGTAATGATTCCTGTCCTTCTTAATGATGATTGGTATGATGATGAAGGGTCGCAAATTCTTAAAAAATTTAATGAATTAATTAGACCTAAGCGATTTGTTGCAACATTAATTTTAGGAATTACAGCATTAATAGGAATTATTACTTCTTTAGCTTTATCTACTACAGCTTTAGTTAAAGAAATTCATACTGCTCATCATGTTAATGATTTATCTCATAATGTTTCATTAGCATTAGCTATTCAAGAAAAAATAGATAAGAAATTGGAGGCCCGAATTAATGCCTTAGAGGAAGCTTTATTATATGTAGGAAACCAGATTCAAAACATAAAATCTCAAATGACAACCAAATGTCATGCTAATTTCAAATGGATCTGTGTTACTCCCTTAAAATATAATCAAACTAAATATGGATGGAATCAAGTACAAACTCATTTATTAGGGATCTGGAATAAAACTCAAATAGGCCCCAATATACAAGATTTACAACAACAAGTAAAATATATAAGTAAGGCTTATTTATCTACTGACTCTACAGCTGACTTTGCTGCAGATTTATACAAAAATGTACAAAAAACTATTTCCAATAGTACTTGGTGGTCATATATGATTAATATTGGTTTTGGCTTTTTATTCATTGTTCTTGTTTGTCTCATTCTTCCAGTCCTCTTCAGACTTGTCTGGAAATCAATCAGAAGCATCTCAGTCCAAATCGAACACCTCAAATTAAAAAATAAAAAAGGGGGAAATGCTGCGCCCCTCCCCTGACTCAGGCAATGGCAAGGCCCTACTGAGGTGGATGGCGCAAGGCGTCCATCCTCTGGAGGAGCGCAGTATGTTTCTGGGAATGGGCTGATTTGTTTTTGTATTCCTTTAATAAGTATAGTTGTGACTTCTCATATGACCATTGAGTATGAAGGAAAAAACATGACTTTCCCAATTAATGCAACTACTTCTAAAGAATAGATCTGTTTGCTCTAAATGCAATGATTCAGCTGTGGAGTGTAAATTGTTAATGTCTAATGAAAAACTCCCTGTATTCCTGTCAAGGAAGTTTTTGAGAAATTAAATTAAAATCTAGAGAAGAAAAATTAATGTTAAGAAGACAGATTAGTGCTTAGTACTGGGCAACTTGTTCTTGTTCCTGTGCACAATGGTTTGTGCTCTTACTCTTGTTTGATTAAAATTAATAACAAGTCAACCACTTGCCATAACCATGGCACTGGTTCCAGTCAGTAAGTCAAGGAAGAATAGTCAAGCTATAGGCCAATAGTTTGGGACATTTGTAACTATTATTAAAAGTTAACTAAGCAAAAACAGCTCAAAGCAAAACACGAACTGAAAGTACAAATGTTTGCTTATGTATAAGCCAAGATACATTCTTCTATTCTGATTGTAGCTAGGTAATATTTTGTTTCTTTAAATAATGATTCCTGTTTTGTAACCACAAAGTACTGTGAGCCTGCCAAAATGAAAAGTATATATGATCAAGTTCACAAGTAAAGATTGGGATCAACACCTGCACTTTGGTGTCTGTGTTGTTTCTCCACCCCTCTTTCGCCGACTCCTCACCATCCGTTCGTCTCCTGAGACCCCCTGTTGGAGCTGGTCTCCGACACTGCCCTTACTTCCTGTGACACTTTTACAAGTTAGAATGGTATATCAACCATAGGCACCCAGGAACAGCTCTCCACACATGCCTGGTTTGGTCTATCTTGTGTACATTAACAAGAGAGAGGCTTATTCAGACACAACCCTTCATCCTGGAAAGGTTGTTTGCGATGGAAGATGACATTTGCTCTCTCAGGTCCTTCATAGATGCCTACATCTTCTCCAGGGATCAAATTTGCATGGACATTTGAGGTTCTCAGCAGGAGGAAGATACCCTACATTCCTGTATTGTAAGACGAACTCTGTCCCTGCTCTTCTGCAAAGTTAGATTGAGGGAAGAGTGTATGGTTAGGGTTAATAACATGTTTGATTTGGGTTACGAATCATTGCGAAGGATGATTAATAGTATTGGGAACCTGCGATATTTATAAGATTATAGAGGTGAAATATAAGTATGGAAACAGAAATCTAGGTAAGATTTGAAGCCCAGAAGGGCATTAGGCCCTTGATTGGGATACTTAGCTTATAATTACGTTCTGCACAGATGTCTCAGATAAATCGATAATCAATTGCATAGGACCTTACACCTTAGAAGATTGATTTTAGAAGAGAACATCCACTCAAATTGAGATAGTCGGTGGGATTAGGAAGGTAGTCAGTAGGTTTAGGAAATAGAGTGAGTATAGGACATGGAGCAAAAGTTCTGTAGCAATAGTGTTTTGGTTATAGAGTGAATGTAAATTTCAGCACATGTGAAGAGTCATTCACAATGATTAACTGGGGAAAATATGTAGAAAGGAAAATATCAATACAGACCTTACGAAATTAGGCAATTATACAGTGAGTGATAGGATTAGACATTTTCAATAGGGTTGAGATTGAATACATAATCGTAGGAAGAAACAAATATGTCGACACCAATAGGAATGACATTTGAAAGCATTAGGCAACCAGGACATTTATCGTTTTAGTAATCCACGTTCACTTTCCATTTAGTATTTGGTACAATCATAAGTGTGATTTTTGCATTTTGTGCCCAGAAAAATATTGTGATCAAATGTATATGTAGATCATATGACATGAGTATTTCTTCCACGATTACTGGGAGCAATATTTGAAGACATATAAATTAGTATTGGGGGTACAAAGTGGTGTACCCTGTGTCTATGAATATAGAGATAATGCATGAATAGACCATACTGTGAATAAATATTATAACTGGTTCCACTTTAAATAATGGATTGAATTGATATCTGAAAATATATAGGAAATCATATATTGACATACAATCTTTCACTCCAACCAGTTATATATCTAATGGTAATCTTAGGGTTATTGTTTATCATGAAGTGTGTGTGAGTGTTGTTTCAAAAGTGATTATGGAAATCGAAAATAATATGTTTGGAAAAAAGTCTCATGAAAAGACCAGTCAAGAAATATGGAGGAATCCATGTGTTCTGAAGCAGGAAGTGATTGAAAGTGAAACAAATGCCTATAAATTTTCTAAATTGTGAATGAAATATATATCCTGTTATGTGCATAAACTGTTGAAATAGTAATGTATCAGTGTTGAATAAAAGTGAAAGTCAAAATACACATCATGTCCAATAGGAATCTACTTGCATTGATGTTAAACTGGGTCAGTTACTGTAGAAATATTAGAATTGTGTACACTATGCACCAAAGATAGTGTTTTTTTTTATTTTTATTTATGGTTGTTCAAAACATTACATAGTTCTTGATATATCATATTTCACACTTTGATTCAAGTGGGTTATGAACTCCCATTTTTACCCTGTATACAGATTGCAGAATCACATCAGTTACACATCCATTGATTCACATATTGCCATACTAGTGTCTGTTGTATTCTGCTGACTTTCCTATCCTCTACTATCCCCCCTAGCCTCCCTGCCCCTCCCCACTTCTCTCTCTACTCCCTCTACTGTAATAAATTTCTCCCCCTTGTATTATTTTTCCCTTTCCCCTCAATTCCTCTTGTTTGTAATTTTGTATAACCCAGAGTGTCTCCTTCCAATTCCATGCAATTTCCCTTCTCCCTCCCTTCCACCTCTCATCCCTGTTTAATGTTAATCATCTTGTCATGCTCTTTGTCCCTATCTGTTCTTAGTTACTCTCCTTATATCAAAGATGACATTTGGCATTTGTTTTACAGGAATTGTGTAGCTTCACTTAGCATAATCCAGTCTAATGCCATCCATTTTCCTGCAAATTCTGTGATTTTTTCATTTTTCAATGCAGAGTAATAATCCATTGTGTGTTAATGCCACATTTTTTTTATCCATTATTCTATTGAAGGGCATCTAAGTTGGTTCTACAGTCTTGCTGTTGTGAATTGTGCTGCTATGAACATCGATGTAGCAGTGTCCCTGTAGCATGCTCTTTTTAGGTCTTTAGTGAATAGACCAAGAAGGGGAATAGCTGGGTCAAATGGTGCTTCCATTCCCAGCTTTCCAAGAAATCTCCATACTGCTTTCCCAATTGGCTGCACCAATTTGCAGTCCCACCAGCAATGTACAAGTGTACCTCTTTTCCCACATCCTTGCCAGCACTTCTTGTTGTTTGACTTTATAATGGCTGCCAATCTTACTGGAGTGAGATGGTATCTTAGGGTGGTTTTAATTTGCATTTGTCTGACTGCTGGAGATGGTGAGCATTTTTTCATGTACTTATTGATTGATTGTATGTCCTCATCTGAGAAGTGTCTGTTGAGGTCCTTGGACCATTTGTTGATTGGGTTATTTGTTATCTTATTGTCTAATTTTTTGAGTTCTTTGTATACTCTGGATATTAGGGCTCTCTCTGAAGTGTGAGTAGTAAAGATTTCTTCTCAGGATGTAGGCTCCATATTTACCTCTCTTATTGTTTCTTTTGCTGAGAAAAAACTTTTTTAGTTGAGTAAGTCCCATTTGTTGATTCTAGTTATTAACTCTTGTACTATGGGTGTCCTATTGAGGAATCTGTAGCCCGACCCCACAGTATGTGCATCGTAACCAAATTTTTCTTCTATCAGACAATGTGTCTCTGATTTGATATCAAGCTCCTTGATCCATTTTGAGTTAACTTTTGTGCATGGCGAGAGAAAGGGATTCAGTTTCATTTTGTTACATATGGATTTTCAGTTTTCCCAACACCATTTGTTGAAGATGCTATCCTTCCTCCATTGCATGCTTTTAGCCCCTTTATCAAATATAAGATAGTTGTAGTTTTGTGGATTGGTTTCTGTGACCTCTATTCTGTACCATTGGTCCACCTGCCTTTTTCGGTACCAGTACCATGCTATTTTTGTTACTATTGCTCTGTAGTATAGTTTGAAGTCTGGTATCGCTATACCACCTGATTCACACTTCCTGCTTAGCATTGTTTTGCAATTCTGGGTCTTTTATTTTTTCATATGAATTTCATGATTGCTTTCTCTATTTCTACAAGAAATGCCTTTGGGATTTTGATTGGCATTGGATTAACTCTATAGAGAACTTTTGGTAATATCGCCATTTTGATGATGTTAGTTCTGCCTATCCATGAACAGGGTATATTTTTACATCTTCTAAGATCTTCTTCTATTTCTCTCTTTAGGGTTCTGTAGTTTTCATTGTATAAGACTTTCACCTCTTTTGTTAGGTTGATTCCCATTTTTTTTTTAGGATATTGTGAATGGAGTGGTTGTCCTCATTTCCATTTCAGAGGATTTGTCGCTGATATACAGGAATGCATTTGATTTATGCGTGTTGATTTTATATCCTGCCACTTTGCTGAATTCATTTATTAGCTCTATTAGTTTCTTTGTAGACCCTTTTGGGTCTGCTAGGTATAGAATCATGTCATCTGCAATAGTGAAAATTTAAGTTATTCTTTTCCTATTTATATGCCTTTAATTTCTTTCATCTGTCTAATTGCTCTGGCCAGTCTTTTGAGAACTATATTGAACAGAAGTGGTGAGAGCGGGCATCCCTGTCTTGTTCCAGATTTTGAAGGGAATGTCTTCAATTTTTCTCCATTAAGAATGACGCTAGCCTGCGGTTTAGCATAGATTGTTTTTACAATATTGAGGAATGTTCCTGTTATTCCTAGTTTTTCGAGAGTTTTGAACATAAAGGGATGCTGTACTTTGTCGAATGCTTTTTCTGCATCTATCTAGATGATAATATGGTTTTTATTTTTAAGTCTATTGATGTGGTGAATAACACTTATTGATTTTCGTATATTGAACCCTCCTTGCATCCCAGGGATGAATCCTACTTGATCATGGTCCACATTTTTTGATATGTTTTTGTATCTGATTCTCCAGAATTTAATTTAAGATTTTTGCATTTAGGTTCATTAGAGATATCGGTCTTTAGTCTTCTTTCTTTGAAGTGTCTATCTGGTGAAGGAATCAGAGTGATATTGGCCTCGTAGAATGAATTTGGAAGATCTCCCTCTTTTTCAATTTTCTGAAATAGCTTGAAAAGTATTGGTATTAGTTCATATTTAAAGGTTTTGTAAAAGTCTGATGTATACCCATACGGTCCTGGGATTTTCTTAGTTGGTAGTCTTTGGATGGTTTCTTTTATTTCCTCAATTGATATTGGTATGTTTAGGTTGTCTATATCCTCCTAACTCACTCTGGTCAGATCATATGACTTAAGAAATATTTCGATGCCTTCACTATCTTCTATTATTTTGGAGTATAAGGATTCAAAGTAATTTCTGATTATCTTCTGTATTTCTGAAATATCTGTTGTGATATTGCCTTTTTCATCCCATATGATAGTAATTTCAGTTCTCTCTCCTCTTCATTAGCATGGCTAGGGGTCTGTCCATTTTATTTATTTTTTCAACGAACCAACTTTTAGTTTTGTCAATTTTTTCAATTGTTTATTTTGTTTCGATTTCATTGATTTCTGCTCTGATTTTAATTATTTCTTTCCTCTACTTCTTTTGCTGTTGTTTGCTCTTGTTTTTCTAAGATTTTGAGATGAAGTATGAGATCATTTATTTGTTGTTTTTTTCTTTTTCTAAGGAATGAACTCCAAGCAATGAATTTTCCTCTTAGAACTGCTTTCAATGTGTCCCATAGATTCCGATATATTGTGTCTGTGTTTTCATTTTTCTCTAAGAATTTTTTATTTTCCTCCTTGATGTCTTCTATAACCCATTGATCATTCAGTAACCTATTGTTCATTCTCCAAATGATGCATGGTTTTTCCTTCCTTCTTTTATCATTGATTTTTAGTTTCATTCCATTATGATAAGATAAGATGCATGGTATTATCTCTACTCCTTTAATTTGTCTAAGAGTTGCCCTGTGACATAATATATGATCTATTTTTGAGAAGGATCCATGTGCTGCTGAGGAAAAATGTAACTGCTTGATGTTGGGTCGTATATTCTATATATGTCAATTAAGTCTAGGTTATTAATTGTGTTATTGAGTTCTATAGTTTCCTATTTCAACTTTTGTTTGGAAGTCCTGTCCAGTGGTGAGAGAGCTGTGTTGAAGTCTCCCATGATTATTGTATGGTGGTCTATTAGACTCTTGAACTTGAGAAAAGTTTGTTTGATGAACATAGCTGCACCATTGTTTGGGGCATACATATTTATGATTGTTATGTCTTGCTGGTGTATGGTTCTCTTGAACAGTATGTAGTGTCCCTCTTTATCCCTTTTGATTAACTTTGGCTTGAAATCTATTTTATTTGATATGAGTATGGACACTCCTGCTTTTTTCCGAAGTCCATATGAGTGATATGATTTTTTCCAATCTTTTACCTTCAGTGTATGTATGTCTTTTTCTTATCAAATGCGTCTCCGGTAGGCAGCATATTATTGGGTCTTGTTTTGTGATCCATTCTACTGGCCTGTGTCTGTTAATTGGTGAGTTTAAGCCATTAACATTTACAGTTATTATTGAGAAAAGGGTTGTTCTTCCAGCCATATTTGTTTATTTATGTTATTAAACATGGATTGTTTTCCTCTTTGATTATTTCCCCCCTTTAATGTCCTACCTCCCACTGTTGGTTTTCATTATTTTCCAATTACTCTTCCTGTAATATTTTGCCAAGGATGTTTTGAAGAGATGGTTTTCTAGCTACAAATTCTTTTAACTTTTGTTTATCGTGGAAAGTTTTAATTTCATCTTCCATCCTGAAGCTTAATTTTGCTGGATACACAGTACATGGTTGGAACCCATTTTCTTTCTGTGATTGAAAAATGTCATTCCAGGATCTTCTAGCTTTCAGAGTCTTTGTTGAAAGATCAGCTGTTATCCTGATTGGTTTACCCCTAAATGTAATCTGCTTCCTTTCTCTTGTAGATTTTAAAATTCTCTCCTTATTCTGTATGTTGGGCATCTTCATTATAATGTGTCTAGGTGTGGATCTCTTATGATTTTTCACATTCGTCGTCCTGTAGGCTTTTAGAATGTGGGAGTCTGTCTCATTCTTCAAGTCTGGGAAGTTTTCTCATATTATTTCATTGAATAGATTGCTCATTCCTTTGGTTTGGACCTCTATACCTTCCTGTATCCCAATGACTCTTAAGTTTGGTCTCTTTATTTTATCCCATATTTCTTGGATGTTCTGTTCATGGTTTCTTAACAGTTTGGCTGAGCTGTCTATGTTCTTTTCAAGTTGAAATACTTTGTCTTCATTGTCTGATGTTCTATCTTATAAGTGTTCTACTCTGATGGTAGTATTCTCAATTGAGTTTTTAAGATGGTCTATTGCTTCCTGCATTTCTAGGATTTCTGTTTGTTATTTTTTACAACCTCTATCTCCCTGTATAGTTGATCTTTTGCTTCTCGGTTTTGTTTATGTAATTCATTGTTGAAGTGATCTTTCATTGTCTGATTTTGCTGTCTAATGTCTTCCTTGAGACTTCAGATCATCTGAAGAATGTATATCCTGAGTTCTTTATCTGACATTCCATCTGCTGCAGCTATTACCTCTTCTAAAGTTGTGTTGACCTGCATTGCTTGTGGTTCTTTTTTCCTTTTCTTTTCATACTGCTCGCGTTTCTTTCTGCTTGGTGAAACTGTTGTGATTTTGAAATTTTCCCCCTATATATTTATATTGCTCTTGTATATTTGAAATGTCTTCATTGCAGGGGCAGGGGTGGCTGTGCTGTTCTACCAATTGGGGTGATATATCTACCACGCTGATGGGCCGCTAGGCCTGTTATTCTGATCGGTCGCAGGTCTGCTTACCATGCAGGCGCAGGAGGCTGCTCTCCTCTGCCCCTCCTCCAATTGGTGTGACGTGTCTACCACGCCCGTGGACCCTTGCGGTGTTCTGCCGATCTGTCGCAGGTCTGCCTACCTTGCTTGCGTGGGCGGCGGCTCTGCTCTACCCCTACCCCAATTGGGGTGACGTGACTATCATGCCTGCAGGTTGCTGGGCCTGTTCTGGGCATGGGCAAAGGCTCTGCTCTGCCCCTACTCCTATTGGGGTAATGTGACTACCATGCCGGTGACCCACTGGGATTGTACTAGGCACGGGAGAAGGCTCTGCTCTGCAACAACTCCAATTGGGGTGACGTGACTACCACACCTGTGGGTCGCTGGGCCTGTTCTGGGCCCGGGTAGCAGCTCTGTTCTGCCTCTACTCCAATTGGGTTGACGTGACTACCATGCAGGTGTGTCACTGGGTCTGTTCCAGGTGCGGGCAGCTGCTCTGCTCTGCC
Organism: Callospermophilus lateralis; assembly: GCF_048772815.1. Taxonomy (NCBI): domain Eukaryota; kingdom Metazoa; phylum Chordata; class Mammalia; order Rodentia; family Sciuridae; genus Callospermophilus; species Callospermophilus lateralis. Next base: position 132,276 of record NW_027512816.1, read on the forward strand.
CCTCTGGCTTGATGACAAAGTGAGAGAGACCCGGGTGTTTGTGACTCACTTTCTTCACCAGGAGACCAACTGTTTCTGTCACTGCTGGTATCAATGAAGTTATCTCCTCTGCTGCTTTCTGATGACATCAGAAATTTGTCATGTTGGTATCCCATGTGAAAGGCAGCATTTTGTTCCCTTTTCTGGGTGACCAAAGCAATGGGTGAGTCCTGACCGGCCCTCACAAGCCGCGTCTCAATCCTGTTGCCACTGCCTATGAAGGCTCGGTTGATATTTACCTCCACAGTATTCAGCAAGACCCGGAACGAGAAGCAGTTTCCGCGGGTTCTTTAGCCCTGGGCCAGATCAGTTCCGAGAGGCGGAATTCGGCCGCTCTGGGCTTGGTGTATGTTCTAATAGGAGCAGGCTCCAAGACGGAGTTTCTGCAGGTTCTTTGGCACTGAGCCTGAGTAATTTGTCTGTGACACAAAGGTGAATGGCATCCTGAAATTACCTGTTCTATAGGTGAATGAGCTTCGATCAGTCGAAAACAGGGATGGTGACATCAGCTCTCCAAGATGGTGGCCGCTGGCTTCCTCTGTGGTCTGACCGGTGTGGAGAACCGAATTGGACCGCATCCTTTCCCGTCTCAAACCCAGAATTCAGCACTTAGCACAGTGATTGCATACCTGTCAGGAGCCCACAGAATCCACACCGCTGTATATTTGCATTGCTATCTCTTCGTTTCCCAGTGCACGCCGCAGACTCTAGCCGCAGACCGATTTCCTGAATAAGCAGCATGACCCTCTATGCGGACAAATCACTCGTGTTTGAGCCTGCGTAGCTGATCCTCGTGAGATGGAAATATGTCGACTAGGTTTTGGAGCACCCCAATTTTGCTGGAAATTTCTAACAAGATAGGTTTTAGCCATTATAACTCCTCATTCTCCCGCACAGTGACGCGGTACATGGGGGTGATGCACTCCCTTCACCACCATCATATGATCCCCCAAAGTTAGTTTTCAGTACTAAGAAACAAATATGTATTTCTGGTGGATGAATAATTCTGAGAATATTCTTTTGAAAACTTGATTATTAATCCAAATACATGAATATGAGTGAATTTAGGGAGTGTATAATAAGAAAAATATACCTCATATTTTGAAAAATCTGGAGAGTGAATATATATATATATATATATATATATATATATATATATATACACACACACACATACACACACAGACATTAAAAAGTAGCATTATGTATGCCAATCGAAATTCACCACGAAGTAATATATCATCCACAGATCCAAAAATATTCATTTTAATGAACATGGATTTATGTTGTTCAAATAAGAAGCTCACTCATATGTTGAATTTTCAGTTCCAACAGCATTTAGTAGGAGTGATCTCTTCTCACAATTTGCATCTGCCAAGCCAGCCACCTCACAAAATGTACGAGTGATACCAGGTAGAATTCTATATGTGCATGTAAAAATACATGTGATGAATAGGCTACAGAGAAAGGGAGACAGTTATTCACATGTTTGTTAACTTTTAAAACACATGGAGAACTATTTCAATTAAAATTCGCTAGATTTATAACACCTACCATTTATCATACGAAAGGCAAGTCCAACTATACACCATGCCTCCTGTGAACCTCTTGTATTTCTATTCTGTTTGGGTTATTTTTCTCCACCATATTAGGATTAAAAGTCAAAGTCTAGTACGGTATGTGTTAGTGTCAGGGATTCAGTATTTCGAATGGAAAATTGGAAAATGTATCAAATGTGTATGCAAATATGTGCTACACAAAAATCTTCCCACCCTCATTCAGCACAATGCCTTGACATTACCTTCGCCCCACATAAGACACAATTAGAGGAGAAGAGTTAGAAAATCTGTGAATACATATGTGTAATGAAAAGTGCTCAGGAGTTCACAAATTTGCAGGTGGTAGAGGAGTTTCCAAAAGTAAGGGACAGGGTAAAAACTCCACATACATGAAGTTCTGCCAGCCTAACATCTGGAGAAACTGCCTCTGAGGTTGGGCAATGAAATATATGCTGTTGTCAGGAGCATTAGCTTCATTTGTTGTGAGACCATCATAGCTGAGTCTTCATCTATGTGATCTGGATGACATGGATTCTTATTTTCCAATGAACATGAGGCAGCAGTGCTGAATTTTCTATTTGTAGGTAACCTGTGGCCACTGGGGTCTAAGTGTCTCCCCTTGTGGACTGTAATTCCATTTGGTCATCCTCCACTATTCGTGGCATTTCTTGCTGCTGCACTGGGAGATTGGTGTTTGCTTCATGAAATACAAGGATTTCAAATGGGACACAGTGCTGAAGTAAGTTCTGTCAAGTGTGGTGGGTCAGGTTCGTCAGGAGAATGCACCAACCAGGCTTCTATCCCACATAGCTTGCCCCATTGACCATAGCAACCTGATTCTGAACATTGCCCTAAAACCTCTCCATATAACAATATGCTTTTACATATAAGGGTCTACTGGCTGCAAAATGTCAGTCACAATCCATTTGGAAGCCAATGGCAGATCCAAATGCCCCCACCACAGATGTTTTATTACACACCTGCCAACCACTACTCTAGTACAACTACTCAGCAGGATCCAACTTACTGGCATCTCTGTTCAACACCATTTTCATAAAACCCAGTCAATCAAGGCACTGTCTTGTATACTCATGATCAGCAACAGGACATCCAAATATTCTCCAGTGCTACCCGGTCATGGGAATTTCAAAAATTTCATGGTATTGATATAGCCAATTTTCAAGGATGAAGTTGGAGGCACTGTGAATTTTAATTCACTCAGAAACCATTAAATGGTGAGGAAGCTCATTTCAATGAAAACTCTGGAGAATTCTTACAGGCAAGGCTTCCAAAAGTGGCGAAAAGTCAGATTAAGCCAGGCCCCTTGAGGTCTACAATGTATGGTCCATGTGTGTTTCGACTCTCAAACATGGCTGCCAAGTCTTTAAGAATAATATCATGTGATATCCTGGCTGAGATTTCCTGTGCTCTGTGGAAAGTCAACTTGGGCCTAGATGTCACTTTCCAAGGGCAACTCTCATGCATGGCCATCTAAAATTCCAACACAATTCCTGGCAATAATTCTCTGAGATCAGTAAAAGAACTCAGTCTCTAAGGGGAATCACACCAAAGTGCAAGCCTAGGTGGACCCAGAGATCTCTTCCAACCGCCAGACAAATATCCACAATTTAAACCAAACACTCTCACATGGCCCTCATCTTCTTCCATATAGACACTCATAATATTCTCTGGCTGGAGGTTTCCATAAGGGACGCAGCCCATGACAGTGTCCAAAATAAGCTCCGTGCCCCTCATTTGCCTAAAGTCAGGGTGGCCTGGACTCTCTTCCTGTGAACCAGTAGTGATCAAATAGGCCTGCCTTTAATATTGCTTGGCTTCTCCAACTTGAGGCCTTCTAGCTTTGGGGTTTAGATTCTTTAAGTGAATTGGAGTCATGAAAATCAAACACCTATGGCCTAGCCTCTGCAGGGCTTTGAAGAACTCATTTGACCCAAAGGATCCCTATTCTCACTTGATGGATATCAGGAACCTACCAGAGGAAGGCAAGAGAGTTCATCAACAATATCTGATCTTTTTGCCATTTTGGTTTTGGATGCATGCATGGGATCTATCTTTAGATCCATCAGGTGCTGAGAATCTAAGCCACAGCCTCACACAGGGCCAACAGGCTGATTCAGACATATCCCAATCCTAAGCAATTAAGCAAAGAGTCACAGGTGATTCCCATTCATTTCCATTTGAAAACTGTTTTCTTCAGGGTTCACAAAGTGGTGGCTTGAGGCAAAAAACTTCCTGACATTCAACAGAACAATAGGTAAGCAAAAGGAACAAAGAGGGGTTTCTCCACTGAGACTTTCCTGGTCAACAGATATTTGAGATTTCTGAGATGCTAGCCATTTCTTTCAGCTATCCAGTACATAGCCATGTCACAGATCTTGGAGGTACAAATCTTGGACACAAAACCACGATACTATTCTGGAGAGTGGCCAGAATTGAGAAAGAAAACAGGAAATTAGGAAGCTTGTAGGTGTTGCCCATCCATAAGGCAAGCCAGAGTTCACTCATGAATTGGGCAGGATGAATGCTGGGAAGCTTTCTACTAGACAGGACACATCCATTGATGCATTGTCTTTTCTAATGTCTACAACAATGGACTCAGTGGGATACACACACATAGAAACACTCGCCTTGTCAAAGGACTTAATAGAAATATTCCACTCCATACCAAACAAACCGCCTTTCCTACCTATTCTCAGAACATGAGACAAAACCACAAACTCACACCCACACCCAAAAAGGCACCTCCTTCCCCCTAGTAGGTCTGTGACTCCCTGGAGTGTCGTCTGACTGGTGGGCCATTCTATGTTCTTCCAAAATGACCTCTCCTGTCTCAGATCATGTCTGCTTGGCCAACTCTGTGAAGTTTTCAAGAGCCAGCGGTGAGACACTACCTGCTTTCTCAGGAAAAGCCCCTCTTCAGAGGTTTCCTGGCATTTGGCCATCCTCACATCTGTAGGTACCAAGAAAGACTGACTCTGTCCTTGGTAAATCCAAACATGTCAGACCACTGGGACTAGGACAGGGACTGTCTCTTGGTGCCTGGCTTCCTGGATTTCAAGTTCAGAGAGTTCCATCACCAAGGAAGTGAGGTGAGATCACTTCCTTCAGGATATGAATGATGTCACTGCCTTGGCAACCACTTTGTCCTAACAGTTGCTTCCAAAAGTATCATGAGGTGGAGGCTGTCCTGATTTTCATGGGACACTTTCTCTAGTTAGAATGTTATATCAACCATAAGCACCCGGGAACAGCTTCCACACAGGACTGGTTTGGTCCATGTTCTATACATTAAGAAGAGAGAGACTGATTCAGACACAACCCTCCATCCTGACCAGGATGATTGCCATGGAAGATGACTTTTGCTTTCTGAGGTACTTCATAGCTGCCTTCATCTTCACCAGGGATCATTTCTGCATGAACATTTGAGTTTCTCAGCAGGTGAAGATCCCCTAGATTCCTGAAGTTTAATACCCACACTGTTATTGCTCTCCTGCAAAGTGAGTGTATGGTTACGGTTAATAATATGTTCGATTTGGGTTAGGAATCATTCTGCAGGAAGAATAATGAGATTGGGAACCTGCGATATTTATAAGAATATATACGTGAAATATATGTATGAAAACGGGAATCTAAGAAAGATTTGAAGCCCAGAAGGGCATTGGGCCCTTTATTTGGATACTTAGTGTTGAATTATGTTCTGTACAGTTGTCTCAGTTAAATCGAAATACAGTGGCATAGGACCTTGTACCTTGGATGATTGAATGTAGAAGAGAACATCCAGTCAAAAAGGGATAGTCAGTAGGATTAGGAAGATAGTCAGTAGGTTTAGGAAGAAGAGTGAGTATATGATTTGGAATAAAAAGCTTCTTTAGCAATAGGGTTTCGTTTAGAGAGTGAATGGAAATTTCAGCACATGTGAAGAGTCAGTCACAATGATGAACTGGGGAAAATATGTAGGAAAGCAGGTGTCAAGAGAGACATTACGAAATCAGGAAAAGTATAAAGTGAGTGATAGGATTAGACATTTTCAACAGGGTTGAGTTTGAATACATAATCATAGGAAAAAACAAATATCTCGTCACAAATGGGAATGACATTTGAGAGCATTAGGCAACCTGGACATGGATGTTATTAGTTATCCACGTTCACTTTCCTTTTAGGCTTTGGTACAATCATAAGTGTGACATTTTTATGGTTTTTTTTTTTTGTTCAGAATATTTCTGTGATAAAATGTATATGTAGATCAGGTGGCATGAGTATTTCTTTCACCATTTCTGGGAGCAATATTTTGAAGACGTATACATTAGTATTAGGGGTACAAAGAGGTGTACCCTGTGTCTATTAATATAGAGATAATGCATGAATAGACCATACTATGAATAAATAACGTAACTGATTCCACTTTAAATAATGGATTGAATTGATATGTGAAAATATATAAGAAATCTTATATTGATATACAATCATTCATTCCAACCAGTTATATTTCTAATGGTAATATTAGGATTATGGTTTATGATGAATGGTGTTTGAGTTTTGCTTTACACGTGATGATGTTAAACAAAAATAATATGTTTGGAAAGAAGTCTCATGAAAAGACCAGTCAAGAAACATGGAGGAATACATGTGTTCTGAATCAGGAAGTGATTGATCGTGAAACAAATGCCTATAAATTTTCTAATTTGTGACTGAAATATATATCCCATCATGTGCATGAACTGAAGACATAGTAACGTACAAGTGTTGAATAAAAATGAAAGTCAAAATACACATCATGTCCCCTAGGAATCTACTTGCATTCATTTTAAACTGGCTAAGTAACTGTAGAAATATTAGGGTTTGTATGCACCATTCACTGAATTTAGTTTTCAGTACTAGGAAACAATATGTATTTCAGGTGGATGATTATTTCTGAAAATAATCTTGTTGAAAGTTGATTATAAATCCACAGATATGAATATGAATGTATTTAGGGGCGTGCATAATAAGACACATATATTTCATATTTTGAAAAATCTAAAGAGTATATATATATATATATATATATATATATATATATATATATATACACACACACACGCAAATGCACAGATATTAAAAAGTAGCAATACAGGAGATCCATTATGAAGGCAGGCATGGAGAATTCAAGTCTCTGATCTCTTCAGCTGCGCGGGCATAGGAAGTCGTAAACTGTCTAAATGCTGTTTGCTCAGAATCACTAGGCAATATTGACCTGTTGTGAATCTGGGGCGAACAGTCTGGGCCCCTCAGAACACACACAAAGCCCGGATTGGCTGCATTCAAGCTTAGATTCATCTGGTTTTTGTGACTCAGCACTAACATTCCCGCTGAAATAATTGGTCGGGCTTTCGGAATTGACAGAGTTAAAAGCCAACTGAGCCTTCATAGGCAGTGGCCACAGGATTGAAATGGGGCTTGGGAGAGATAGTCAGGACCCAGCTGTTGCATTGGTCACCCAGCAAAGGGAACGAACGGTCACCATTTTAATGGTATACCACCATGGCAGCGAACTGACGTCACAGTCGGAGGAGATAACTTCATTGAAACCAGTGCGACAAGTATGTTATCCCATTGCCATCTCTCTCAACACCGCAGGGAAACCTCAAGGGCCCTTCCCACCTCTGCCGTAATGGCCCCTCCCAGCTCTCCAAGGAGCGCAATACCCAGACCTAGGGAATCAGGATTGGCTCGGGACTCGAGGCGTGTAATTGCCGGCTACCGCTCCCACCAGTGCTGACAATTGAGGTCTCTTACACCACCTACCGGGGCCATGGCTCCCGAAGGGCAAGCAAATTCGCTGGGGTTTCTCAGCCCCAAGCTCTACAAACTTAGGGTCTGAGGGAGGCAATTAAGGAGAGTGTGCCCAGCCGTTCATGGAAACAGGGCTACCAGGAGCAGAGGCCTGGCTTGTAACCAGTATTGTGGTGAGCGTCACAGGTGAGTGGGGCCTGGCTTGAGGAAGCACAAGAGAAGGCCCTAGGCACTCAGGGTTGGAGACCCGCCCAGTCTGGGAGGAAGAGCTGCTGCACAGTGATTGGTTCTCACTTATTGAGAGGAGAAGCTTGGCCCAGTGCGCACAGCTCCACCTACTGGAAGAGAAGTTAATTGAACTCTAGGACTGCATGTATTATTACTATTTTTTATTTGTATTTTTTTCTTTTTCTTTCATTTTCATTTTTGTTGTTGTTGTTCATTAACTTTTTTAAATGTTTTTATTTTTTTAATTTCTTTTATTTTATTATTATTATTATTAATATTATTATTTAAAATTTTAATTTTCAATTTTTTAATCATCATTATTACTTAAAATTTTCTTTCTTTATTTTCTATTTTTTTTTGTCTTTTCATTTCATTTCAATTTTTTTATTCCCCCTTACTTGAATTCTACCTGCCTACTCTCATTCTCTTTAGTGACTTCTCCCTTCCCTTCTAATATCTTTCCTCTCAAGCATCAAATAAATTTATAAGAGTAAGCAGTAACTCAGTAGTCAAACAGAACGAGAAGTAACATGAGAAGCATAAAAAAGCAAGGAAGAAAAGGAGTACGAACAATGAAGGACAGCCTAAATATTCAAGAGCACCTAGAGTCATCAGAAAAATGGTCATATAAAGAACTCAAGGAATACCTTAGACAGATGGAATGGAACCTTAAAGAGGATACGAGACAGCAAAAACAAACAGTGATAGAACGCATTGAAAATAAATTACATAAACAGATAAAATAAGAAATTAAGCATCTTTATCAGGAGATAGAGATTATTAGAAAAATCAAACAATAATTCTAGAAATCAAGGAAATGATAAACCAAATTAAAAATTCAATTGAGAGTATCACTAACAGTGTAGAGCAAGTAGAAGACAGAATGAAGACAAAATACATCATCTTGAAAAAAGTCTAGCCAACAAAGAAATGCTGTAAAAAATTATGAGAAAACATTCAAGAGATATGGAATAACATAAAAAAAAAAAAAAAACTAATGAGTCATATGGATAGAGGAAGGTACAGAGATTCAAACCAAGGGAATGAGAAACCTGCTGAATGAAATAATTACAGAAAACTTTCCAGAAATAAAAATGGAAAGGGATAAACAAATTGTAGATGCTTACAGGACATCGAGCACACAAAATCACAGTAGACCAATGCCAAGACACATTGTTATGAAGATATCCAATATACAGAACAAAGAGAAAATATTAAAAGCTACCAGAGAAAGGAGGCAGATTAGAATCATTACAATCAGGGGTAAACCAAAAATGTTAACAATGGATTTTTCATCATAGATGCTGGAAGTGAGAAGATCCTGGAACAACGTACTTCAAACACTGAAAGACAATGGATGCCAACCAAGAATTATGTATCCAGCAAAATTAAGCTTAAGGTAAGACAACGAGATAAAAATATTTCATGATAAACAAAACCTAAAAGAATTTGCAGCCAGATAACCAGCATTGCAAAGCATCTTGAGCAAAACACTACACGAGGAAGAAATGAAAATCAACAACGAAAACCATGAGTGAGAAGTGCCTCAGTAATGACAGAGGGCGGGGGAAAAGCTAATCATGGAGAAACAAACTAATTTAAAAAAAAGATATAAGCAAACATGGGTGGCAGTACAAACCATATATCATTAGTAACTCTAAAAGTAAATGGCTTAAACTCTCGAATAAAGTGACATAGGCTTGTAACTTGAAATAAAAAAAAAAATCCAACAATATATTGCCTCCAGGGGACACATCTGAATGGAAAAGACATACACAGGCTGAAGGTGAAAGATTGGGAAAATTTATACCATGCACACGGTCCTCGTAAGCAAGCAGGGGTGGCCATCCTCCTATCGAATAAAATCGACCTCAAGACTAATTTAATCAAAAGGGATAAAGAAGGACATTATATACTGCTAAAATGAACAATTCACCGACAAGACATAACAATTATCAATATTCACGCAGCAAATAATGGTGCTGCGATGTTCATAAAACAAATTCTCCTCAAGTTAAAGAATCAAATAGACCACAATTCAATAATTATGGGTGACTTCAACTCACCTCTCTCACCATTGGACAGATCCTCCAAACAAAAGTTGAAAAAAGAAACTATAGAACTCAATCTCGCAATCAATACCCTAGACTTAACTGACATATATAGAATATATCAACCATCATCAAGTGGATATACTTTTTTCTCAGCAGCACATGGATCCTTCTCAAAAATAGACGATATGTTATGCCATAGGGCAACCCTCAGTAAATATAAAGGGGTGGAGATAATACCATGAATTTTTTGTGATCATAATGGAATGAAACTGGAAACCAATGATAAAAGAAGGAAGAAAAAATCATACATCACATCCAAAATGAAGAATATGTTACTGAATGACCAATGGGTTACAGAAGACATAAAGGAGGAAATCAAAAAATTCTTAGAGATAAATGAAAATACAGACACAACATATCAGATTCTATGGGGTACAATGAAAAGAAGTTTTAAGGGGTAAATTCATCGCCTAGAGGTCATTCCTCAAAATAGAAAAGAAAAACAAATAAATGAGCTCACACTTCATCTCAAAGCCTTAGAAAAGGAAGAGCAAAACAACAGCAAATGTAGCAGAAGGCAAGAAATAATTAAAATCATAGCGAAATTGAAACAAAAGAAACTATTGAAAAAATTAACAAAACTAAAAGGGGTTCTTCAAAAAGATAAATAAGATAGACAGACCCTTAGCCATGCTAACGAAGAGAAGAAGAGAGAGAAATCAAATTACTAACATACGGGATGAAAAAGGCAATATTACAACAGATGCTACATAAATACAGAAGAAAATTAGAAATTATTTTGAAAACCTGTATTCCAATAAAATAGAAAATAGTGAAGACATCGATAAATTTCTTAAGTCATATGATTTGCCCAGACTGAGTCAGGAGGAAACACACAATTTAAACAGACCAATATCAATGGATGAAGTATAAGAAGCAATCAAAAGACTACCAACCAAGAAAAGCCCAGGACCGGATGGGTATACAGCAGAGTTTTACAAAACCTTTAAAGAAGAATTAATACCAATACTTCTCAAGTTAATCAGGAAATAGAAAAACTGGGAGCTCTGCCGAATTCATTCTATGAGGCCAACATCACCCTGATTCTGAAACCAGACAAAGACACCTCAAAGAAAGAAAACTACAGACCAATATCTCTGATGAACCTAGATGCAAAAATCCTCATTAAAATTCTGGCGAATTGGATAGAAAGGCACATCAAAAAAATCGTGCACCATGATCAACTTGGATTCATCCCTGGGATGCAAGGAGGGTTCAATATATGGAAATCAATAAATGTTATTCACAACATCAATAGACTTAAAGATAAGAACCATATGATCATCTCGATAGACGCAGAAAAACGATTCAACAAAGTAGAGCATTTCTTTATGTTCAAAACATTTTAAAAACTAGGGATAACAGGAACTTACCTCGACATTGTAAAAGCTATCTATGTTAATCCTCAGGCTAGCATCATTCTGAATGGAGAAAAATTGAAGGCATTCCCTCTAAAATCTGGAACAAGACAGGGATGTCCTCTATCACCACTTCTATTCAATATAGTTCTCGAAAAACTGGCCAGAGCAATTAGAGAGATGAAAGACATTAAAGGCATAAAAATAGGAAAAGGAGAACTTAAATTATCACTATTTGTAGATGACATGATTCTATACATAGAAGACCCAAAAGGGTCTACAGAAAAAACTACTAGAACTCATAAATGAATGCAGCAATGTGGCAGGATACAAAATCAACATGAATAAATCAAAGGCATTTCTGTATATCAGCGACAAAACTTCTGAAACAAAAATGAGTCAAAACACTGCATTCCCAATTTCCTCAAATAATTAAATACTTGGGAATAAACCTAACAAAAGAGGTGAAAGATTTATATAATGCAAACTACAGAACCCTAAAAAGAGAAATAGAATAAGATCTTAGAAGATGGAAAAATATACCGTGTTCATGGATAGGCAGAACTAACATCATCAAAATGGTGATATTACCAAAAGTTCTCTATAGGTTTAATGCAATGCCAATCAAAATCCCATAGAAACTTTTTGTAGAAATAGATAAAGCAATCATAAAATTCAAATGGAAAAATAAAAGACCCAGAATAGCAAAAGCAATTCTAAGCAGGAAGTGTGAATCAGGCAGTATAGCGATACCAGATTTCAAACTATATTACAGAGCAATCATAATAAAAACAGCATGGTACTGGTACCAAAACAGGCGGGTGGACCAATGGTACAGAATGGAGGACACAGAAACTAATCCAAAAAGCTACAACTATCTTATATTTGATAAAGGAGCTAATGGCCTGCAATGGAGGAAGGATAGCATCTTCATCAAATGGTGTTGGGTAAACTGGAAATCCATATGCAACAAAATGAAACTGAATCCCCTCCTCTCGCCATGCACCAAAGTTAACTCAATGTGGATCAAGGAGCTAGATTCAAATCAGAGTCTCTGCGTCTGATAGAATAAAAAGTTGGTTCCGATCTACATATTGTGTGGTCAGGCTCCAAATTCCTTAATAGGACACCCATAGAACAAGAGTTAATAATAAGAATCAACAAATGGGACTTACTTAAACTGAATTATTTTTTCTCAGAAAGAGAAACAATAAGAGAGGTAAATATGGAGCTTACATCATGGGAACAAATTTTTAGTCCTCACTCTTCACATGGAGCCCTAATATCCAGAGTATACAAAGTATACAAAGAACTTAGAAAATTAGACAATAAGATAACCAATAACCCAATGGGCCAAGGACCTGAACAGAAACTTCTCAGAGGAGGACATAGAATCAATTAACAAGTACATGAAAAAAATGCTCTCCATTTCTAGCAGTAAGAGAAATGCAAATAAAAACCACCCTAAAATACCATCTCAATCCAGTGAGATTGGCAGCCATTATGAAGTCAAACAACAACAAGTGCTGGCGAGGATGTGGGGAAAAGGGTACTCTTGTACATTGCTGGTGGGACTGAAACTGGTGTGGCCAATTTGGAAAGCAGTATGGAGATTCCTGGGAAAGCTGGGAATGGAAGCACCATTTGACCAAGCTATTGCCCTTCTCGGACTATTCCCTGAAGACCTTAAAAGAGCGTACTACAGGGATACTGCCACATGGATTTTCATAGCAGCACAATTCACAATTGCTACACTGTGGAACCAACCCAGATGCCCTTCAATAGATGAATGGATAAAAAAATGTGACTTTTATATACTATCCAGAATTACGCAGCACTAAAAAATGACAAAATCATGGAATTTGCAGGGAAATGCATGGCACTGAGCAGATTATGCTTAGTGAATCTAGCCAATCCCTAAAAAACAATTACCAAATGTCTTCTTTGATATAATGAGAGCAACTAAGAACAGAGCAGGGAGGAAGAGCATGAAGAAAAGATTAACATTAAGCAGAAACATGATGTGGGAGGGAAAGGGAGAGAAGAGGGAAATTGCATGGTAATGGAGAGAGACACTTATTGTTACACAAAATTACATATAAGAGGTTGTGGGAAAATAAACAAGGAGAGAAATGAATTACAGTAGGTATGGTAGAGAGAGAAGATGGGAAGAGAGGGGAGTGGGGATAGTAGAGTATAGGAAAGGTAGCAGAATACAACAGTAACTAATAGGGCATTATGTAAAAATATGGATGTGTAACTAATGTGATTCTGCAATCTGTATTTGGAGTAAAAATGGGAGTTCATAACCCACTTGAATCTAATGTATGAAATATGATATTCAAGAGCTTTGTAATGTTTTGAGCAACCAATAAAAGAAAAAAAAAAGTAGCAACATATATGCCAATAGAAATTCATCATGAAAAGTATATAATCCACAGATCGAAAAATGTTCATTTTACTGAACATGGATTCATGTATAATGTTTTTCAACTAGGAAGCTCACCCATAGGTTGAATTTTCAGTTCCAACAGCGTTTAGGAGGAGTGATCTCTTCTCTCAATTTGCATCTGCCAATTCAGCCACCTCACAAGTGTATATGAGTGATATCAGGTAGAATTCTATATGTGCATATAAAAATACATGTACTGAATAGGCTACAGAGAAAGGGAGACAGGGATTCACATATTTGCTAATTTTAAAAACACATTTAGAACTATTTCAACAAAAAAATTGACTAGACTTATAACTCCTACATTATATAATGCAAAAGGCAATTCCAACAATACACAATGCGTCCTCTGAACTGCTTCTGTTTTTTTTTTTTTTTCTTATTTTTCACCATCATATTAGGATTATTAGTCAGAGACTAGTAGGGTATGGGTTAGTGTCAGGGATTCAGTATTTCAAATGGAAAATTGAAAAATGAATCCAATGTGTATGTAAATATGTGCTACACAAAAATCTTCCCACTCACATCCAGAACAATGCCTTGACATTACCTACGCCCCAAGTAAAACACAATTAGAGTAGAAAAGTGTGAAAATCTATGAATACATATATGGAATGGAATATGCTCGGGAGTTCACAACCTTGGAGGTGGTAGAGGAGTTTCCAAAAGTAAAGGACAGGGTAAACACTCCACAAAAAGGAGCTCTGCTGGCCTAAGAATTCTTGGGAAACGGCTTCTGAGGTTGGGCACTTGAAATATATGTTGTTGTCATGAGCTTTAGCTTCCTTTGTAGTGAGACCATCATAGCTGGGTCTGCATCTATGTAACCGAAAGACATGGTTTCTTATATTTCAATGAACATGAGGCAGCAGTGCTCAATTCTCTCTTTGTAGCTAAACTGTGTCCATTGGAAGCTAAGTGTCTCCCAGTGGGGACTGTGAAGACATTTGGTCATCCTCCACTTTTCGTGGTATTTCTTGCTGCTGCACTGGGAATTTGGTATTTGCTTCACAAAACATAAAAAGTTCATCTGAGATACAGTGCTGGAGGGAGTTCTGTCACGTGTGGTGGGTCAGGGTCTGCAGGAGAATGCACCAACCAGGCTTGTATCCCACATAGCTTGCCCCAATAACCATAGCAACCTGATTCTGAATATTGCCCTGAAAACTCTCCATTTAACAAGATGCCTTTACATATAAGGGTCTGATGTCTGCACTATATCAGTCACAAAAAATTTGGAAGCCAATGGCAGATTCACATGGCCCCAACATGATGTTTTATCACACACCTGCCCACCACTGCTCTAGCCCCCCTACTCAGCAGGCTCCAAATTACTGGCTTCTCTTGTTCTACACCATTTTAATGAAACCCAGTCAAAAACAAGGCACTGTCTGGTATACACATGATCAGCAACAGGACATCAAAAGTTTCTGCAGTGCCACCTGGTCATGGGAATTTCAAAAATTTCATGGTATTTATCTTGAAATTTTTCAAGGATGAATTTAGAGGCACTGTGGGTTTCAATTCATTCAGGAACCATTAAGTGTTGAGAAAGTTCATTACAATGAACGCTCTGGAGAACTCTCACAGTCAATGCTTCTCAAACAGTTGCCAAAAGGTCTCCTAAAGCCAGGCCAACTGACATCTACAATGTGAGGTCCATGTGTGTTTTGACTCTCAAATATGGGTGCTAAGTCTTTCAGAATAAAATCATGTGATATCCTGGCTGAGATTCTCAGGCCTCTGTGGAAACCACCCTGGGCCTAGATCTCAGTTTCCAAGAGTGAGTCTCATGCGTGGCCTCCTAAAATCCCAACACAATTCATGGCAATACTTCTCTGAGGTCAGTTTCAGAACTCAGTCTCTAAGGGGAATCACACCAGAGTTCAAGCCCAGGTGGACCCAGTCATCCCTTCCATCCGCCAAAAAATGACCACAATTAAAATCAAAACACTCCCACAGGGCCATCATCTTCTTCCATGTAGACACTCATCATAACCTCCAGCTGGAGGTTTCTATGAGCCCAAATAAGCTCACTTGCCCCTCATTTGCCTAAAATCATGATGGCCTGGACACTCTTCCTGTGAACCAGGAATGATCAAATATTCCTGCTGTTAAAGTGTTCCACTTCTCCAATTTGAGGCCTACTGGCTGTAGGGTATAGATTCTTTATGTGATTTGGAGTCATGAGAAAACCCAAGCAAATATGGGCTAGCCTCTGCAGGGATTTCAAGAACTCATTTGACCCAAAGGATCCCTATTCTCACTTTATGGAGGTCAGGAACCTAAAACAAGAAGGCAAAAATATTCATCAACAATGACTGCTCTTTTGGCCATTTTAGTTTTGGAAGCACATGGGATCTTTCTTTAGATCCATCAGGTGCTGAGAATCAAAGCCACAACCTCATACAAGGACAAGAGGCTGATTCAGACACATCTCATTCCAAATCAATTAAGCAAAGAGCCACAGGTGATGTCCATACATTTCCATATGAAAACAGTTTTCTTCAGGCTACACAAAGGGGTGGCCTGAGGCAAAGACCTTCCTGACATTCAGGGTAATAGAAATAGAAGTAAGCAAATGGCCCAAAGAAGGGTTTCTCCACTGAGACTTTACTGGTCACACTGAAATCTGAGTTTTCTTAGATGCTCCCATTCCCTTCAGCAATCCAGCACATGGCCATGTCACAGAATCTTGTGGTGTTACATATTTGGGAAACAAAACCATGAGCCTATTCTGGAGAGTGGCCAGAATTCACGAAGAAAACAGGAACTTTAGAAGTTAGTAGATGTTGCCCATCCATAAGGCAAGATGCAGTCCATTCATTAATTGGGCAGTATGAATGCGGGGAAGCTTTCAACTAGAGACAACACATCCATTGATGCATTCTCTTTTCTAATGTCTACAACCACGGAAACAGTGGGATACACAGACCTAGAAACACTCACCATGTCAAACGACTTACTAGAAACAGTCCACTCCAAACCAAACAAACCACTTTTCCTACCTATTCTCAGAACATGAGAAAAAACCACAAACTCACACCTACAACGGCAAAGGCACTTACTTCCCCCAAATAGGTCTGTGACTATCCGGAGTGTCTTCTGACTGGTGGGCCATATTATGTTCCCACAAAATGGCCTGTCCTTTTCAGATCTGGTCTCCTTGTCCAACTCTGTGAAGTTGTCAGGAGCCAAAGGTGAGCCACTACCTGCTTTCTCAGGAAAGGCCCCTCATCAGAGCTCTGCTGGCATTTTTCCATCCTCACATCAGTAGGTACCAAGAAAGACTGACTATGTCTTTGGGAAAAGCAAACAAGTTAGCCCACTGGAACTGGGAGTGGGACTGGCTCTGGGTGCCTTCCTTCCTGGATCCCAGGTTCAGAGAATTCCATCACCAAGGAAGTGAAGTGAGGTCACTTCTTTCAGGAACTGAATATGGTCACTACCTTGGTAACCACTTTGTGCTAACAGTTGCATCCAGGGTTCCCATGAGATGGAGGCTGCCCCAACATCCTGTGACACATTCAGAAGTTAGAATGGTATATCAACCATAGGCACCAGGGAACAGCTCTCCACAGAGGCCTGGTTCAGTCCATCTTCTATTCATTAAGAAGAGAGAGGCTGATTTAGACTATCAATTAATCCTGACCAGGTTGTTTGCCATGGAAGATGACTATTGCTCTCTCAGGTCCTACATAGCTGCCTATATCTTCTGCAAGGATCATTTCTCCATGGATCTTTGATGTTCTCAGCAGGTGGAAGATCATCTACATTCCTATATTGTAAGACCCACACTGTCCCTGCTCTTAAGTAAGTTATACTGAGGGAACAGTGTATGGTTAGGGTTAATAACATGTTCAATTTGGGTTACAAATCATTCTGCGGGATGAATAATGGTATTGGCAAAATGCGATATTTACAAGAGTATATATGTGAAACATAAGTATGAAAGCAGAAATCTAGGTAAGATTTGAAGCCCAGAAGGGCATTGGGGACTTGAGTGGGATACTTAGCTTTGAGTAATGTGCAGCACAGATGTCTCAGATAAATCAATATACACTGGCATCGTACCTTGTACCTTGGATATTGAATGTTGAAGAGAACATCCAGTCAAAAACTGATAGTCGGTAGGATTAGGAAGGTAGTTGGTAGGTTTAGAAAGAAGAGTGAGTATAGGATTTGGACCAAAAGTTCTTTCGCAATAAGATTTCGGGTAGAGAGTGTATGTAAATGTAAGCACATGTGAAGAGTCAGTCACAATGATGAACTGGGGAAAAATATAGGAAAGCAGATATCAATAGAGACATTAGGAAATCAAGCAAAGTACAAATTGTGTGATAGGGTTAGACATTGTCAACAGGTTTGAAGTTGAATATATAATCTTAAGAAGAAACAAATATGTAGTCAAAAATAGAATTGATATTTGAGAGCATTAGGCAACCTGGACATGGATGTTTTTAGTAATCCATGCTCACTTTCCATTTACGCTTTGGTACAATTGTAAGTGTGACCTTTGCTTTTTGTGTCCAGAATATTTCTGTAATAAAATGTGTATGTAGATCAGGTGAAAAGAGTATTTCTTCCACCAATTCTGCGAGCAATATTTTGAAGACTTACAAATTAGTATGGGGGTACAAATAGGTGTACCCTGTTTCAATGAATATAGACATAATGCATGAATAGACCATACTGTGAATAAATAATATAACTGGATCCACTTTAAATAATGGATTGAATAAATATCTGAAAATTTATAAGAAATTTTATATTGATATGCAATCATTCATTCCAACCAGTTATATATCTAACGATAATCTTAGGATTATGGTTTATCATGAAGGGTGTGTGAGTTTTGGTTCAAAATTGATTATGGAAATCGAAAATAATATATTTGGAAAAAAGTCTCATGAATAGACCAGTCAAGAAACATAGAGGAATACATATGTTCTGGAGCAGGAAGTGATTGAAAGTGAAACAAATGCCTATAAATTTGCTAACTAGTGAATAAAATATATATACTGAGATTTGCATAAACTGAAGAAATAGTAATGTACCAGTGTGGAATAAAAATTAATGTCAAAATACACATCATGTCCCATAGGATCCTACATGCATTGATGTTAAACTGGGTCAGTTAAAGTAGACATATTAGGATTTGTATGCACCTTTTACTGAAGTTAGTTTTCAGTACTAGGAAACAAATATGTATTTCGGGTGGATGAATATTTCTAAGAATAATCTTGTGAAAAGTTGATTATTAATCCACATACATGAACATGAATGGATTTAGGGAGTGTATATAAGACACACATATTTCATATTTTTAAAAATATGGAGAGTATATATATATATATGTACTCTCCATATATATATATATATATACATATATATATATATATGTATATATATATATATACATATACACACACACACACACACACACACACACACACTAACACAGACATTAAAAAGTAGCAATATATATGCCAATCGAAATTCATCATGAAATATATATCATAAAGATGCAAAAACATTCATTTTAGTGAACATGGGTTTATGTATAATGTTGTTCCACTGGGAAGCTCACCCATAGGTTGAATTTTCAGTTCCAACAGCGTTTAGGAGGAGTGATCACTTCTCACACTTTGTATCTGCTAAGTCATATACCTCACAAGGATGTACGTGTGATACCTTGTAGGATTCTATTTGTGCATATAAAAATACATGTGCTGAATAAGCTCCAGAGAATGGGAGACAGTAATTCACATATTTGTTAACTTTAAAAACACATGGAGAACTATTTCAATTAAATATTGAATAGATTTATAACACCTACCCTTTATCATGCAAAAGGCAAGTCCAACTCTGAACTGCAAGTATTTATGTACTGTTTGGGTTATTTTCTTCCATCATATTTGGATTAGTAGTCAGAGTCTAGTAGAATATGGGTTAGTGTTAGGGATTCAGAATTTCAAATGGAAAATAGAAAAATTAATCTTCTGACTCTCATCCAGAACAATGCCTTGTCATTAATTTCGCCCCAAGGGAGACACAATTAGAGTAGAAGAGTTACAAAATCTGTGATTACATTTCTGGAATAGAAAATGCTCAGGAGTGCACAAACTTGGAGGTGGAATAGGACTTTCCAAAAGTAAGGACAGGGTACACACTCATCAAACATGAAGCTCTGCTTGCCTAAAACTTCTTGAGAAACTGCCAGTGAAATTGGGCACTGAAATATAGGTTGTTGTCAGGAGTTAAGCTTCCTTTGTAGTGAGACCCTCAAAGCTGTGTCTGCATCTATGAGACCTGGAGGACAACATTTCTCATTTTCCAATGAACACGAGGCAGCAGTGCTGAATTCTCTCTTTGTAGGTAAACTGTGGGCACTGGGGGCTTATTGTCTCCCCGTGTGGACTGTGAAACCATTTGGTCATCCTCCACATTTCGTGGTGTTTCTTGCTGCTGCACTTGGAGTTTGGTTCATGCTTCACGAAATACAAGGAGTTCAACTGGGAAACAGTGCTTGAGGTAGTTCTGTCACGTGTGGTGGGTCAGGGTCTGCAAGAAAATTCACCAACCAGGCTTCTATCTCTCAAAGATTGCCCGCTTGTCCATAGCAACCTGATTCTGAACATTGCCCTGAAACTACGCCATATAACAAGATGCTTTTACATATAAGGGTCTGATGTCTGCACTCTGTCAGTTACAAGCCATTTGGAAGCCAATGGCAGATACAAATGGCCCCACCATGATGTTTTATCACACACCTCTCCACCACTGCTCTAGGCCCACTACTCAGCAGGCTCCAAAATACTGGCTTCTCTGTTCTAAACAAATTTCTTGAAACCCTGTCAATCAAGGCACTGTCTGGTACACTCATGGTAAGCAACAGGACATCGAAAGTTTCTACAGTTCCACCTGGTCATGGAAATTTCAAAAATTTCGTGTTATTTATCCAGCCATTTTTCAAGGACGACGTTGGATGCACTGTGGATTTCAATTATTCAGGAACCATTAAATATTGAGAAAGTTCATTTCAAAGAAAATTCTAGAGAACTCTCACAGGCAAGGCTTTCCAAAGAGTGGACAAAGGTCACTTGAAGCCAGGACGATTGAGGTCTACAATGTGAGGTCCTATGTCTTTTGACTCTCAACTATGGCTGCCAAGTCTTTCAGAATAAAATCATGTGATATCCAGGCTGAGATTCCCAGTTCTTTGTGGAAAGCCACCCTGGTCCTAGATCTCAGGTTCCAAGGGCGACTCTCATGCGTGGCCTCCTAAAATCCCAACACAATTCATGGCAATACTTCTCTGAGATCAGTTTCAAAACTCAGTCTCTACGTGGAAACACACCAGAGTTCAAGACCAGTTGACCCAGTCATCTCTTCCAACTGCCACACCAATGACCAGAATTAAAACCAAAACACTCCCACATGGCCCTCATTTTCTTCCATATAGTCTCTCATCATAACCTTGGCTGGAAGTTTTTATGAGGCACACAGCCCAAGACAATGTCAAAATAAGCTCCCTTGCCCTTCATTTGTCTAAAGTCAGTGTTTCCTGGACAACGTTCCTGTGAACCAGGACTGATCAAAGAGGCATGCCATTAATACTGTTCCGCTTTTCCAATTTGAGGCATACTGACTGTCGGGTATAGTTTCTTTATGTGATTTGCATTCATAAGAAAACCCAAGCACCTATGGGCTAGCCTCTGCAGGGCTTGAAGAACTCAGTTGACCCAAAGATCCCTGTTATCACTTGATGGAGATCAGGAACCTTGCAGAGGAAGGCAAGAGACTTCATCACAATGACTTCTCTTTTGGCCATTTTGGATTTGGATGCACACATGGGATCTTTCTTTAGGTCCATCAGGTGCTGAGAATCTAAGCGATAATCTCAAACTGCACTGAGAGGCTGATTCAGACATATCCCTTTGCAAAGCAATTAAGCCAGGAGCCACAGGTGATGCCCATTTATTTCCATTTGAAAACTGTTTTTTTCAGGCATTGGAAATGTGGGGCCTTAGGCAAAGACCTTCCTTACATTCAGGGCAACAGAACAATAGGTAAGCAAAATCCCAAAGCAGATTTTCTCCACTGAGACTTTCCTGGTCACACTGATATCTGAGTTTTCTGAGATATTCACCATTCTCTTCAGCTATCCAGTACATGGCCATGTCCCAGATTGTGGAGGAGATACATATCTTGAACACAAAACCATGAGCCTATGGGAGAGTGGCCAGAATTCAGGAAGAAATCACGAATGTAGGAAGGTAGTAGGTGTTGCCCATCCATATGGTAACCTGCAGTCCATTCATAAATTGGACAGGATGAATTCTGCGAAGATTTCTACTAGACAGGACACATCTATTTATGCATTCTCTTTTCTATTGTCTACAACCACGGACACAGTGGGATATGCAGATATAGAAACACTCGCCTTCTCAAAGTACTTACTAGAAACAGTCCACTCCAAACCAAACAAACCGACTTTCCTACATATTCTCAAAACATGAGACAAAATCAAAAACACACACACACACACACCCACAAAGGCACCTTCTTTCCCCAAATAGGTCTGTGACTATCCAGAGCGTCCTCTGACTGGTGGGCCATACTATGTTCCCCCGAGACGGGCTGTGCTATGTCAGATCTGGTCTCCTTGGCCAAAACTGTGATGTTATCAGGAGCCAGCGGTGAGCCACTGCCTGTTTTCTCAGGTAAAGCCCCTCTTCAGAGCTTTCCTGGCATTTGTCCATCTTCAATTTAGTTGCCAAGAAAGACTGACTCTGTCCTTCTTAAATCCAAACATTTGAGACCACTGGGACTTGGACTGGGACTGCCTCAGGGTGCCTGGCTTCCTGGATCCCAAGTTCAGAGTGTTCTATCAACAAGAAAGTGACATAAGTCACTTCATCTAGAACTGAATGAGGTCACTTCCTTGGCAACCACTTTGTCTTAACAGTTGCTTCCAAGGGTCCCTGAGATGGATCCTGCCCCTACTTCCTATGACAGTTTCACAAGCTAGAATGGAATATCAACCACAGGCACCCGGGAACAGCTCTCCACACAAGCCTGGTTTGGTCTATCTTCTCTACATTAAGAAGAGAGAGACTGCTTCAGACACATCCCTTCATCCTGACCTGTTTTTTTTTTTTTGTCATGAAAGATGACTTTCGCACTCTCAGGTCCTTCATAGCTGCCTACATCTTCTTTAGGGATCATTTCTGCATGGACCTTTGAGGTTCTCTGCAGGTTGAAGATCTCCTACATTCCTGTATTGTAAGACCAACTCTGTCCCTGCTATTCTGTAAAGTTAGATTGAGGGAACAGTGTATGGTTACGGTTAATAACATGTTTGATTTGGGTTAGGATCATTCTGCTGGATGAATAATGGTATTGGGAACCTGCGATATATATAAGATTATATAGGTGAAATATATGAATGAAAACAGAAATCTCGGTAACATTTGAAGCCCAGAAGGGCATTAGGTCCTTGATTGGGATACTTAGCATTTAATTATGTTCTGCACAGATGTCTCAGATAAATCTATACACAATGGCATAGGACCTGATACCTTGGATGATTGAATGTTGAGGAGAACAACCATTCAAAGAGGGAGAGTCGGTAGGATTAGGAAGATAGTTGGTAGGATTAGAAAAAAGTGTGAGTATAGCATTTGGACAAATAGTTCTTTAGCAATAGGTTTTCAGGTAGACAGAAAATGTAAATGTCAGCACATGTGAAGAGTCAGTCACAGTGATGAAATGGGGAAAATATGTAGGAAAGCAGATATCAATAGCGACATTAGGAAATCAGGCAAAGTATAAAGTGAGTGATAGCAATAGACACTTTCAACAGGCTTGAGATTGAATATATAATCTTAGGAAGTAACAAATATGTAGTCACCAATAGGATTGACATTTGAGAGCATTAGGCAACGTGGACATGGGTGATTTTCATAACCCATACTCACATTCCATTTAGGCTTTGGTACAATCGTAAGTGTGACTTTGCATTTTGTGGCCAGAATATTACTGTGATAAAACGTATATGTAGATCAGGTGACATGAGTCTTTCTTGCACCATTTCTTGGAGCAATATTTTGAAGGGGTATAAATTAGTATTGGAGGTACATATAGGTGTACCATGTATGTATGAATATAGAGATAATGCATGAATAGACCATACTGCGAATAAATAATATAACTTGTTCCAACTTTAAATAATGGATTGAATTGATATCTGAAAATACACAGGAATCATATATTGATATATATACATTCATTCCAACCAGTAATACATCTAATGGTAATATTACGGTTGTGGTTTATCATAAAGAGTGTGTGAATTTTGCTTCAAAATTGATTATGGAAATCGAAAATAATGTGTTTGGAAAGAAGTCTCATGAAATGACCAGTCAAAAACAAGGAGGAATACATATGTTCTGAAGCAGGAAGTGATTGAATGTGTTACAAATTTCTTTAAATTTGTGAACTTGTGGATGAAATGTATATTCTATGATGTACAAAAACTGCAGAAATAGTAATGTACCAGTGTTTAATAAAAATGAACGTCAAAATACACATCATGTCCCATAGGAATCTACTTGCATTGATGTTAAAGTGGGTCAGCTACTGTAAAAATAAAAGGATTTGTTTGCACCATTCACTGAAGTAACTTTTTAGTACTAGAAAACAAATATGTATTTCAGGTGGATGAATATTTTTAAAATAATCTTATGAAAAGTTTAATATAAAACCACATACATGAACAAGAATGAATATTTAGGGAGTGTATAATAGGACACATATATTTTATATTTTGAAAAATCTAGAGAGTATATATATATATATATATATATATATATATATATATACACACACACACACACACACAAAACACACACAGAGACATTGAAAAGTAGCTATATATATGCCAATTAAAATTCATTGTGAAATATATATCATCCACAGATCCAAAAATATTAATTTTACTGAACATGGATTTATGTATAATGTTCTTGAACTAAGAAGCTCACTCATAGTCTGAATTTTCAGTTCCAAAAGTATTAATGAGGAGTGATCTCTTCTCACACTTTGTATCTGCCAAGTTAGCCACCTCTCAAGAATATACGTGTGATACCAGGTAGGATTCTATATGTGCGTATAAAAATACATGTGCTGAATAGGCTACAGAAAAATGGAGACAGGAATTCACAGATGTGTTAACTTTAAAAACACATGCAGAACTATTTCAACAAAAAATTGACAAGATTTATAACTCCTACCCTATATCATACAAAAGGCAAGACCAACTATACACCATGCCTCTTCTGAAGTGCTAGTATTTCTATTCTGTTTCGGTTATTTTTCTCCATCATATTAGAATTAATAGTCAGAGTCTAGTAGGGTATGGGTTAGTGTCAAGGATTCAGTATTTCGAATGGAAAATTGAACAATGAAACCAATGTGTATGTAAATATGTGCTACACAAAATTATTCCCACTCTCAACCAGAACAATGCCTTGACAATCCCTTCACCCCAAGTAAGACACAATTAGAGGAGAAGAATTAGAAAATCTGTGAATAAATTTGTGGAATGCAATATGCTCAGGAGCTCACAACCTTGGAAGTGGTAGAGTAGTTTCCAAAAGTATGGGACAGGGTAAAAACTCCACAAACATGGAGGTCTGCTGGCCTAGAGACTTCTTGAGAAACTGCCTGTGAGGTTGGGCACTTGAAAAATATGTTGTTGTCAAGAGCTTTAGCTTCCTATCTAGGGAGACCATAAAAGCTTGGTCTGCATCTATGAGACCTGGAGGACATGGTTTCTTATTTCCCAATGTACATGAGGCAGCAGTGCTGAATTCTCTTTTTAGATAAACTGTGGCCACTGGGGGCTAAATGTGTGCCGGTGTGCACTGTGAAGGCATATGGTCATCTTCCGTTTTCGTGGTGTTTCTTCCTGCTGCACTGAGAGTTTGGTATTTGCTTCACAAAATACAAGGAGTTCAACTGGGTCACAATGCAAGAGAAAGTTCTGTCATGTATGGTGGGTCAGGTTTTGCAGGAGGATACAAGAACCAGGATCCTATCCCACATATCTTGCCCCCTTGACCATAGCAACCTGATTCTGAACAATGTCCTGAAACCTCTCCATATAACAACTTGCCTTTACATGGAAGGTTCTGCTGGCTGCACCATGTCAGTCACAAGCCATTTGGAAGCCAATGGAAGATCCACATGGCCCCACCACAGATGTTTATCACATACCTGCCCACCACTGCTCTAACCTACTACTCAACAAAGTCCAACTTACTGGCATCTCTGTTCTACACCATTTACATGAAACCCAGTCAATCAAGGCACTGTCTGGTATATTCATGATCAGCAACAGGACATCAAAAGGTTTTCCAGTGCCACCTGGTGATGGGAAATTCAAAAATTTCATGGTATTTATCTAGCCATTTTTTAAGGATGAAGTTGGAGGCACTGTGAGTTTCAATTTTTTCAGGAACCATTAAATGTTTTGGAAGCTCATTTCAATGAAATCTCTGGAGAACACTCACAGGTAAGGCTTCCCAAAGAGTGGCCAGAAGATCATATGATGCTATGCCCATTTAGGTCTACAATGTGAGGTCCATATGAGTTTTGACTCTCAACTATGGGTGTCAAGTTTTTCAGAATAAAATTTGTGGTATCCTGGCTGAGAGGCTCAGTGCTCTGTGGAAAGCCACCCTGGGCCTAGAACTCAGTTTCCAAGGGCGATGCTCATGCCTGGCTTCCAAAAATCTCAACACTATTCATGGCAATACTTCTCTGAGGTCAGTTGAAGAACTCAGACTCTAAGGGAATCACACCAGAGTTCAAGAACATGTGGACCAAGTCATCTCTTCCAACCGCCACCCAAATGACCACAATTTAAACCAAAACACTCCAACGTGGCGCCCATCTTCTTCCATATAGACAGTCACAATAAACTCCACTATGGCTGGAGTTTTCCATGAGGGGCATAGCCCAAGACCGTGTCCAAAATAAGCTCTTTTGCACCTAATTTGCCTAAATTCAGGGTGGCCTGGACACCCTTCTTGTGAACCAGAAGAGATTAAATAGGCCTCCCGTTAATACTGCTCCGCTTCTTCAATTTGAGGCCAAATGACTGTGGGGTTTGGATTCTTTATGTGAATTGGAGTCTTGAGAAAACCCAAGCAACTATGGGCTAGACTCTGCAAGGCTTTGAAGAACTCATTTGACCCAAAGGATCCCTAATCTGACTTGATGGAGGTCAGGAAAGTTACAGAGGAAGGCGAGAGACTTCATCCACAAGGACTGCTCTTTTGGCCATTTTGGTTTTGGATGTACACATGGGATCTTTCTTTAGATCCATCAGGACCTGAGAATCTAAGCCACAGCCTCACACAGGGTAAATAAGCTGATTCAGACACATCCTTTCCAAAGCAATTAAGCAAAGAGCCACAGGTAATGCCCATTCATTTCCATTTGAAAACTGTTTTCTTCAGGCTTCACAAAGTGGTGGACTGAGGAAAAGACCTTCCTGACATTCAGGGCAACAGAAGAGTAGGTAAACAAAAGGCCCCAAGCAGGGTTTCTCCACTAAGACTTTCCTGGTCACACTGATATCTGAGTTTTCTGAGATGCTCACCATTCCCTTAAGCTATACAGGACATGGTCATGTCACAGAGCTTCGAGGTTGTACATATCTTAAACAGAAAACCATGAACCTATTCTGGAGAGTGGCCAGAATTCAGGAATAAAACAGAAACTAAGGAAGATAGCAGGTGTTGCACATCAATAAGGCAAGCTGCAGTCCATTCATAAATAGGGCAGGATGAATGCTGTGAAGCTTTCTACTAGACAGGACATATTCATTGATGCATTCTCTTTTCTAATGTCTACAACCACGGACACAGTGGGATACACAGACATAGAAATTCTCACCTTGTCAAACGACTTACTAGAAACAGTTCACTCCAAACGAAACAAACCGCCTTTCATACCTATTCTCAGAACATGAGACAAAACCACAAACCCACACCCACACCACAAAGGCACCTCCTTCCCCCAAGTAGGTCTGTGACTATCCGGAGTGTCCTCTGTCTGGTGGGCCTTATTATGTTCCCTGGAAATAGCCTGTTCTGTCTCAAATCTGGTCTTTTGGCCAACTCTGTGAAGTTGTCAGGAGCCAGCGGTGAGCCACTGCGTGCTTTCTCAGGAAAGGCCCCTCTTCATAGCTTTCCTTGCATTTGGCCATCCTTACATCAGTAGGTCCCAAGAAAGACTGAGTCTCTCCTTGGTAAATCAAAATAAGTTTGACCACTGGGACTGGGACTGGGACTGGCTCTGGGTGCCTGGCTTCCTGGATTCCAAGTTCAGAGAGTTCCATCACCAAGGAAGTTAGGTGAAGTCACTTAATTTTGGAACTGAATGAGGTCACTGCCTTGGCAACAACTTTGTGTTAACAGTTGCTTCCAAGGTTCCCATGAGAGGGAGGCTGCTCCTACTTCCTGTGACACTTTCACAGGTCAGAGAGGTATGTCAACCATAGGCATGCAGGAGCAGCTCTCAACACATGCCTGCTTTGGTCCATCTTCTCTACATTAAGAAGAGAGTGGCTGATTCAGACACATCCCTTCATCCTGAGCAGGTTGTTTGCCATGGAAGACTTTTGCTCTCTCAGGTCCTTCATACTTGCCTACATCTTCTCCAGGGATCATTTCTACGTGGACCTTTGAGGTTTTCAGCAGGTGGAAGATCCTCTATTTTCCTGTATTTTAATACCAATTCTGTCCCTGCTCTTCTGTAAAATTAGATTGAGAGAACAGTGTATGGTTAGGATTAATAACAGGTTCGATTTGGTTTAGAAAGAAAACTACACGGTTGAGCAAACAGGGTCCTACAGTTAGCAATAATATGAGGAATTTTAATGGACCGGCCATGGCAGATAAAAGCGCAGTTAATCAGGTCACTATGTGAACCAAGACTCAAACCTCCCTTTTGGGGCCTCTGTCTCTCTTTGACGCTCTTCAAGTCGTTTTCTTAATTTATTCATAGATTCTTTTACAACTCCAGTATTGTCGGCACAAAAACAACATTCTTCCCTCAATGCAAGCAAAAAGGCACCTTTCTCTCATGAAGAGGAGGTCCAACACTCGCCTGCTTTGTAAAACAACTTCAGAAAGAGAGAGGTTAAAATTCCTGTAAAGCTGTGATGTTGGTTTTTAATGTCTTTAAGGTTTGGCCTATTTCTGCTTCTAATTGTGTCTTTGTTGTGTCTCATGGACTAGCCCACCCCTTAAGCAACTATTATTTCTAATAGGATGGCTAAAGTGAGGGATACAGGTTCCCGCTGGAACCGGGTTTTATGCCCCCCTATTTGATCTTTAAATGAACCTACGTCATGATAGAGAACTCTGGAAAACATCTGCATCATTACATAATTAATCACACATATTGACCATTTTATGAAAACATAAATAATGTTAAAGTGTATAGAATTATACTGTTGTAGGGATGGACAAGGAAAGGGACCTAAGATAGCACCAAACACAGGAAAACAGCCTTATTTGGTTGCATCCGGATTTAGAGGGCATTGCTTCTGTTGTAATCAATTAATCCCCTGAACCCCAAGTTTTGGTAGTTTTAGAATTAGTACCCAGCATGTAAGGGAAGTGGATCAGAAGTTCACAGTCTGTAGAAATTCACAAAAATCAGTTTTTGTTTCTGTTTTTGTTCCTCTGTTCTGGGCAAGTTAACTTTTCAAGGACACCTTGGAAAGGGAGAGCTTTTTTGTCTCTTTTTTTTCTCCCTGACAGCTGTCACCATGAAGCCCAGTTGGTAACTTTTTTATCTTAGAAATGTAGTCATCTCTGTGAAGCCCCAGCTCAAGGCCAGAGGCTTTGTTCACATATTTTGTGAAAACCTAGTAAGGCGGTGTCAAGCTTAGGGGTGGTGATTTTTCCAGCCAGTGGCCAAGTAGAACAGGGCAACACGAAAAGTGGAAGTTTATCTACATTGAACTCTTTCAGAGGGACTCTTTTGCTGAAAGACCTAATGTAAGCCTCGGTGAAGACTTCTGGAGAAGGTTATTTAAGACATATCTATGGACCTGGTACAGAGGGGGAAGACTGGGAAGGCGAGGCTGAGAGCAGCTCCGTGGATCTGAGAATGAGGAAGATGAGATGTAAAAGAATAATGGAAAAGGGGTTTGGGATTTTCCTAGAACAAAACTTGAGCAGTAGAACAGGTAGAGCAGAGGTGAAGATGGGAGTGAGTATTCCAAAAACCCCTGAGGGACTTTAAATTTTTAGAAACCTGTTTTCAGTGATGACAAAGCAACTTTAAAGGCCATTTTTATTACATCTTGGATAGGGGTCTGAGGGCTCTTCTCAGCTGGTTTGAGCTTTGGTTTAGCTTCTTAGAGGACTTGGTGGGACCTAGTGCATGCACAGACAGAAAACGAGAGGAGTGAGTGAGTGGAGGGGTACCTCGGTACCTGCTACCTCAGCAAGGGGGCAATGGTCTGAGAACTGGCAGAGGTTTGGGTTTTTGATCTAGTAATTGGAGGTGAGAAATCACGTTGCTGAGGTGGGAGTGACAGCAGAGACTCTAGAGCAGAAGACTGAGGGTGAGGAACTATTGGAGAAGCATAGTACAGGATGTGAGTGAAGGAGGGAAAAGGATTCCACATAGGGGAATTTTCCCCTTTTGAGCACTTGCCGAAGTTAAAAATGTCACGCAGAATTTGAGGATCTAGAGAACCCTCTGCGGGCCATAGCTTTTGGTTGTCTAATTGGTAATATGGCCAATGCTGTGTACTGAATGTGATGAGGAGTTTGGGTTCCACCAGGCAGCCCCGGTATGCTCACATCCCCATGAGTTACACAAGAAGTTGGCTTTTCCCCCACACAGCCATGACTGTTTGTGGCTTTGATAGTCCGCCGGGCATACATCATAATCTAGGCTAGCCAACCTGAATCTGGCTCGCGTTTCTGTGCATCCATAATGTTTGTTTCAATTATCTATGGAAAGGAAGGGATTTAATGAAACTTTAGTGGGATCCTCTTCATCAGGGTTATCTCAATAGGAAAGACGTATACCAAGCTGAAAAATGTCTGGGTGGAGAGATAGCCACCAGGTCCCTAAGGGGGCTGTATGCGAGATATACCATACTTCTTGTCTAGTAGGATTTGAGATCAGCCTTCACTGCTGAACAGGCTGATGAGGGTTAGGAGTACTGGTGGCCAAGTTGAGAGTCTACAGTCTTGTCCACATAGTGAATGCGAAATTTGAAATGGTTACCAGTCTTTTCCAGTTTCCAACCAGAGTCTGGACACAGCGAAGGCTTTAGATGAGAGGCATGGATCCAAAAAGTGATTCTGTCTACTTTTACCGCTGTAGGTGTTATAAGTAGCACCTGGTATGTTCCTTTCCAGCGGGGTTCTAGGAATGACACCTGATGTTGTCTTATGTAGACGAAGTCTCTTACTTGATATTGATGTGGAATCCCCTCGTCCCCAGGTTGGTAGGCAGTGGCCAGCTGTTTCCACAGTTATCACTGAGTTCTTTCAATGGCTTTAAGTCTGTCAAGCAAGGGGTGTGGAAGGGATTGTTAGGCCTTAGAGTTGGGGATTAGGTCCCTTACTGGATGATGGGCATCATAGAGAATTTCATAGGGGGTGAGGTTACACAGAGAAACTGAGGGAGTATTTCTCGCATGAAACAGTGCATAAGGCAGGAGCATAGTCCAATCTTTTATGCCAGTCTCTAAGCTTAATTTTGTTAAGGTCTCTTTAATGGTTCTATTTATTTTTTCTACCTCTCCTGAGCTCTGGGGTATATAAGCATAATGTAACTTACAATTAATCCACACGTGACTTACCTGGGCCATGAACACAAGTCCATTATCAGACCCTATTACCTTAAACAGACCATATCTTGGAAAAATATCTTCCAGGATCTTCTTGAGAACCATTTGGGCCGTTGTTTTTTTTTTTTTTTTCCTGTGTGTGTGTGTGTGTGTGTGTGTGTGTAAGGCTTCAATCCATCCTGAAAATGTATCGACAAAGACTAGGAGATATTTAAGTCCATACCTTGCTGGCTTAATTTCAGTAATGTCCACTTCCCAGAATTTTCCTGGTCTGGTTCCTCATAGGTGCTTTCCTCTAAGAAACTTGGAAGGGTAAGCATTAAACAATTGACTGACCCAACAGGCTTTTGTTACCGGTTCAGTTTTTTTCCTTTCGCTGTGTGTTGGTTAGTGGAAAACTCTGTTCTTAATCCTACAGGAGTGCCTGCAGTTTCTTTGAACCAAGGTGAGTGAGTTGACGTACATTTTTAACTTAGTGTAGGGCTTTCTGTAATTGCAGGCTGAGCTCAGTAAAGTTGAGGCGTTCAGTGTCAGTGTCCTTAGATGTTATCTAAAACTTCCTGTTACTCAGGGGTCCATTGGAATTGGGCATCTCCCTTTAACAGCGGGTATAAAGGAGCAGCTAAGGACGCGAACCCATTTATCCATAACCTGCAAAACCCAGCAATCCCAAGAAACTCTCTTAGTTGTCTGCTGTAAGATGGGGTTGGTATCTGCTCAACGGTTTGTTTTCTGGGCTCAGTGAGCCATCGTTTACCGCCCCTGAGGAAATAGTCATGGAAGGTTACTTCTTGCTGGCAAATTGGGCAATTTTGGCAGAAGCTCTATACCCGAGTTGAGCAAGCTCCGATAATAGTGCTTGGGTCCCAGTTCAGTTTTCCTTGGTGTTGGATGCCAGTAGCAGGTGATCCACGTATTGAAACTGGGTGACTTCGGGGTGTGTAGTTCTGAAATTGTTGAGATCTCTGTGGAGGGCTTCATCAAAGAGAGTGGGGGAGTTTTTGAACCCCTCTGGGAGTCTAGTCCAAGTTAGTTGACTATACTTTCCGGTTTCTGGGTCTACCCACCCAAAAGCAAACAGCAACTGACTATCTTTATGCAGAGGCAAGCAAAAGAAAGCTTGTTTTAAGTCCAGAACAGTATACCATTTCTGCTCAGGGTTCAGAGTGCTAAGCAGTTGGAACAGATTAGGTACTGTGGGGTGAATGTCCTGCACTCTGTTGTTGATCTCTCTTTGGTCTTTAACAGGTTGATAGTCCCCGGTTCCTGGCTTTTTCTTCTAATAACAGGGGAGTGTTCCAGGCCAATTGACAGGGCCTTAGGACCCCTAAGGCCAGATATTTCTGAATATAGGGCCTTATCCCATCTTTAGCTTTTTATGCTTAGAAGATATTATTTGACATTGATTGGGGAGGATGAGGTTTTTAACTCCACTGTTATTGGAGGTTGTTTCACGGCCAGGCCTAACACAGCAGTTTTTGCCCAGGCATCTGGGTAATCTGTTATCCATTTCTGCGGTAGCTTGCCTGTTTGATCAGTCTTGGGGGGTGTGAAGAGTGGATGTTTATCTTCTACTAATATAGTTACAGTCGTGACTATAGGAGTTTTTACTGAAGGATTTAGAAATTTCTTTTGGGGGCTTTCAGGGTTAAAAGTTATTTTGGCCCAGAGCTTGGTGAGCAGATCTCTGCCCATCAATGGGTGCGGGCATTCTGGGATTACTAGGAAGGAGTGATGGATTTTTCCTTTCCCCAGGTCCATGGTCCTCTTAGTAGTCTAAGCCCGATGTTTACTGCCATTAGCCCTTTGAACTACAGACCTTTTATTTGATAGATGGCCCAATGGGGCCCTAAGGGCTGAGTATACTGCTCCTGTATTCATTTCAAAGTTTACTGGGGTCCCCTACTCTTCAAAAGTTACCCTGAGCTAGGGGAAGGAATCTGAGCCCCAACTTTCTTAGTCATCCTCCAGAGTCAGAATGGCTGGCTGGCGTGTCTGTCTCTTTATAGGGCACTCTTTGGCCCAGTGTCCTTTTTTTTTACGGTAGGCACATTGATCTGAGGCCAGGGGTGGCCTCTGGCACGGGCCCAGGTATCCCTTCCTGTCACCTTATGTCTTAATTTCTGGCCTCTTTCTTGTTGTGACCAGGATCTAAGTCAATGCCTTAGTCTTTCTTTTGCTTCTCTCATCATCCCTTTGCTCCCTTTCTTTTTCCCTGTTTCTCTTTTATAGTATATTTTTTTGGCTTCTCTGACTAAATCTCTCTTTTAACTTTTTTTTTTTTAATATCCATGGCAGCTTACCCAATTAAGGCCATCATGACAGATGCCTTTTGATCTGCTGCCTGAGGATCGAAAGGAGTATATCTCTTATATGCCTCCATAATTCTCTCTAGAAACATAGAGGTAGATTCATCAGGCCTTTTAATAATTTCTCTTACCATGGCCAAATTAGTTGGTCACCTAGCTGCCCCTTGGATACCCGCTATTAGAGCCTGGCAATAATTGGACATATGCTCCCTGTCTTCAAAGGTGTTGGGGTCTCAGTTGGGTTGGTTTAAGGGGAAGCCGGCTTTGATTATGTTGGGAAGTTGTGTTGGTCGCCCATCAAGTCCGAGGATATTTTTTTCTAGCTTCCAGGAGGTTTTTCCTCTCATTCCTCTGTCGTGAAGAGAGTCCCTAGGAGTTGTTGGCAGTCATCCCAAGTAGGCAGGTGTGAAAACGTTGGCGAGTTCTCTGAGTTTTTTTAGCCGGGCCAGCTTCCTCTAGGGAAGGAGGGGCTGTGTGTGCCATTCGACAGTCATCTGGAGGGTGCTGGGCCATCCTGGCTTCCTCGAATGGTGGAGAGGCTGAGTAAGCAGCAGGGGAATTACTTACAGGGTTTTGGGGGTTGGGGGACAAGGGCAGAGGATAAGGACGAGTAGAGTCTTGAGACTCAGGGAGAACAGAGGGTGGAGGTTGAGGAGCAGAGAGTTTGAGAGATAGAATCGTAGGGGAAGGAGTAGGAGTGGGTGCAGGGACAAGGAAAGGTTTCACCCATGGAGGAGGAGATTTGCAGAGGTCCTGACAAGTTAAGATATATGGCTATTGATCTGGATGGCTATGTGGCCCCGGCTGAAAGACAATATCTCAGACTTTTCAAATTAGTGCGAAGTAGAAACATCTTTCTAGGGGCCATCCGACTACAAAGGTGGGTTATTCTGAGACACAGAATCTGCCAGGTCTGGTGTTTTAATGAAAAAGAAAGAATCTGAGCCCTTAAGCAGACTTTGGTCCAGTGAATAAGGGTCAGGGACAGAGGCATTGAAGTGCTCTGTCCCATAATGAAATATACACAGACAGTGAAAGCAAAGACACACGACACAGACAAGACAAGACAATAAAGACAGACAATGGACGTCCAATACTGAGACCAGGACTGAGTAGCGGGCAAATCCTGATGGGCTGCCAATTCCAAATCTGAAAGAAAATATCACTGAGTCGAGGAGACTATGGTTCTTCGATTTCCCGAGTCCATCCCACAGGAACATGGCCTGTGGCTCTGTGACATGTGTGTCAGCCACCGTGGGAGAGAGCTCACGCTCTTTACCAATAGCCATTTTGTCAAACCCTAACCTGAATCCTGAAACCAGAAAGAGGGGCCTTATTTACCCCCAGAGGAGCCCATTGGGGGTCTTTCATCTGCAGCTGCCGGATCTCGCTGGGGCCACCAGAAGTAAAGGTCGGGTGAGCGTCGCTGGAAGAGACCACCAAGAGACTGTCTAATGCAACCTCAAAGGGTTTATTGGGAGTCCGGCATGCAAGGGCTCAGAGATCAGTTGAATAGAGCAGAGAGCCCTGAGAACAGCTTAAGAAGTGCTTATATATTTTCCTTGGAGAGGGCAGGGAGGGAAGTTTATTGATGGTTAAGGGCGAGTGGGCGGTTTGCCTGCAAATGGTTGATGGAGTACATTCTGCAGTTTGGCAGTTGGGGGCAGCACATTCTGGGAACAAGAAGAGCAAACAGTTCTCAAGATTTCAACAGTGTTTTATTAAGCATACAGAAAAACAGGACGTGACAAGTACCTATTTTATTAACCTTTCAATATAAGTATGAAAACAGAAATCTAGGTAAGATTTGAAGCCCAGAAGTTCATTTGGTCCTTGATTGGTATACTTAGCTTTGAATTACATTCCGTGGAGATGTCCTAGAATTATGGATATACAATGACACAGGACCTTGTACCTTCTCAGAGGTCAGTTCCAAAACACAGTCTCTAAGGGGAATCACACCAAAATTCAAGACAAGGTGGACCCAATTATCTCTACCAACCGCCACACAAATGCCCACAATTAAAACCAAAACACTCCGAAATGGCACTCATCTTCTTCCAAATAGACACTCATCATAACTTCTGGCAGGAGGATTCCATGAGAGGCGCAGCACAAGACAGTGTCCCAAATAATCTCCCTTTCCCCTCAATGCCAAAAGTCAGAGTGGCCTGGACACCCTTCCTGTGAACCAGGAGTGATCAAATATGCCTGCCATTAATACAGCTCTGTTCTTCAATTTGAGGCCTACTGTCTGTGGGGTTTAGAGTCTTTATTTGAATTGGATTCATAAGAAAACCCAAGAACCTATGGGCTAGCATCTGCAGGGCTTTGAAGAACTCAATTGACCCAATGGATCCCTTTTCTCACTTGATGGAGGTCAGGAACCTTACAGAGGAATGCGAGAGACTTCATCAACAATGACTGATTTTTTGGCCATTTTGATTATGGATCCACACATGGGATCTTTCTTTAGACCCATCAGGTGCTGATAATCTAAGCCACAGGCTCACACAGGGCCAAGAGGCTGATTCAGACACATCCCTTTACAACGCACTTAAGCAAAGAGCCACAGGTGATGCCCATTCATTTCCATTTGAAAACTGTTTTCTTCAGGCTTCACAAAAGCGTGGCCTGAGGCAAAGAACTTCCTGACATTCAGGGCAACAGAACAATAGGTAATCAAAAGGCCCTTTGCAGGGTTTCTCTACTGAGACTTTCCGGGTCACACTGATATCTGACTTTTCTGAGATGCTTGCCATTCTCTTCAGCTATCCAGTACATGTCCATGTCACAGTGGTTGGAGGTGGTACATATCCTGGATGCAAATGCATGAACCTATTCTGGAGAGTGGCTAGATTTCAGGAAGAAAACATGAACTTAGGAAAATAGCAGGTGTTGCCCATCGATAAGGCAAGCCCTAGTGCATTCATAAATTGGGCAGGATGAATGCTGGGAAGCTTTCTACTTGACAGGAAACATCCATTGATGCATTCTCTTTTCTAATGTCTACAAGCACGGACACTGTGGGATACACAGACATAGAAACACTCGCGTTGTGAAACAACTTACTAGAAACAGTTCACTCCAAACCAAACAAACCGACTTTCCTGCCTATTCTCAGAACATGAGACAAAACCACAAACACACATCTACACCCACAAAGGCACCTCCTTCCCCAAGTAGGTCTCTCACTCTCCAGAGTATCCTCTGACTGCTGGGCCATACTATGTTCCCCCAATATGGCGTTTCCTGTCTCAGATCTGGTCTCCTTGTCCAACTTTGTGAAGTGTTCAGGAGCCAGCTGTGAGCCACTACCTGCTTTTTCAGGAAAGGCCCCTCTTCAGAGAACTCCTGGCATTTGGCCATCCTCACATCAGTAGGTACCAAGAAAGACTGACTCTGTCCTTGCTAAATTGAAGCAAGTGAGACACTGGGACTGGGACTGAGACTGACTCTGTGTGCCTGGCTTCCTGGATCCCAAGTTCAGAGAGTTCCATTACCAAGGGATTGAGGTGAGGTCACTTCCTTCAGGAACTGAATTAGGTCTCTGCCTTGGCAACCACTTTATCCAAACAGTTGCTTTCAAGCGTACCATGAGAAGGAGGCTTACCCTATTTTCTGTGGCACTTTCACAAATTAGAATGGTATATCAACCATAGGCACCAAGGAACCGCTCTCCACGAAGGCCTGATTTGGTCCATCTTCTTTATATTTGGAAAAGAGCCTTTAGTCCAGGGAGCACTACAGTGAACCTCTGCACTAAAACTATTAGCAAGCACCTGATGGAGGAGGCCTCCATAGGTAAGTGGCTCCTTTATAACATCTGATATCCAGTTAAGGGAGATCTCTTCTGATGACAGAGATGTGGCATGGGGAGGCTCACATATACTTCTGTGCAGAACAGTAACGAGAATCATTCTGTCCTCTGTTCTGTTCTGTAGGGAATTCCTCTGGAACTGTAGAGAGGTGGCGATGAGCACGCACACGCTTCTACCCTGGAGCTTTAGCAAGATGTTGCACTGTTCCCCTGTTTCTGTGTTTAGCCACCGGGTTTCTGTTTATTTGTGTTCTGTGTTCTATTTTTTGTTTTTTTGTTTGTTTGTTTTTGTTCGTTTTGTTGTGTGATTTTGGTGGTAAAAACTTAAGTATATTGGACATGAAAATCAGAAATAAAGAGAGTAAGCCTGACACCACTTTGGACTGTGTTTTAAGGAACTGCAATGAACTTTATCCCCCTTTGCGAAGCAGGATGATAGAAGCCCCTAGCTGGCTGCCTGGAGCACACCCATTGCAGAGGGAAATGCCTGCTGGGGACCTAAGAACAGAGTATCTCCCAGGTTAACAAGTGAAACTCCTTTAAAACCCCTTGTCCCTCCAGATAAAGAGAGTCACAACTTTGGCAGAGTCCCCTGTGTTTCTCCTTTGTTAGCCAAGCAATAAACCTCCTTTTTTCTTTTTCTCAAAACCCAGTCCTCATTATTAAATTGGTATTAATTGGCTTCAAGGTCAGGAACCAAACTTTAAGTTACAAATCTTGTACCCCCCCTCCGCCCCGGAACTTTGTGAGACCTATCTACTGAAATGTTAGGAGATAGAGCATGCTTGGTGTGGAACTGAATCAGAGGAGCTAATCCTGTATGTAAAAGGAGAAACTGAGGGACTCCCAGCAGCTGCCAAAGCCCTGTTGATTCAGGGAATTACCTCCTTCCTTCCCTGCACTGTAAGGATTATGCCACCTCTGTCTTGTTAAAAAAAGAGTAAAAGAAAAAGGGGACACTAAATGCAGTAAAATCACCATGGAGACACTTTATTTTACATTTCAGGTTGCCCCTCTGTGAAAACATCTGGTCCCCTTGTGGGGACAGCTATGGTCCCACTGGTGTATGAGATTTTTCTCTTATCTGCTCTGGTTTAAAGGGTTCTCTCTGACAGCCATAGTCTGGACCTCCTTTTGGTCTGTATTGTGTCTTTCTTTCTGGCTCTTTTAGGCATGTGCAATAATGTGTTGATATTATAAATTGTTTTTTGGGAATGATCTTAGCTGAATGTGTGTCGAAATGATGATGTTTTATTTTAACAATCTGGTATCTGAATGGGTTTTTGAAGCATTGCACAATCTTGCAGTTAAAAGTCGGGTTTAAGTAATTGTTTAGTTTATGATTTCAGATAATTCATGCCAGAGAACTTAAATACTTACAATGGATAACTGAAGAACTCTACTTCCAAGTTGGCAAGAAACTTCCCAATCATACAGTCTTTTTTTTTCACCAATTTTGAATTGGGTAGCCTGGGAAAATGTCACTGTGTGTACCAGTGCATTAATTTGGACATGGATAGTAAATCATAGTATGGTGTCTGTTGACCAAACAAGATGTAAAGATATAAAATTTTGTGAATTGTATCTTAACTTGTATCATAATTTTCAACATCCGAACCTGAAAATTATGGTTAAAATGCCTTAGTCCTGAGATGTCTGTTCAGAATAGCAGTTTTTTTCCTGCTCCTTCCAGACCTCAGCCATGACTTATGTTGAAATGCAAATGAAAGAAGCCTGCAAGCTTTGTAGGAGACTGATTTGAGATCTAAGCGAAAAAAAGGTAAATTGTATGGTATTTTCTAATTACTGGCAAGTCATTTTTTCTAGGACTCTTATTTTTTTCTGAGATACTTTATGTTTTTTGACCTCATGATTTTGAGCATACAGACCTAGGTTAATGTTTTTCTGATCAGTTCTATCTTTGACCAACTGTGGACTTCTTGAAACATTGCAATAAAGATTTCACCTGCGAAATGCTACGAGGCCTTTACTATTATTATGTGTGCACAATTTTGTTATGTGTTGTATGTCTATATATACATATGTCCGTATATCATATATATGATACATAAATTAACATATATAAGGAGTGCTCATAAAAAAAAGCGCTCATAAAAACAAATTTTAAAAAGTGGATCCAAAGATCTTTAATTCACGTGATTTAAATGTTTCAATTTAAATTGGATAAAGAGATAAAAACAAATGTCTTTAAATTTAAGCTTACAAAGTTTTCTAGGTGTTCAAACATCTAACAAAATATTAACATCTACAAAATGTCTAATATGCCTTGGCTCTAGTACCTTTCCTTCAACATAAAAATGGTTTACACTGTTCAATACGTTTCTCTAACTTTTTGATAAATAAGTAAAGTAAATTTGATATGGGATTACTCATTCATGAGTACTTTAGTTAGATATCTGATTGATTTACTAAGATCTGTATTTTTTTAGTAAACTCTGTATAAGATTGTAAAAATCAGTCATGTGTTAATGAGGCAAAAATTTCTTAAAACATAAGTTTACCCATAACATTGAGTTTATTAAGATTTATGTTTTCTAGAGCAAGCAACCATAAAAATTAAACAACTGATTAAATAAGAACTGTTATTTTAGAGCACTGTACTGCCATTTCTTTAAAAGCCAAACTTGATTAATGTAGAAACATAAATGTAATTGTTATGCTATTAATGTTTTCATATCTTACAGGTATGCAAGTCTGTAAGG
Source organism: Callospermophilus lateralis (assembly GCF_048772815.1). Lineage (NCBI taxonomy): Eukaryota > Metazoa > Chordata > Mammalia > Rodentia > Sciuridae > Callospermophilus > Callospermophilus lateralis. The sequence continues at coordinate 172,567 of NW_027512816.1, forward strand.
TAGAAACCTTAAAAGAGCATTATATCAAGCTGGTGCTCTGAAGTTGTGTGGTAAAAAATATATTGTGGATTTATTTACCTGTTATCAATAAGATATGTAATTTTTTATGTTACTTTTTACATTGGGGAACAATTTAAATGTATTTTTAAGTTAATTAGAGCCTAATCTTTGTAAAGGTTAAAAACTTTCAGCATTTCTTTAATTCATGTTTTAAATGTGATATCATATGGTGTTAGCTAATGTTCATGTGACCTCAAACAATTTATGTAAACTTTGTCAAAAGATATTTAAAAATAAAGATCAGCTTTAGAATTAAAATACTTAAGATTTATAAAGAGCCCTGCCTTACCTGAGATAAGGCTGTGTGTCCCATGTTACTACATGTGAGAATGACTATGAAACATGTAGGTCAGATAATATTTCTTTAAAGTTATGTTAAAAAGTTTTTTTTTTTTATTGTCAATATTCCTAGGATCTCAAACAGGGGATATAATGTATAACAGCCAAAAAATTCAGGGAAGATATTACACGAACTAAGTATTTTTACTTTTGTTAATTTTAGTTTGAAATTTTCTTATAAGTGATCTAAAGATTCCCTGTTAGTGTTTTACAAATGCGTTGCTATAAGAACACAACATGGGTTTATTCAAGATAATAAGTCATCAACTACAATACAGACAGAATAATACAGATCCCAATTAATAAAAAGGTAATTATAAAGTTATAGACATTAAAGCCCAGTACTCTTAATATAAGGCTGTTAAAATTTATTTCCTGGATGTTTAAGATTAGGATTTAAAATTAATGTTAAATGAAAAGGGCCAAGAAAACCAATATTTGGCTCTTGCCCTCTGAGTCAGTCTGAATCCAGGGAACAGGGGACTTCTCTAAAGAGCTTTGCAACTCTGAGCCACATAACCTCCTGATCAGGGAGATTAATGAGACCACTGGAGAACAGAAAGCCAATCAGTGCATTTGTTACAAAGAGGAGAGTCATCATAGAAAGGAGACATCCATGATTCTTCTGAGGGAAGCCAAATGGTCAAGCAAGACCTGGACCCACCTAGCGCAAATGGCACTAGCAGAACTGAGAATCTCTTCTCAAATTTCCCCAGAATTGACTCCCATAAAAGGTCAGCTGACTGTTAACAATAGATGGAAACAAAAGTCAGTTTGACTGCTTCATCTTAAACACTTAGCAAAGACAGTTAAGACCAAAATACAGCCACTCCTGGGCATATTAAATAATAATAATAATAATAATAATAATAAAATTTTAAGGTATGCACTTTATCTTATCCTCCCAAAACAAGTAAGACTGGAGGCTACAAAGAAGGATTCTCACACAGGAATGCCTAATACTTATAAAAAGAGACTATCAAGAAGAGCTGCCACAGGCAGAAGTTTTCAGTTTAAGACCTACAGATATTCCTAACCTACAAAGGTAGGCTTGGTGTTTGCTAGTACGATTATCCAGCCCTGAGTAACAGAATTAAAGGTTTCTCTATTAGACGCAGAGGTCATACTAGTAAAAGGATATTACAAGATCAGATGACATTAAATTATTAAACTGTGTCTTATTGGGAGGGCCAACTGTAACACTAAAAGTTAAATATTAAGTTGACAGTCCTGATAACTGGGGATATTAAAGACTGGTGAGGGAATGTCTATACAGTGACATGTTCTAGCTGCTGCAACATTTATCCAGTACTCATGGTTTTTGTTTCACTCATAGAAGAACCCATTCACAGATGACTTTACAACCTGTTCTTCCCCAACCTGACTTCAAACCGAACTGACTTCTAAAAGGCAACTCATGTCTCTCAACTGACTTCTAATAGGCAACTCATGTCCCTCACGCCGAGCCCACTTACGTCACCCTGTCTCAGGACAGAAGAAGAAAAAATTAGTGATGCCACTCTTCTTCCAACAATGGAGAGAAAGATAAATAGACTATCAATATAAGTAATTAAGAAGGGTAAAATCAGCGAGATCGGTTTTGGGTGAGTTCTAAAAATTTGGAGACTCTTACCTGAGGGATTAAAATTTCCTCAGTGCTCTTCCCATAATCTCTCAAAGATTTGAAAGGGACACAGAGAAAAGGGGGGAATTGTAGACCCAACCTGATCTTTTATTAAAATTGGGAGCCATCATGCCACAAAGCCATGAAAAGATAATTTTGGCTTTACCATTAATTACTTCAAATTCTGAACCTGCGTGGAATGCCTGCCCGCGCCTTGAACTCACACATGCCTGGCTCTCTGACCAGATAGCAGCCCTCTCTGAAACTTTAGTGACACATCATAAATATTTGCCTTCTCTGGCAAGACAACAACCCTCTCTGAGGCTCTAATGGTCCTCATGAATTCTCATGTAGGGACAGCAAAAAAATTGTAAACTACCTTTAGTGTGATGTTTATCAGAGTTCTGTTATCTGTAACCCCCCTTTTGTGTAACTTTCTGGGCTATAAAGCTGGGCTGTAGGAAAGCTGGGGTTGCTGTCTTGTTCCCTTCGTTTTGGGAGGGAGAGGCAGCATGGCCGGTGGAAATAATAAGCTTAATTTTATTTGATTTTAATTTGAGTCAGTGGTCTTTTCTAGCGTCCTGGTCTAACAGGTAAACACTCCAAAAACATGGAGCTCTGCCGGCCTAAAGACTTCTTGAGAAACTTCCTCTGAGTTTGGGCACTTGAAATATATGTTGTTGCAAGGAGATTTAGCTTCCTTTCTAGTGACACCATAAAAGCTGGGTCTGCATCTACGTGACCTGGAGGACATGGTTTCTTGTATTCTAATGAACATGAGGCAGCAGTGCTGAATATTCTATTTGTAGGTAAACTGTGGCCACTTGGTGCTAAGTGTCTCCCCGTGTGAACTGTGAAGCCATTTGTTAATCCTCCACTTTTCGTGGTGTTTCTTGCTGCTGCACTGGTAGTTTGGTATTTGCTTCATGAAATACAATGAGTTCAACTGGGACCCAGTATTAGAGGGAGTTCTGTCACTTGTGGTGGGTCAGGGTCTGCAGGAGAATGCAACAACCAGGCTTCTATCTCACAAAGCTTGCCCCTTTGTCCATAGAAATCTGACTCTGAACTTTGCCCGAAAACCTCTCCATATAACAAGAAGGGTCTGCTGGCTGCACCATATCAGTCACAAGCCATTTTGAAGGCAATGGAAAATCCTCCTGGCCACACCACAGCTGTATTATCACACACCTGCCCACCACTGCAAAAGGCCCACTACTCAGCAGGGTCCAACTTACTGGCATCTTTGTTCTACACCATTTTCATGAAATACCGCCAATCATGGCATTCTCTTGTACACTCATGACCAGGAAAAAGACATCCAAAGGTTCTCCAGTGCCACCTGGTTAAGGGAATTTAAAACATTTTATTGTATTTATCTAGCCATTTTTCATGGGTGAAGTTGGAGGCACTGTGGGTTTCAGTTCAGTAGTGAGACACTACCTGCTTTCTCAGGAAAGACCCCTCTTCAGAGCTCTCCTGGAATTTGGCCATCCTCACATCAGTAGTTACCAAGAAAGACCGATTCTGTCCTTGGTAAATCCAAACATGTGTGGCCACTGGGACTGTGACTGGGAATGCCTCTGGGTGCCTGGCATCCTGGATCCCAAGTTCAGAGAGTTCCATCACCAAGAAAATGATATAGGTCACTTCCTTCAGGAACTGAATGAGGTCACTGCCTTGGCAACCTCTTTGTCCTAACAGTTGCTTCCAAGTGTCCCAATAGATGGAGGCTGCCCCTACTTCCTGTGACATTTTCACAAGTAAGAATGGTATATCAAACATAGGCACCCGTGAACAGCTCTCCACACAGGCCTGGTTTGGTCCATCTTCTCTACATTAAGAAGAGATAGACTGCTTCAGACACACCCCTTCATCCTGACCTGTTTTTTTTTTTGTTTTTTTTTTTTGTCATGAAAGATGACTTTTGCTCTCTCAGGTCCTTCATAGCTTTCTATATCTTCCCCAGGGTTCACTTCTGCATGGACCTTTGAGGTTCTCAGCAGGTGGAAGATCTCTTACATTTCTATATAAGACCAACTCTGTCCTTGCTTTTCTGTAAAGTTAGATTGAGGAAACAAAGTATGGTTAGGGTTAATAACATGTTTGATTTGGGTTAGGAATCATTCTGCTGCATGAATAATGGTATTGGGAACCTGCAATATTTATAAGTATATATAGAGGTGAAATATATGTATGAAAACACAAATCTAGGTAAGATTTGAAGCCCAAAAGGGCATTGGATCCTTGATTGGGATACTTCACTCGGAATTATGTTGTGCACATGTGTCTCAGATAAATCTATACATTATGGCATAGGACCTTGTACCTTGGATAATTGAATGTCGAAGAGAACATCCAGTCAAAAAAGGATAGTTGGTAGGATTAGGAAGATAGTTGGTAGGATTAGAAAAAAAGAGTGAGTATAGGATTTGGACAAAAAGTTCTTTAGCAATAGGGTTTCAGGTAGACAGAAAATGTAAATGTCAGCACATGTGAAGAGTCAGTCACAATGATGAACTGGGGAAAATATGTAGGAAGGCAGATATCATTAGAGACATTAGGAAATCAGGCAAATGATGAAGTGATTGATAGAATTAGACATTTTCAACAGGCTTGAGGTTGAATACATAATCTTAGGAAGAAACAAATATGTAGTCACCAATAGGATTGACATTTGAGAGCATTAGGCAACCTGGACATGGGTGATTTTCATAATCCATACTCACATTCCATTTAGGCTTTGGTACAATTGTAAGTGTGACTTTGCATTTTGTTGACAGAATATATATGTAGATCAGGTGACATGAGTCTTTCTTGCACCATTTCTGGGAGCAATATTTAGAAGAGATATAAATTAGTATTGGGGGCACAAATAGGTGTACCATGTGTGAATATATAATATAACTGATTCCAACTTTAGAAATTGGAATAAATTGATATCTGAAAATACACAGGAAATGTCATATTGACATACATACATTCATTCCAACCAGTTATACATCTAATGGTAATATTAGGGTTGTGGTTTATCATAAAGTGTGTGTGAGTTTTGCTTCAAAATTGATTATGGAAATCGAAAATAATGTGTTTGGAAAGAAGTCTCAATAAATAACCAGTCAAAAGCAAGGAGGAATACATGTGTACTGAAGCAGGAAGTGATTGAATGTGTTTCAAATGTCTTTAAATTTGTGAACTTGTGGATGAAATGTATATACTATGATGTACAAAAACTGAAGAAATAGTAATGTACCAGTGTTAAATAAAAATGAACGTCAAAATACACATCATGCCCCTTTGGAATCTACTTGCATTGATGTTAAATTGGGTCAGTTACAGTAGAAATATAAGGATTTGTTTGCACCATTCAGTGAAGTGAGTTTTCAGTACTAGAAAACAAATATGTATTTCAGGTGGATGAATATTTCTGAAAATAATCGTATGAAAATTTGATTATAAAACCACATACATGAGCATGAGTGAATTATTTAGGGAGTGTATAATAGGACACATATATTTTATATTTGGAAAAATCTAGAGAATATATATATATATATATATATATATATATATATATATATATATATATATATATATATCTCACAGAGAAACATTAGAAAGTAGCAATATATATGCCAATCAAAATTCATCGTGAAATATATATCATCCACCGATCCAAAAATATTAATTTTACTGAACATGGATTTATGTATAATGTTGTTCAACTAAAAATCTCACTCATAGTTTGAATTTTCAGTTCCAAAAGCGTTTAGGAGGGGTGATCTCTTCTCATACTTTGTTTCTGCTAAGTTAGCCACCTCACAAAAATGTAAGTGTGATACCAGGTAGGATTTTTTATGTGCATATAAAAATACATGTGCTGAATTGGCTACAGAAAAAAGGAGACAGAAATTCACATATGTGTTAACTTTAAAAGCACATGGAGTACTATTTCAACAAACAATTGACAAGATTTATAACTCCTACACTATATCATGCAAAAGGCAAGACCAACTATACACCATGCCTCCTCTGAACTGCTTGTATTAATATTATGTTTGGGTTATTTGTCTCCATCATATTAGGATTAGTAGTCAGAGTCTATTAGGGTATGGGTTACTGACAGGGATTCAGTATTTCGAATGGAAAATTGGAAAATGAATCCAATGTGTATGTAAATATGTGCTACACAAAAATCTTCCCACTCTCATCCAGAACAATACCTTGACAACACCTTCACCCCATGTAAGACACAATTAGAGGAGAAGAGTTAGAAAATCCATGAATACATATCTGGAATGGAATGCGATCAGGAGTTCACAACCTTGGAAGTGTTAGAGGAGTTTCCAAAAGTAAGGGACAGGGTAAACACTTCAAAAACATGGAGGTCTGTTGTCCTAGAGACTTCTTGAGATACTGCCTGTGAGGTTGGGCACTTGAAATATATGTTGTTGTCACGTGCTTTAGCTTCCTTTCTAGTGAAACCATAAACCTGGGCATCTATGTGACCTGGAGGACATGGTTTCTTATTTTCCAATGAACATGAGACACCAGTGCTGAATTCTCCCTTTGAAGGTAAACTGTGGCCCCTTGGGGCTAAATGTCTCTAGTGTGGACTATGAAGCCATATGGTCATCCTCTATTTTCGTGGTGTTTCTTGGTGCTGCACTGGAAGTTTGGTATTTGCTTCATGAAATACAAGGAGTTCAACAGGGACACAGTGCGTGAGGGATTTCTGTCACATGTGGTGGGTCAGGGTCTGTAGGAGAATAAAAGAACCAGGCTTCTATTCCACATAGCTTGCCCTCTTGAACATAGCAACCTGATTCTGAACAATGTCCTGAATCCTCTCCATGTAACAAGATGCCTTTACATATAAGGGTCTGCTGGCTTCACCATGTCAGTCACAAGCCATTTGGAATCCAATGGCATATCCACATGGTCCCACCACTGATGTTTTATCACACACATGCCCACCTTTGCTCTTGGCCCACTAATCAGCAGGATCCAACTTTCTGGCATCTCTGTTAAACACCATTTTCATAAAAACCAGTCAATCAAGGCACTGTCTGGTATACTCATTGTTGGGAAAAGTATAAACGGCAGCCATACCCCAGAAAAAAAAACCCAACATGGCGCCTAAGCACTTCTTCTTCCTACATTCTTCTTTTCTGCAGTGGTGCGAAATGTTCCCGCCCGTGTGAACTCTTCTGCTGGCGCCAATTTCAAATCTTGCTGGCCGGGAATCTTAGCCCCAATAAGAACTAATTCCTGGGCTCCGGAGCTGATATCTGAAAGAACTTGCCAATAAACGGATTGCCTGCCATTTATCTAAGCCCTCCAATCTCCTCCTTAGTTCTATATAAGCACACAGCTTTTTGCAATAAAATTGGAATTCTCCCGGTGAAGTGCCTTTGCGTGGGGAGTTCTTTCATTCTGATGCCCCGTGTGAGGATATGGGTGAGCTCTTTCCAACAAGAGCCCCGTCCACTGCTCCACCGTGGCACTCTGCCCTGGTCTGCTCTTTTCAGACGCAGGCTTCCTGCACTCACCACTGATTTGTTGTATGTAAGCCTCCCCTGACCCCGGCTCGCCAACTCCCTTCGGGCTACCGCTGGCTTTGTGACCATGATCGTCTGTCACACTCTAGACGCCTGGTAGGGGGGAGGGAATTCCTCCCACTAAGACCTTTACTGGTTGCAGTGGACCCTCTGGTGATCCGTTTCCCTTTGGGGTGTGAGGCTTCTGAGTTTACATGAGAGGCTCTGTGGTTTTTCCTCCTCTGCTGCTGCTGCCGCTGCTGGCTAGAGTTGCTGTTTCCTGCGGGCCTGCTGTGTCTGGCTGAAGCTGCCTCTCTGCTCGGGGAAAACTGAACTCCCATCCTGGAACTGCATTCTGCTGGAGCCGGAGTTCTGTTTTCATTACTTACTTCTTCTGCTGCGTTCGAAAACTTTCCTGATGTCAGGTTGCCCGTGGCTCCGAACCCATTGGGTCTCACAGATCGCACTTCACTGGTGACGATCAGGTAGTGCCCTCTGTATTTCCTCATGACGGCTGGTCATTTTGGGGATGCCCACCTGACCCCCATTCGCCCTGAGCGCTTCCCGGAGTCCAGGCCGGGTTTTCTCTTTGTCTCTCTTGCTTACACTTATTCTCTCTCTCTCTCTCTCTCTCTCTCTCTGTCTCTCTCTCTCTCTCTCTCTCTCTCTCTCTCTCTCTCTCTCTCTTCCATCTCTCCCTGTGACTGTGGACACCTCTTTATCTGTACCTGAAACCTCACCTCTCAAAAGTTTAATAAAAAATCTGGCCACACTCTCCCTCACACCAGACATCAAGCCCAAACTTCTAATCAAATTCTGTACCCAAGATTGGCCTACATATCCACTGGATAATGGCAATCATTGGCCTCCAGAAGGCTCCTTAGATCCAAACCTCCTCTTGGACCTTTTTAATTACTGCCAGCATCTGAAAAAGTGGAGTGAGATTCCCTGTATTGAATGTTTTAGCCTTCTTGCACAGCACCCTGTCTCTGCTCCTCCTGCCCTCCCTCTCAGGTCCTTCTTGCTTGCAAACCCCTCTCTTCCCCTAGTTCTACTCCTGACTTCGCAGATTCTTCCTCATTCGACCCAGCAGATCAACTCCCACCTTATCCCCCAGCCCCAACTCACCCTTCTCTCCCGCAAAATCCTCCTCTTCCTCTGCCTGATTCCACGGATCCTCAACCTTCCATTTCATCCCCCTCCCTTCCCCACTCTTCTGCCTGCTCCACCTCCTCCTCTTCCACAGAGACATTCCCTTCCCCTCCCTCTCCTTCCTGTCCACCGCCTGCCTCTTTCAGTCCTCCTATTATCAGGTCTAAGGGACTCCTTCCCACGCCCAAGACAATCGCACCCCTTCGTGAGGTAGCTGGTCCCAAGGGTGTCATCAGAGTCCACGTGCCCTTCTCCATGTCGGACATTACTCAGCTAGAGAGGAAGTTAGGCTCTTTCACCACTGACCCCACCACTTACATTCGGGAGTTTCAATGGGTACTGCAAGCATATAGCCTCACTCATCATGACATCTACATGCTCTTGGCCAATAAACTTCTCCCCAAGGAAAGGCAATGGTTCTGGGAGCTAGCCCAAGCCCATGCTGATGAAAATCATAGGACCAATCATAACCACCCACAGGCCCTCATGCTGTCCCAGAGCAGGATCCCCTATGGGCTTACAGTCTAGTGACCTTTTTACATCCTGCCTCTTGGCGGGACTGAAAAAGTCCACCCGCAAGGCTGTTAACTTTCAAAAGATGCAGGAGGTCATTCAAAGGAAGGAGGAAACACCTTCAGAATTCCTGGATAGACTAACCAAGTCCCTTCAGCAGTACACAAACCTCGACCCAGAAACCCCTGATGGCCGTCATGTCTTAATGACATATATTCTGGCCCAAAGCTACCCTTACATTAAAGCCAAGCTTAAAAAGTTTGAACAGGGCCCTGCTACTCCTCAGACCAAAATCCTCGCTGTCACTCTCAAGGTTTTTCATGGTAGAGAGGATGAAAGTGAATTCCGTAGGCAGAGGGCTGAAAATGCCAAATTCCAAATGTTGGCCCAGCTCATTCAGAGAAGGCCATCACCATGCCGTCCCAATATGACCCCCCCTGGAGCTTGCTTCAAATGAGGTAAGGAGGGACATTGGACCAGGAATTGTTCTTCGCCGAGGACACCCTACAACCCCTGCGCAAAATGCCATCAAAGTGGACACTGGGGGGCAGACTGCCCAACAACCCAGAAGGAAGGTTGGTCTGCTGCCCAGCAACCCCAGCCTCACCTGGGCTTGGCAGAGGAGGATTGATGGAGTCCTGGGCCTTCCCTCCAGACTATTACCATCAAGAATCAAGAGCCTAGGGTCACCTTCCTGGTGGATGGACGCTTCATTAACTTCCTCTTGGATACTGGTGCCGCTTTTTCGATTTTGAAGGAGTATTAGGGTCCTACCACACCCTCAAAAACTCCTATTGTCAGGGTAGGAGGTAAAATAATTTTTCCTCAAACCCCCCCCCCCAATCATGTTATATGCAGCGATCCCTTTTGTCCTTCACTCACTCCTTTCTTGTTATGAGCCATTGCCCCATTCCCTTTCTGGGAAGGGACATACTCTCACTATTAAAAGTCACCATTCACTTATCAACCCACACCTCTCCTACCGCTCATTTCCTCATGATATTCCTAGGGGCAGATACACCTCCTTCATGCACTCTCCCACGACTATCTAAACCATTTAACCCTGAGGTTTGGGACACAATTACACCCTTTATGGCTAAATGCAGTTCTATTCATATTGTCTTACGGGACCCTTCAAGATATGTTAGTCAACCACAATATCCACTCACAACCACATTTCTCCTTGGATTAGAACCCATCATCCAGGATTTATTATGAAAGGGGTATCTTAGGCCTACACACTCTCCTTTCAACACACCCATTCTGGCAGTTAAGAAACCTAACGTGTCCTACAGGCTGGTTCAAGAACTTCGCCTTGTCAACTCCTCTGTGGACCCCATCCACCCGCTAGTGCCCAACCCTTACACCCTCCTCTCTCAGATCCATGCCACTACTACTCACTTCTCAGTCCTAGATTTAAAAGATGCATTCTTTTCTATTCCCTTGTTCTCAGAATCTCAGGATATCTTTGCTTTTTCATGGACTGACTCTCACACCCGCCATTCTCATCAGCTTACCTGGACTGTCCTCCCACAGGGATTCAGGGATAGTCCCCATCTCTTTGGCCAATTTCTTGCCCAGGACCTCACATCCTTTCACCTGACCTGTCCTGACTCTACTCTACTTCAATATGTCTATGACCTTCTTCTATGTAGTCTTTCTGGAACACTCTCAATCCCACACCGCTCAGCTTCTTAAATTCCTAGAAGACAAGGGATATAGGGAGTCTCCCCACAAGGCCCAGGTTTCCCAGTCTTCGGTCACCTATCTTGGTTTTTGCCTTACACCCGGGAAAAAGGAAATAACACTGGATAGGAGGCAACTCCTCTGTGATCTTTCAGTGCCCTATACGAAAGCCAAAATACTATCATTCCTAGGATTAGCAGGTTATTTTAGGGCCTGGATCCCAAATTATTCTCTTCTCTACAAACCCCTGTATGACCTAGCAAAGGGACCCCCTAGTGAATCTCTTGCCTCCTTTCCCATCTACCACTTCCGCAGGCTTCAGCAACTCCTCTTAAAGGCACCTGCCCTTCACCTTCCAGATCTTTCAAGAACATTTCATCTATATGTCCATGAAAAAGGGGGGCAAACACTTGGCGTCTTAGGTCAAAACTATGGGCGTACATTTGCACCTGTGTCATATTTGTCCAAGCAACTAGACAATACCATCCGTGGGTGGGCCCCTTGCTTAAGAGCTCTGGCTACTGGACAAATTTTACACAAAGAAGCCTCTAATCTGACTTTTGGGACCCCTTGAACTATCCACTCCCCACATCACTTGAAGGATCTTTTAGCTTAAAAGGGCCTTCAAACTCTCCCTACATCCAGATTTCTGTCGCCCCTCACTTCCTTTCTGGAAAACCCTAATATTATTTTCCTCCCCTGCTCTGCACTGAACCCTGCCTCACTGCTCCCAATGACTCCCATGTCTCACATACCAACTCATAATTGCTTGGAAACCTTAGATGATTTCCTCCCCTGTCATTCTTCCATTTCTGAGAGACCACTCAGCAAGCCTGACCTTATCTGGTTTACTGACAGCAGTTCCTTTAGGGAGAACGGAACTCATTACTCTGGATACGCTGTATTTTCAGCCACTGAGATTATAGAGGCCAAAGTTTTGCCTTCAGGAACTACAGACAAGTAGGCTGAACTTATAGCATCCACTCGTGCCTGCCTTCTAGCACAAGGCAAATCCCTCACCCTCTAAACTGATTCAAAATATGTCTTCCATATCTTATTATCCCATGCTGATATTTGAAAGTAGCGAGGCCTACTTACCACCAAAGGTAATGCGATCACTAATTCAGCTTTTATAACCAATCTAATAGAGGCCACTTACCCACCCAGTTGGGAGTTGTCCATTGTAGGTCCCATCAGAAGGACGGCTTTCTTATCACTGAGGGCAATGCCAAAGCTGACCAGGCGGCACGAATGCCTGCTACCACTTTCAATTATGGCCTCCATGGGGTTCATATAATGGCCACTTTAGACAGCTCATCTGAAGCCCCTACGTCTTTCAGTAAGAACAAGAATCTTTTCAAGTTCCTTCATACTCTATTCCTTTCCAATTCTCAGTCTTTGACCCTCTTTTTACAGAGTTTCTTTTTCCTCACCCCCTCTGACAAGCCATGCTACAGAATATAGCCTCTAATTGTCAGATCTGTCAGCGGACCAACCCTCATACTCCTTTAAGGCCCAAACCTTTCCCTTTCCACCAAGCCCGGGGACACATTCCCGCTGCTGACTGGCAGGTAGACTTCACCAACATGCCCACAGTATGGCGCACTAAATACCTCCTTGTCTTTGTGGACACTTTCTCTGGTTGGGTTGAGGCATTTCCCACTTCCAATAAAAAGGCTTCCACTGTAGCTTCAATCTTACTGACAGACATCATCCCCAGGTTTGGTATGCCCACTTCCCTACAATATGACAATGGCCCTGAGTTTACTTCTAGGATCACACAAAAGGTCTCTCAAGCCCTCTCCTTCAAGTGGCATTTCAACTGTCCATATTTCCCCCAGGCTTCAGGGAAAGTGGAAAGGGTAAATCGTACTCTAAAGGAAGTCCTTACCAAATTGACAATGGAATTAAACATAGACTGTTTCAAACTCCTTCCCTTGGCTTTGCTTCGAATCAGAGCTCTCCCTAAGAAACCATCTTTACTGTCTCCTTTTGAGATAATGTATGGAAGACCTCTTATAACCCCTGGGTTGGTCATTTCACAAGGACCTCTCACCCGAGATTTGTCTTTGCCTCTCTTGCTCCATCTCCGCTCGGAACTCTGGAACTATCAGGACTGGCTTCTTCCGGACCCAGTCTCCTCTCCAAACACTCCTCCCTTAACACCTGTTAGTCTAGTCAATTTTAATACCCCAGAGGAGAAAGGGACTCTTGCCGCAAAATGGGAAGGCCCCTATCCTGTCATTCTCTTTACCCTTACCGCCGCCAAACTCTCCTTACCAGACAACTGTCTCACTCCCTGGATTCACATGTCTAGGTTGAAGCCACATCACCAGGAGGCCCCACCTGCTGAAGACAGGGCCACCCCAGAGGAACTCCAAGAATCACCTACTGAACCTCCCCTTTACTCTTGCTCTCCACACCCATCTCACCCATTTTAGTTGTGGCTCACACGGTTTTCCTTGCAGCCCAATTCCTCTTAAAGAAGGCACAATGAGCTCTCCCAACACCCTAGTCTTCTCTAACTGCTTGTTTTTTGTGCTCTGCTTATTTTCTGTGCTCTGTCAGGACTGGTCTTTACCCTCCTCACCTACCATGCATTTATTCACTTTTCGGGAACGATACTCAGAACATGGCATGCAGAAGGTCTGCGCAGTGGATGCAACTACTTGCTTCATCCACAACTGCACCTCTATTTCCCTAAAATTGTCACCTTCAAGGACCTTCGTCCCTGGTAGCTGGAACTGGCCTTTCATTTGCTTCCTTTTTGATCAAACAAAAGACTATTGTCATTGGTGGCCTGAGATATATAATGGGTGCCCCTATTGGTCATGCATGTTCCATGATGAACGTGGTAGCTATTCTTACCACTCATTTGGTTACCCTGAAGGGTGGACTTCTAGTTACATAAAGTGGCATAAAGGCTCTTCATCCAGTAACAATGGATGGTATACTTTAGATAAACCTGACCCCAAGGCCAAACGATGGGGCTATGTTGAGTTTGCTGTCTATGCTCGGACAACCTCAGTCAGACCCACAGGGTGGATGACTATTGGCCGCACCCTGATTACGCAACCTAAGGCAACCATCCAGGTAGTCGAACACATTAAGGACTCAGAATCAAAACTTCGAGATAATATCCATAGCTCATCCAAAAAGGATTCAGAGCCTTCAACCCTCTCAGGTCCCCCTCCCACATGGCTCAATTTGCTACACCAAACTTTTTGATTATTAAACTCCACCCCTCTTTCTGTGCCTACTTCTCAGTGCTTTCTCTGTGCTTCACTTAGTCGTCCACTTCTAGCAGCAGTCCCATTAGCGGCAGGAAATATTCCAGCAAAACCCTACAATTTCTCTAAAAAGGACAACCCCTACATGTGACACGTATCCCACTGTGGGAAAGTTATTCCACCAATACATTATTTCCTTTCATCTGTTTCCACCTGCCAATAATGAATCCTTTACCCATTTGTTCCTTGAGCTACAGCACTCCATAGAGCCCTGTGTTTATGCAACCTGGACATTTCCTCTGGTGTAATGGTTCTTTAAGTACCTCAACCATCAATGTCTCTGGCGCCTGTTTCTTGGTTACTGTAGTTCCTCAGCTATCTTTGTATACTCCCACCGAATTCTGACAGTTGGCCCTACCTTCCCGCACCCGTAGGGTAGTCTTTCTGCCGGTTCTGGTAGGCCTCATTTTAACAACCTCAGTGACGGGTCTCAGACTCTCTGGTGGAGCTATAGGTCATGCTCTATGGGATCCAATGACCTTCAACAAAAACTGCAGAAAACACTCAATACTATGGCTGAGTCTCTGGGTTCCTTGCAGTGGCAGGTTACTTCATTGGCACAAGTGGCTTTACAGAACCAAAGGGCAATTGATCTTCTCACTGCAGAAAAAGGGGTTACATGCCTATTCCTCAGAGAGGAATTTTGCTATTATGTTAATGAATCTGGGCTAATCAAAAAAAATGTTGTTAAATTGCAGGAATTATCGACCCAATTGCTCAAACCTACCTCCTCCAATCCCATAACGGGGTTCTTCCAATCCTATCTTGCCATGTACTTACTACATATCTTGGGTCCCCTTATTTGGATGCTCCTTTTTTGTGCTCTCTTGCCCTGCATAATGAAGTGCCTTCAAACCCAACTGCATAAAATTCCTAATCAAACTTTACACCAGCTTTTGCTTAGTCACTACCAGCCTCTGATGACCGATGAATCCCCAACATCTCCAAGAGAACAGTTCACTCAGTGATGAAGCTCACTACCAGGCACGATGGAATGCAACGGGTATTAGACAGCGGGAGACAACGAACTCGGAGAACCTCTTAATCTGCCATCCTGGATTCATAGTCTTTACCACCTTCTAAGCTTTCTCATGGCCCTTGGCCTCTTCTATGTCAGTCCCCCCACATGGAACTTCTGCCAAAAATTGACAATTGCTTTAATTTTTATCTTCATTCTGTTTTTATTCGCTCTGATCTTCTTCAGGTGCTGGCGACACCATGTCCAGGCAACGCTTCCAGTATTTCCTTGAGTCTCTGTTACAGGACCAGTGGCTGATACCAACAATCTCTTCCATCCAGGACTGGTTCCATGCCATCGACATCTTTGGCTTCAGGGAACATTCATTGACTTCACCCCTATGAAAATAGCTGTCTATAGCCACTGGGTTTTATTTCTGGCTGCCATGATATCCCCATACCTGCCCCCTGAGCATTCCTCCACTTCTCTTTCTAGGCCCCACACCAGCCCCACACAGCAGGAAGCAGCCAGATCTGACAAACGACGCCCCACTTCCTAAGAAAACAAAAAGGGTGGAATGTTGGGAAAAGAATAAATGGCAGACATACCGCAGAGAAAAACCCCAACATGGCGCCTAAGGACTTCTTCTTCCTACCTTCTTCATTTCTGCAGTGGTGCAAAAAGTTCCCGCCCTTGTGAACTCTCCCGCCAGTGCCAATTTCAAATCTCGCTTGTGGGGAACCTTAGACCCAATTAGAACTAATTCCTGGGCTCTGGAGCTGATATTTGAAAGAACTTGTCAATAAACGGGTTGCTGCCATTTATCTAAGCCATACCATCTCCCCCTTAGTTCTATATAAGCACACAGCTTTGAGCAATAAAATTGGAATTCTCCCGGTGAAGTGTCATTGCGTGGGGAATTATTTCACTCATGTTCAGCAACAGGATATCCAAAGGTTCTCCAGTGCCACCTGGTAATGGGAATTTCAGAAATTTGATAGTATTTATTTAGCCATTTTTGAAGGATGAAGTTGGAGTCACTGTGCGTTTCAATTAATGCAGGAACCATTATGTGGTGAGGAAGCTCATTTAAATGAAATCTCTGGAGAAATCTCACAGGCAAGGCTTCCCAAAAAGTGGCCAAAAGGTCACATGAAGCCAGGATCATTGAGGTCTACAATATGAGTTCCATTTGTGTTTAGACTCTCAATTATGGCTGCCAAGTCTTTCAAAATAAAATCATGTGATATCCTGGCTGAGATTTTCACTGCACTGTGGAAAGACACCCTGGCCCTCGATCTCAGTTTTCAAGGGTGCATCTCATGCGTGGCCTCCTAAAATCCCAACACATTTCATGGCAATACTTCTTTGAGGTAAATTCCAGAACTCAGTCTCTAAGAGGAATCATGCCAGAATTCAAGCCCAGGTGGATCCAGTTATCTCTTCCAACCGCCAAACAAATGACCACAATTAAAACCAAACACTCCCACATGGCCCTCATCTTCTTCCATATAGACACTTATCATAACCTCTGGCTGGAGTTTTTCATGAGGGGTGCAGCCCAAGACAGTGTCAAAAATAAGCTCCCTTGCCCCTCATTTGCCTAAAGTCAAGGTGGCCTGGACACCCATCCGGTGAACCAGGAGTGATCAGATAGGCCAGCTGTTAATACTGCTCTGCATCTCCAATTTGAGGCCTACTGACTGTCAGTTATAGATTCTTTATATGATTTGGAGTCATGAGAAAACCCAAAAACCTATGGGTTAGCCTCTGCAGGGCTGTGCATAACTCATTTGAACCAAAGGATCCGTATTCTCACTTGATGGTGGTCAGGAACCTTACAAATGAATGCGAGAGACTTCATTCACAATAATTGCTCTTTTGGCCATTTTGGTTTTGGATGCACACATGGGATCTCTCTTTACATCCATCAGGTGCTGAGAATCTAAGCCACAACCTCACACAGGGCCAAGAGGCTGATTCAGACACATCCCTTTCCAAAGCAATTAAGCAAAGAGCCACAGGTTATGCCCATTCATTTCCATTTGAAAACTGTTTTCTTCAGGCTTCACAAAGGGGTGGCCTGAGGCAAAGACCTTCCTGACATTCAGGGAAACAGAACAATTGATAAGCAAAAGGCCGAAAGCATGGTTTCTCCACTGAGACTTTCTTGGTCACACTGATATCTGAGTTTTCTGAGATGCTCGCCATTCCCTTGAGCTATCCAGGACATGGCAATGTCACAGAGCTTGGAGGTGGTACATATTTTGGACATAAAACCATGAGACTATTCTGGAGAGTGGTGAGAATTCTGGAAGAAACAGGAACTTAGGAAGGTAGCAGGTGTTGCCCATGGATAAGGCAAGCTGCAGTCCATTCATAAATTGGGCAGGATGAATGCCGGGAATCTTTCTACTATACAGGACATATCAATTGTTGCATTCTATTTTCTAATGTCTACAACCACGGACACAGTGGGATACACAGACATAGAAACACTTGCCTTGTCCAACGACTTACTAGAAGAAGACCACTCCAAATCAAACAAACCGTCTTTCCTACCTATTACCAGATCATGAGACAAAACCACAAAATCACACCCACCCCACAAAGACACCTCCTTCCCCCATGTAACTCTGTGACTATCCGGAGTTTCCTCTGAGTGGTGGGCCATACTATGTTCCCCCAAAATGGCCTGTCCTATCTCACATCTGGTCTCCTTGGCCAACTCTGTGAAGTTGTCAGGAGCCTGCGGTGAACCACTACCTACTTTCTCAGGAAAGGCCCCTATTCAGAGCTCTCCTGGTATTTGGCCATCCTCACATATGTAGGTACCAAGAAAGACTGACACTCTCCTTGGTAAATTCAAACAAGTGAGCCTACTGGGTCTGGGACTGGACTGGCTCCGGGTGCCTGGCTTCCTGGATCCCAAGTTAAGAGAGTTCCACACCAAGGAAGTGAGGTAGATCACTTCTTCAGGAACTGAATGAGGTCATTGCCTTGACAACCACTTTGTCCTAACAGTTGCTTTCAAGAGTCCCATGAGATGGAGGCTGCCCCTACTTCCTGTGACACTTTCACAAGTTAGAATGGTATATAAACCATGGGCACCCGGGAACAGCTCTCCACCTAGGACTGTTTTGGTCCATCTTCTCTACATTAAGAAGAGAGAGGCTGATTCATACACATCCATTCATGCTGACAAGGTTGTTTGCCATTGAAGATGACTTTTCTCTCTCAGGTCTTTCGTAGCTGCCTACATCTTCTCAAGGGATCATTTCTGCATGGACCTTTGATGTTCTCAACAGGTGGAACATGCCCTACATTCCTGTATTTTAAGAGCAACCCTGTCCCTGCTGTTCTGTAAAGTTCGATTGAGAGAACAGTGTATGGTTTGGGTTAGTAACATGTTCAATTTGGGGTTAGGAATCCTTCTGCATGACGAATAATGGTATTGGGAAACTATGATACTTACAAGAATATATAGGTGAAATATAAGTATAAAAACAGAAATCTAGGGAAGATATGAAGTCCAGAAGGGCATTGGGCCCTTAATTGGTACACTTAGCTTTGAATTATTTTCTGCAAAAATGTCTCAGATAAATCTATATACAATGGCATAGGAGCTTGTACCTTGGATGATTGAATGTCGAATAGAACACCCACTCAAAAAGGGATTGTCGGTAGGATTAGAAAGATAGTCAGTAGGTTTACAAAGAAGAGTGAGAATAGGATTTAGACCAAAAGTTCTTAAGCAATAGGGTTTCAGGTAGACAGTGAATGTAAATGTCAGCACAAGTGAAGAGTCAGTCACAATGATGAACAGGGGAAAATATGTAGGAAAATAGATATAAATAGAGACATTACTAAATCAGGCAAAGTATAAAGTGAGTAATAGGATTAGACATTTTCAACAGGCTTGAGGTTGAATATATAATCTTAGAAAGAAACAAAAATGTAGTCACCAATAAGATTGACATTTGAGAGCATTAGGCCACCTGGACATGGAAGGTTTTAGTAATCCATGCTCACTTTCCATTTAGGCTCTGGTACAACCTTAAGGGTGACCTTTGATTTTTTTGTCCAGAATATTACTGTGATAAAATGTATATATAGATCAGGTGACATGAGTAATTCTTCCACCATTTTTTGAGGAATATTTTGAAAACGTATAAATTAGTATTGAGGGTAAAAATAGGTGTACCCTGTGTCTATGAATATAGAGATAATGCATGAATAGACCATACAGTTAATAAATAATATAACTGGTTCCACTTTAAATAATGTATTGAATTGATATCTGAAAATACATAAGAAATCATATATTGATATATAATCATTCATAACAACTAGTTATACGTCTAATTGTAATCCTAGGGTTATGGTTTATCATGAAGAGTGTGTGAGTTTTGCTTCAAAAGTGATTATGGAAATCAAAAATAATGTGTTTGGAAAGAAGTCTCATGAAAAGACCAGTTTGAAACATGGCGGAACACGTGTTTTCTGAAGCAGAAAGTGATTGAAAGTGAAATAAATGCCTATAAATTTGTGAACTTGTGGATGAAATATATATCCAATAATGTGCATAAACTGAAGAAATAGTAATGTACTAGTTTTCAATAAAAATGAACTTCAAAATACTTATCATATCCCATAGGAATCTACTTGCATTGATGTGAAAATGGATCAGTTACTGTAGAAATATTAGGATTTATATGCACCATTCACTGAAGTTAGTTTTCAATACTAGGAAAAAAATACGTATATCAGGTGAATGAATATTTCTGAGAATAATCTTGTGAAAAGTTGATTATAAATCCACATACATAATCATGAATGAATTTAGGGAGTGTATAATAAGACACATATATTAAATATTTTGAAATATCTGGAGAGAATATATATATATATATATATATATATATATATATATATATATATCCACACACAGATTTTAAAAATTAGCAATATATATGCCAATCGAATTACACCGTGAAATATGAATCATTCACAGATCCAACAATATTCATTTTACTGGATATGGATTTATGTGTAACTTTTTTCAACTAGGAAGCTCACCCATAGGTTGAATTTTCAGGTCAAACAGCGTTTAAGAGGAGTGATCTCTTCTCACACTTTGTATCTGCCAAGTCATGTAACTCACAAGAATGTACGTGTGATACCAGGTAGGATTCTATATGTGCATATAAAAATACATGTGCTGAATAGAATACAGAGAAAGGGAGACAGGAATTCACATATTTGTTAACTTTAAAAGCACATGGAAAACTATTTCAACAAAAAATTGACTAGATTTATAACTCCTACCCTATATAATGCAAAAGGCAAGTCCAAGTATACAACATGCCTCCTCTGAACTGCTTGTATTTCTATTCTGTTTCCGTAATTTTTCTCCATTATATTAGGATTAGTATTCAGAATCTAGCAGGGCATGTGTTAGTGTCAGGATTCAGTATTTCAAATGTAAAATAGAAAAATGAATCCAATGTGTATGCAAATATGTGCTAAACAAAATCTTCCCACTCTCATCCAGAACAATTCCTTGACATTTTTTTCGCCCAAAGTAAGACACAATTAGAGGAGAAGAGTAATAAAATCTGTGAATAATATGCTCAGGAGTTTACAACCTTGGAAGTGGTAGAGGAGTTTCCCTAGTATGGGACAGGGTAAACACTCCATAAACATGGAGCTCTGCTGGCCTAAATACTTCTTGAGAAACTGCCTCTGAGTTTGGGCACTTGAAATATATGTTGTTGTCAGGAGCTTTAGCTTCTTTTTAGTGAGACTATCAAAGCTGTGTCTGCATCTATGTGACCTGGAGGACATGGTTTCTTATTTTCCAATGAACATGAGGCAGCAGTGCTGAATTCTCTCTTTGTAAGTAAACTGTGGCCACTGGGGGCTAAGGGTATTCCCATGTGGACTGGGAAGCGATTTGGTCATCCTCCACTTTTCGTGGTGTTTCTTGCTGCTGCACTGGGACTTTGGCATTTGCTTCATGAAATAAAAGAAGTTCAACTGGGACACAGTTCTGGAGGCAATTCTTTCATGTGTGGTTGGTCAGGGTCTGCAGGAGAATGCACCAACCAGGCTTCTATCCCACATAGCTTGGCCCCATGTCCATAGTAACCTGATTCTAAACATTGCCCGGAAACATCTCCATATAACCAGAAGCCTTTACATGGAAGGGTTTGCTGGCTGCACCATGTAAGTCACAAGCCATTTGGGATCCAATGGCAGATCCACATGGCCCCACCACAAATTTTTTATCACACACCTGCCTACCACTGCTCTAGGCCCACTACTCAGCAGGTTCCAACATACTGGTATCTCTGTTCTACACCATTTTCATGAAACCCACTCAATCAAGGCACTGCCTTGCATATTTACGATCAGCAACAGGACATCCAAAGTTTCTCCAGTGCCACCTGGTCATGGGAATTTCAAAAATTTCATGGTATTTATCTAGGCATTTTTCAAGGATGACGTTGCAGGCACTGTGGGTTTCAATTCATTCAGGAACCTTTAAATGGTGAGGAAGCTCATTTCAATGAATGCTCTGTATAACTCTCACAGGCAAGGCTTCCCAAAGAGTGGCCAAAATGTCACATGAAGCCAGGCCTATTGAGGTCTACAAAGTGACGTCCATGTGTGTTGTGACTCTCAACAATGGCTGGCAAGTCTTTCAGAATTAAATCATGTGATCTTCTGGCTGAGATACCCAGGGCTCTGTGGAAAGCCACCCTGGGCCTAGATCTCAGTTTCCAAGGGTGATTCTCATGGGTGGACTCCTAAAATCCCAACAAAATTCATGGCAATACTTCTCTGAATTCAGTCTCTAAGGGGAATCACACCAGAGTTCAAGCCCAGGTGGTCCCAGTCATGTCTTCCAACCGGACACAAATGACCAAAATTAAAACCAAAACCCTCCCATATGGCCCTCATCTTCTTCCATATAGACACTAATCACAACCTCTGGCTGAAGGTTTCCATGAGTGGCGGAGTCCAAGAGAGTGTCCAAAATAACTCCCTTGCCCCTCATTGGCGTAAATTCAGGGTGGTCTGGACACCCTTCATGTGAAAGAGGAGTGATCAAATATGCTAGACGTTAATACTTCTATCCTTCTCCAATTTGTGGAAAACTGAGTGTCAGGTATATATTTTTATGTGATTTGCAGTCATGAGAAAACACAAGCTCCTCTGCAGGTCTTTGAAGAACCCATTTGACCCAAAGGATCCCTATTCTCACTTGATGGAGTTCAAGAACTTTAAAGAGGAAGGCGACAGACATCATCCACAAGGACTGCTTTTTGGCCATTTTGGTTTTGGATGCACACATGGGATCTTTCTTTACATCCACCACGTGCTGAGTATCTAAGCCACAACCTCACACAGGGCCAAGAGGCTGATTCAGACACATCCCTTTTCAAAGCAATTAAGCAAAGAGCCACAGGTGATCCATATTCATTTCCATTTGAAAAATGTTTTCTTCAGGCTTCACAAAGGGGTGGCATGAGGCAAAGACCTTCCTGACATTCAGGGCAACAGAACATTAGGTTAGCAAACGGCCCAAAGCAGTGTTTCTCCACTGAGACTTTCCTGGTCACACTGATATCTGAATTTTCTGAGACGCTCGCCATTCCCTTCAGCTATCCAGTACATGGCCATGTCACAGAGCTTGGAGGTGGTACATAACTTGGTCACAAAATCATGAGCCTATTCTGGAGAGTGGCCAGAATTCAGGAAGAAAACAGGAACTTAGGAAGATAGCAGGTGTTACCCATCCATAAGGCAAGCCGCATTCCTTTCATACATTGGGCAGAAAGAATTCTGGTAAGCTTTCTACTAGCCTGGACACATCCTTTGATGCATTCTCTTTTCTAATGTCTACAACCATGGACACAGTGGGATACACAGACATAAAAATACTCGCCTTGTCAAATCACTTGTTAGAAATCGTCCACTCCAAACCAAACAAACTGCCTTTCCTACCTATTCTCAGAACATGAGACAAAATCACAAACACACACTCACACCCACAAATTCACCTCCTTTCCCAAAGTAGGTCTCTGACTATCGGGTGTGACCTCTGACTGGTGGGCCGTACTATGTTCCCATCAAATGGCCTGTTCTGTCTCAGATCTGGTTTCCTTGGCCAACTCTGTGAAGTTGTCAGGAGACAACGATGAGCCACTTCCTGCTTACTCAGGAAAGGCCACTCTTCAGAGCTTTCCTGGCATTTGGCCATCCTCACATCAGTAGATACCAAGAAAGACTGACTCTGTCTTTGGTAAATCAAAAGAAGTGAGACCACTGGGACTGGGCCTGGGACTAGATTTGTGTGCCTGGATGCCTGGATCCCACGTTCAGAGAGTTCCATCACCAAGAATGTGAGGTGAGGTCACTTCCTTCAGGAACTGAATGAGGTCAATGCCTTGGCAAGCACGTTGTCCTAACATTTGCTTCCAAAGGTCCCATGAAATGGAGGCTGTCC
Source organism: Callospermophilus lateralis (assembly GCF_048772815.1). Lineage (NCBI taxonomy): Eukaryota > Metazoa > Chordata > Mammalia > Rodentia > Sciuridae > Callospermophilus > Callospermophilus lateralis. The sequence goes on from NW_027512816.1 coordinate 196,244, forward strand.
CTAATTCCTTTGACAATTTCACAAGTTAGAATGGTATATCAAACATTGGTAACCGGGAACAGCTCTCCACAGAGGCCTCGTTTGGTCCTTCTTCTCTACATAAAGAAGAGAGAGGCTGATTCAGACACATCCCTTCATGCTGACCAGGTTGTTTGCAATGAAAGATGACTTTTGCTCTCTCAGTTCCTTCATAGGTGCCTACAACTTCTCTAGGGATCATTTGCACATAGACCTTTGAGTTTCTCAGCAGTTGGAAGATCCCCTAAATTCCTGTATTTTAAGACCAACTCTGTCCTTGCTCTTCTCTAAAGTTAGATTGAGGGAACAGTGTATGATTACGGTTAATAACAGGTTTGATTTGGAATAGAAATCATTCTGCTGGATGAATAATGGTATTGGGAACCTGCGATATTTTCAAGAATATATAGGTAAAATATATGAATCTGAAAACAAAAATCTAGGTAAGATTTGAAGCCCAGAAGGGCATTGGGCCCTTGATTGGGTATTAAGCATAGGACCTTGTAACTTGGATGATTGATTTTCAAAGAGAACTTCCAGTCAAAATGGATAGTCAGTAGTATTAGGAAGATAGTCGGTATGTTTATAAAGGAGAGTGAGTATAGGATTTGGACCAAAAGTTCTTTGGCTATAGGGTTTCGGGTATTGAGTGAATGTAAATGTCAGCACATGTGAAGAATTAATCACAATGATGAACTGGGGAAAATATGTAGGAATGCAGATATCAATAGAGACTTTAGGAAATCTGGCAAAGTATAGTTGGTAGTGAAATGTTAATAAAATAGATTCTTGTCACTTCCTGTTTTTCTGTATGCTTAATAAAACACTGTTGAAATCTTGAGAAGTGATTTCTAATCTTTTTCCCAGAATGTGCTGTCCCCAACTGCCAAACTTCAGAATGTACTCCCTCACCCAGTTGCACGCAAACTGCTCACCCGCCCAGGCCCATCAATAAACTTTCCTCCCTGCCCTCTTCAAGGAAAGTATATAAGCTCTGCTTAAGCTGTTCTCAGGGTTCTCTGCTCTATTCAAATGAGCTCTGAGCCCCAGCATGCTGGACCCCCAATAAACCCTTTGTTTTTGCATGAGAGAGTCTCTTGGTGGTCTCTTCCCCCAATGCTCTTCCGATATTTATATATGGAGGTTCCACCGAAATCCAGCAGTGGTGAACGAGAGACCCCAATGGGCTACTCTCAGGGTAAGTAAGGCACCTCTTTCTGGTTTCAGGTTTCAGGTTAGGGCTTGGCAAAATGGCTGTCGATGAAGTGTGTGAGCTCTCTTTGATGGTGGCTGGCAGACGTGTCACAGAGCCACAAGCCAAGTCCCTGGGGGACGCCACAGAGGACTCGGGAATCGAGGAATAATAGTCTCCTCGACTCAGTGATACTTTGTTTCAGATTCGGTATTGCCAGCCCATCGGGTTTTGCCACCTGCTCAGTCTTGGTCTCAGTGTTGGACGTCCATTGCCTGTCTTTATTGTTTTCTCTTGTCTGTGTCCTGTGTCGTTGCTTTTACTGTTTGTGTATCTTTCATTATGGGACAGATCACTTCAATGCCTCTGTCCCTGACCCTTGATCTATGGACCAAAGTCCGCTTAAGGGCTCAGAATGTTTCTTTTTCAGTAAAACGCTGGACCTGGCAGACTCTGTGTGCCACAGAATGGCCCACCTTTGGATTCTGATGGCCCCGAGAAGGATCTTTCTACTTCCCACTAATTTAAAAAGACAGAGATATTGTCTTACAGCCAGGGCCACATAGCCATACTGATAAACAGGAATATACCTTAACTTGGCAGGACCTCTGCAAATCTCCTCCTCCGTGGGTGAAGCCTTTCCTTGCTGTGTCCCCGTTCCTACTCCTTCCCCCACGATCTCTCAACCCCTCTGCTCCTCCTCCTCCTCCACCCTCTGTTCTCCCTGAGTCACAAGATTTGACTCTACTGGACTCTCGTTCCCCTCCTTATCTTCTACCCTTGTCCCACAACCCCCAACACCCTCTAAGTGATTCTCCAGCTGCTGACTCAGCCTCTCCGCAATTGGAGGACGCTAAGCCAGCCCAGGGCCCTCCAGATAACTCCCCTGCGTCACACACAGCCCCTCCTCCCCTGGAGGAAGCTGGACTTGCTAAAGGAACTCGCTGGTGGCAAATGATTGAAAACCCTGGAACTCCCGTGTTGCTTCCCTCCATCCCTAAGGACTAATGATTGACGATGGCCATAGGGAAAAATGCAAGCCTACCAGTATTGGCCTTCTCCTCTTCAGACCTATATAAATGGAAAAATAACAATCCTCCTTTTACCGAGGACCCAACCTGGCTCTCAAGTCTGGTGAAGTCATTGATGTTTTCACACCAACCTACTTGAGATGACTGCCAACAACTCCTAGGGACTCTCTTCATGACAGAGGAACAAAAGAGAATCCTCCTGGATGCTAGAAAAAAGTATCCTCGGACCAAATGCGTGACCGACAAAACTTCCCAATATATTCAAAGCCGGCTTTCTCTTGAAACGACCCAACTGGGACCCCAACACCTTTGAAGGTAGGGAGCATCTGTCCACTTATCGCCGGGCTCTAATAGTGGGTATCTTAGTGGCCGCTAGGTGACCAACTAATTTGGCCAAGGTAAGAGAGATTATTTAAGGGCCTGATGAATCTCCCTCTATGTTCCTAGAGATAATTATGTAGGTATATAAGAGACATACTCCTTTCGATCCTCAGGCAGAGGATCAAAAGGCATCTGTCACAATGGCCTTTATTGGGAAAGCTGCCCTGGATATTAAAAGAAAGTTACAATGCTTAGATGGATTACAAGATATGACTTTGAAGGATTTAGTCAGAGAACCCGAGAAGGTATACTTTAAGAAAGAAACTGAGGAAGAGAAGGGAGCTGAGTGAGGATAAAAGAAACAAAAGACAGACTAAGGCATTGACTAAGGTCCTGGTCACAACAACAAATAGGCCAGAAACTAAGAAACAGAGAGACAGGAAGGGATACCTGGGCACACACTAGAGGCCACCCCTGGCCTCAGATCAATGTGCCTACTCTAAAGAAAAAGGACACTGGGCCAAAGAGTGCCCTAGAAAGAGACAGCCATGCCAGCCAGATATTCTGACTCTGGAGGAATACTAAGAAAGTCCGGGCTCAGATCCTCTCCCTGACCTCAAGGTAACTTTTGAAGTGGAGGGGAACACAATAAACTTTGAAGTAGATGCAGGGGGAATATACTCAGCCCGTAAGGCCCATTGGGCCCTCTACCGAATAAAAGGTCTCTAATTCAAGAGTCTAACAGAAGTAAATATCGGGCTTTGACAACTACGAGGACCATGGACCAGGGAAAAGGAAAAATCCATCACTCCTTCCTAGTAATCCCTGGCCACATTGATAGGCAGAGTTCTGCTCACCAAGCTCTGGGCCAAAATAACTTTTAACCCTGAAGGCCCCCAAGTGGAATTTTTTAATCCTTCAGTAACTACTCCTATAATCATGGCTCTAACTATGTCAGTAGCAAATGTTCATCAACTCACTCACCTTTGTTCAAAGAAACTGCATTCATTCGTGAAGGATCAAGAACACAGTTTTCCACTAACCTACTCACAGCAAAAGGAAATAACTGAATGGGTAACAAAAGCCTGTCAGGTCCATTAATTGGTTAAAGCTTACACTTCCAAGCTTCCTGCAGGAAAGCACCTATGAGGAACCAGACGAGGACATTTCTGGGAAGTGGACTTTACTGAAATTAAGCCAGTAAGGTATGGACTTAAATAACTCCTAGTCTTTGAACATACATTTTCAGGATGTATTGAAGCCTTCCCCACACACACACAAAAAAAGAAATAAAAAAGAAGAAAAAAGAAACATTGCAAATGGTTGTAAAGAAGATCCTGGAAGATATTTATTCTCCCCTTGACGACCAGTAGTCTTAACCCTCATCAGCCCCTTAAGCTGCGATGGCTGATCACAAATCCTACTGGACACGAAGTATGGCCTATCTCGAATACAGCCCCCTTACGAACCTGGTGGCCATCTCTCCACCCAGTCATTTGTCAGCTGGCTATAGGTCTTTCCTATTGGGATATCCCTGATTAACAGGATCCCACTAAAATTCCATTAAATCCTTTCCGTACCATACATAATGGAAACAAACATTATAGATGTAGGGACACGTGAGCCAGATGCAGGTTGGCTAGCCTAGATTACTATGTTTGCCCGGCAGACTATCAAAGCCACAAACAGTCACGGCTGTGGGGGGGGGAGAGCAGACTTCTATTGTAAGTCATGGGGATGTGAGCATACAGGGACTGTCAGATGGAACCCAAACTCCTCATCAAATTCTGTACACAGCATTGGCCATATTACGAATTAGATAACCAAAACCGATGGCCCCCAGAGGGGTCTCTAGATCCTCAAATTCTGTGTGACCTTTTTAACTTCTGCAAGTGCTCAAAAGGGTAAAAGGAGATTCCGCTATGTGGAGGCCTTCTCTCTCCTTTGCTCACATCCTGAACTATGCTTCTCCAATAGATGCTCACCCTCAGCCTTGTGCTCCAGACTCTCTGCTGTCACTCCCACCTCAGCAACTTGATTTCTCCCCTCCAATATCTAGATCAAAAACCCAAATCTCGACTGGTTCTCAGACCATTGCTCCCTTGCTGAGGTTGCAGGTACTGAGGTACCACTCCATTCACTCACTCCTCTCCTCTCCTGTCAGTGCCCGCACCGGGTCCCACCCAGTCCTCTTACCACCTAATGCAAAGCTCAAACCCGCTGAGAAGAATCCTCAGACCCTAATACAAGATGTAATGAAAATGGCCTTTAATGTTGCTTTGTCATCACTAAAAACAGGTTACTAAGAATTTAAAGTCCCTCACAGGCTTTTTGGAATCTCACTCCCGTCTCCCCCTCTGTTCTATCTGTTCTACTGCTCAAGTTTTTGTTGCTATTAAGATCCCAAAGCCCTCTCCCAATATTCTTTTACATCTCTCCTTCCTCATTCTCAGATCCACAGAGCTGCTCTTATCCCTGCCTTCCAAATTTTCCCGCTCTGTACCAGGCCCACAGAAAAGTCTTAACTGACCTTCTCCAGAAGTCTTCACCATTGCTGATTTAGGACTTTCAGCAAAAGAGTCCCTATAAAAGAGTTCACTGTAGATAAACTTCCTATTTTTGTGTTGCCCTGGTCTCCTTGGCAACTGGCTAAAAAATTCAGCACTCCTGATCTAGACACACCCTTACTAGTTTTTCACAAAATATTTGAAAAAAAGTCCTCTGGCCTTGAGCTGGGGCTTCCCAGAGATGGCTACATTTCTAAGATAAAGAAGTTACAAACTGGGCTGTATGGAAACAGCTGGAAGGGGGAAAAAAAGAAAGGGAAGACACCCCCACCCAGGTGTCCTTGAAAAGTTAACTTGCCCAAACTGAGGAAAAAAGAGAAACAAAAACTGCTTTTTGTGAACTTCTGCAGACTGTGAACTTCTGAGCCCCTTCCCTTACGTGTTGGGTACAAAATTCTGAAACTACGTAACTTGGGTTTCAGGGGATTAATTGATTACAACAGAAGCAATGCCCTCTGAATCTGGTTGAAACCAAAAATACTGTTTCCGTGTCTTTGGTGCTATCTTAGGTGCCTTGCCTTGTCCGTCCCTACAACAGTATAATTCTATATACTTAAACATTGTTTATGTTTTCATGAAATGGTCAACAGATGTGATTAATTGTGAAATGGTGCAGATGTTTCCCAGAGTGCTCTATCATGACGCAGGTTCATCTGAAGATCAAAGAGGGGGACATACAACCCGGTTCCACTGGGAACATATGTCCCTCACCTTAGCCATTCTATTACGAATAGGAGTTGCTGCAGGGTTGGGCACAAGAACCACTGCTCTGGTCCATGGGACACAACAAGTGACCCAATTAGAAGCAGCAATAGATCAAAACTTAAAGATTTTAGAAACCTCCATCACAGCTTTGCAGGAATCTTTAACCTCTCTCTCTGAAGTTGTTTTACAGAACAGTCGAGGGTTGGACCTCCTTTTCATGACAGAGGGGGGCCTTTGTGCTTCATTGAGGGAAGAATGTTGTTTTTATGTCGACAATACTGGAGTTGTAAAAAAATCTATGAGTAAATTAAAAAGATGCCTTGAAGAGCAACAACGAGAGAGAGAGGCACAAAAAGGGTTGTTTGAGTCTTTTTTTACACAGTCCCCCTGGTTAATTACGTTTTTATCAACCCTGGCCGGTCCAATAATAATCCTCATAGTATTACTAACTATAAAACCCTGTTTCCTCAACCATGTAATTTCTTTTCTCCAAGCTCAAATTGGACAAATTAAAATTATGGTAATACCCCACTAGCAGACATAGAATGTGACACCCCACAAAGATCACTTTTATGATTAAAAGTAGCCAGAAAATGAAGTGGGGAATGAAAGGTTTATAAAATATGTACTTGTCACTTCCTGTTTTTCTGTACACTTAACGAAACACTGTTGAAATCTTGAGAACTCTTTGCTAACCTTGTTGCCAGAATGTGCTGTCCCCAATTGCCAAACTGCAGAATCTACTCCCTCACCCGGTTGAATAGAAACCTGAACTGTACTTGGATCATTGAATGTAGAAGAGAACATCCATTCAAAAAGTTATAGTCAGTTGGATTAGAAAGATAGTCAGTAAGTTTAGGAAGAAAAGTGAGTATAGGATTTGGAACAAAAGTTCTTTAGCAATAGGGTTTTGGTTAGAGAGCCAATGTAAACGTCAACACAAGGGAAGAGTCAGTCACAATGATGCACAGGGCAAAATATGTAGGAAAGCAGATATCAATAGAGACATTAGGAAATCAGGAAAAGAATAAAGTGAGTGATGGGATTAGATATTTTTAACAGGGTTGAGGATGAATATATGAGCTTAGGATAAAACAAATATGAAGTCAACAATAGGATTGACATTTGATAGCATTAGCGTAGCCCAAGACAGTGTCCAAAATAAGCTCTGTTGCCCCTCATTTGCCTAAATTCCCAGTGGCCTGTACACCCTTCCTGTGTACCAGGAGTGATCAAATAGGCCTGCCCTTAATACTGCTCTGCTTCTCCAATTTGAGTCCTACTGAGTGTCGGGTACAGATTCTTTATGTGAATTGGAAAGATGAGAAAACTCAAGCACCTATTGGATAGCCTCTGAATACATTTGAAGAACCCATTTGACCCAAAAGATCCCTATTCTCACTTGATGGAATTCAGGAACCTTACAGAGGAAGGCAAAATACTTCATCAACAATGACTGCTCTTTTTGCCATTTTGGATTTTATGCACCCATGGGATCTTTCTTTAGATCCATCAGGTGCTGAGAATCTAAGTCAAAGATTCACACTGGGCCAAGAGGCTGATTCACACACATCTCTTTCCAAATCAATTAAGAAAAGAGCCAAAGGTAAAGCATATTCATTTTCATTTGAAAAATCTTTCCTTCAGGATTCACAAAGGGTTGGCATGGGACAAAGACCTTCCTGACTCTCAGGGCAACAGAACAATAGGTAAGCAAATGGCCCAAAGCAGGGATTCTCCACTGAGACTTTACTGGTCACACTGATATCTGAGTTTTCTGAGATGCTCGCCATTCCATTCAGCTATCCAGTACATGGCCATGTCACAGAGCTTGGAGGTAGTACATATCTTGGACACAAAACCATGAGCCTATTCTGGAGATTGGCCATAATTCAGGAAGAAAACAGCAACTTAGGAAGGTAGCAGGTATCGCCCATCAATAAGGCAAGCCGCATTCAATTCATAAATTGTGCTGGATGAATGCTGGGAAGCTTTCTATGAGACAGGACACATCCATTGATGCATTCTCTTTTCTAATGTCTACAAGCACGGACACAGTGGGATACACAGACATAGAAACACTTGCATTGTCAAACGACTTACTAGAAACAGTTCACTCCAAACCAAACAAACCGCCTTTTCTACCTATTCTCAGAACATGAGACAAAACCACAAACCCACACCCGCAATGGCACCTCCTTCCCCCAAATAGGTCTGTGACTCTCCGGAGTGTGCTCTGACTGATGGGCCATACTATGATCCTCCGAAATGGCCTGACCTGTCTCAGATCTGGTCTTCTTGGCCAACAATGTGAAGTTGTTAGAAGCCAGGAGTGAGCCACTATCTGCTTTCTCAGGAAGAGCCCCTCTTCCGAGCTTTCCTGACATTTGGCCATCCTCACATCAGTAGGTATCAAGAAAGACTGACTCTGTCCTTTGTAAATCCAAAAAAGTGAGACCACTGGGACTAGAACTGAGACTGGCTCTGGGTGCCTGGCTTTCTGTATCCCAAGTTCAGAGAGATCCATCACCATGGAAGTGAGATGAGATCACGTCCTTCAGGAACTGAATGAGATCACTGCCTTGGCAACCACTTTGTCATAACAATTGCTTCCAATGGTCCCATGAGATGAGGGCTGCCCCTACTTCCTGTGACACTTTCACAAGTTAGAATGGTATATCACCCGTAGGCAAAAGGGAACAGTTCTCCACACAGGCCGGGTTTGGTCCATCTTCTCTACATTAAGAAGAGATAGGCTCATTCTGACTCAACCCTTAATCCTGACCAGGTTGTTTGCCATGGAAGATGATTTTTGCTCTCTCAGGTCTTACATAGCTGCCTACATCTTCTCCAGAGATAATTTCTGCATGGAGCTTTGAGGTTCTCAACAGATGGAAGATCCACTGCATTCCTGTATTGTAAGACCAACACTGTCCCTGCTCTTCTGTAAACATAGATGTGAATTGGAGTCATGAGAAAACCCACGAACCTATGGGATAGCCTCTGCAGAACTTTAAAGAATTCACTTGACCCAAATGATCCCTATTCTCACATAATGGAGGTCAGGAACCTTACAGAGGAAGGCGAGAGACTCTATCCACCATGACAGTTCTTTTGTCCATTTTGGTTTTGGATGCACACATGGGATTTTTCTTTAGACCCATCATGTGCTGTGAATCTAAGCCACAGCCTCACATAGGGCCAAGAGGCTGATTCAGACACATCCATTTCCAAAGCAATTAACCGAAGAGGCACAGGTAATGACCATTCAATTCCATTTGAAAACTATTTTCTTCAGGCTTCACAAAGTGTGGCCTGAGGCAAAGACCTTCCTGACATTCAGGGCAACAGAATAGGTAAGCAAAAGGCCCAAAGCAGGGTTTCTCCACTGAGACTTTCTTGGGCATACTAATATCTGAGTTTTCTGAGATACTCATCATTCCCATCAGCTATCCAGTACATGGCCATGTCACAGAGATTGAGGTGGTACATATCTTGGACACAAAATCATGAGCGTATTCTGGAGATTGTCCAGAATTCAGGAAGAAAACAGGAATTTAGAAAGATACCAGGAGTTGCCCATCCATACGGCAAGCTGCAGTCCATTCATAAATTGCTCAGGATGAATGCTTTGAAGCTTTCTCGTAGACAGGACACATCCATTGATGCATTCTCTTTTCTACTGTCTACAATCACGGACACAGTATGATATATAGACACAGAAACACTCACGTTGTCAAAGGACTTACTAGAAACAGTCCACTCCAAAACAAACAAACCAGCTTTCCTAACTATTCTCAGAACATGAGACAAAACCACAAACTCACACTCACACCCAAAAAGGCACCTCTTTCCCCCAAGTAGGTCTGTGTCTATCCGGAGTGTCCTCTGACTTGTGGGCCATACTATGTTCCCCAAAAGTGGCGTGTCCTGTCTCCGATCTGGTCTCTTTAGCAAACTCTGTGAAGTTGTCAGGAGCCCGTGGTGAGAAACTACCTGCTTTCTCTGGAAAGGCCAGTCTTCATAGTTTCCAGGCATTTGGCTGTCCTCACATCAGTAGGTACCAAGAAAGAGTGACTCTGTCTTGTTAAATCCAAACAAGTGAGCCCACTGGGACATGGAGTGGGTTTGACTCTGTGTGCCTGGTTTCCTGGATCCCAAGATCACAGACTTTCATCACCAATAATGTAAGGTGAGGTCACTTCCTTCAAGAACTGAATGAAGTCACTGCCTTGGAAACCACTTTGTTTTAACAGTTTCTTCCAAGGTTCCCAAAAGATGGAGTCTGCCTCTACTTGCTGTGACTCATTCATAAGTTAGGATGGTATATCAACCATAGGCACCGGGGAACAGCTCTCCACACAGCCATGGTTTGGTCCATCTTCTCTATATTAGGAAGAGAGAGGCTAATTCAGACACATCCCTTCAAACTGACCAGGTTGTTTGCCATGGAAGATGACTTTTGCTCTCTCAGATCCTTCATACCTGCCTACACCGACTCAAGGGATTATTTCTGCAGGGACTTTTGAGGTTCTCAGCTGGTGGATGATACCCTACCTTCCTGGATTTTAAGACCAACTCTGTCCCTGCTCTTCTGTAAAGTGAGATTGAGGGAACAGTGTATGGTTAGTGTTAATAGCATGTTCGATTTGGGTTAGGAGTCATTCTGCTGGATGAATTATGGTATTGGGAACCTGTGATATTTATAAGAATATAAATGTGAAATATATGTATGAGATCAGAGATCTAGGAAAGATTTGAAGCCCAGAAAGGCATTGGGCCCTTGATTGGTATACTTAGATTGAATTATGTTCTGCACCGAGGTCTCAGATAAATCGATATACAATGGCATAGGACCCTATACCTCGGATGATTGAAAGTAGAAGAGAACATCCAGTCAAAAAGGGATAGTCTGTAGGATTAGGAAGATAGTCAGTAGGTTTAGGAAGAAGAGTGAGTCTCGGAGTTGGACAAAAAGTTCTTTAGCAATTGGTTTTCAGTTAGAGGGTGAATGTAAATATCAGCACATGTGAAGAGACAGTCACAATGATGAACTGGGAAAAATATGTAGGAAAGCAGATATCAATAGGGGCATTAGGAAATCAGGAAAAGTATAAAGTGAGTGATAGGATTAGATATTTTCAACAGGCTTGAGGTTAAATATATAATCTTAGGAAGAAACAAATATGTAGTAACCAATAGGATTGACATTTGAGAGCAGTAGGCACCCTGCACATAGATGCTTTTAGTAATCCATGGTCACTTTCTATTTAGGCTTTGGTAGAATCATATGTGTGACCTTTGCATTTTGTGTCCAGAATACTACTGTGGTAAAATGTATATGTAGATCAGGTGACATAAGTATTTCTTCCACCATAAAGGGGAGTAATATTCTGGAAACTTATAAATTAGTACTGGGGATACAAATAGGTGTACCTTGTGTTGATGATTATTGAGATGATGCAGGAATAGACCATATTGTGAATAAAGTATGTAACTGGATCCAACATTAAATAATGGATTGAGTTTGCATCTGAAAATATATTGGAAATCTTATATTGATATATATATACCATCATTCCAACGAGTTATATATGCAATGGTATTATTAGGGTTACGGTTTATCGTGAAGAGTGAGTTTTGCTTCAAAAATGATTATGGAATCGAAAATAATGTGTTTAGAAAGAAGTCTAGTGAAAAGACCAGTAAAGAAACATGGAGGAATACATGTGTTCTGAAGTAGTAAGTAATTGAAAGTGAACCAAATGCCAAAAAAATTTGTGAAGTTGTGGATGAAAAAATACATCCTATGATGTCCATAAACTGAAGAAATAGTAATGTACCAGTGTTGAGTAAAAATGAACTTCAAATTACACATCATGTCCCATAGCAATCTACTTGCATTGATGTTAAACTGGGTCAGTTACTGTAGAAATATTAGGATTTTTAAGCACCATCCACTGAACTTAGTTTTCAGTAGTAGGAAACCAAAATATATTTCAGGTGTATGAATATTACTGAGAATAATCTTGTGAAAATTTGAATTTAAATGAACATAAATGAATATGAATGAATTTAGGGAGTGTATAATAAGACACATATTTTTCATATTTTTTTAAAATCCGTAGAATATACACACACACACACGCCACACACACACACACACATGCACACACACACACACATTAATATTTAGCAATATATATGCCAATCGATATTCATCATGAAATATAAATTCATTCACAAATCCAAAAATATTCATTTTACTGAACATGGATTTATGTATAGTGTTTTTCACTAGGAAGCTCACCCATAGGTGGAATTTTCAGTTCCATCATTATTTAGGGAGAGTCATCTCTTCTCACAATTTTTATATTCCAAAGTCAGTGATCTTACAAGAATGTACGTGTGATACCAGGTAGGATATTGTATATGCATAAAAAAATTACATGTGCTGAATAGGATACAGAGAAAGGGAGACAGGAATTTACATATGTGATAACTTTAAAAAATCATGGAGAAATATTAAAATGAAAAGTTTACTAAATTTAAAACACATACTGTTGATAAAGAGGAAGACAAATACAAATATACACCATGCTTCCTATAAAAGGACTGTACTTCTATTCAGTTAGGTTTTTTTTTTCTCCATGATATTAGGATTAGTAGTCAGAGTCTAGTAGGGTATGGGTTAGTGTCAGGGATTCAGTATTTCAAATGGAAAATAGGAAAATGGATCTAATGTGTATGCAAACATGTGATACACAAAAATCTTCCCTCTCTTATCCAGAACAATACCTTGACATAACCATGGCTAAAAGTAAGACACAATTAGAGGAGAGGAGTTAGAAAACCTGTGAATACATATGTGGAATGAAAAATGCTCAGGAGTTCACAACACTGGAGGTGGTAAAACAGTTTACAAAAGTATGGGAGAGGGTAAACACTCCAGAAACATGGAGCTGTGCTGACCTAAAGACTTATTGAGAAACTTCCTCTGAGGTTAGGCACAAGAAATATATGTATGGCAATATGTAAATCAATGGTTCTGCAACTGATGTGATTCTGCAATCTGTATATGGAGTAAAAATGGGAGCTCATATCCCACTTGAATCAAAGTGTGAAATTTGATATATCAAGAAGTATGTACTGTTTTGAACAACCTACAATAAAAATTAATTAAAAAAAGAAAAAGAAATATATGTAATTGTCAGGAGATTTAGCTTCGTTTGTAGTGACACCAAAAATCTGGGTCTGCATCTATGTGACCTGGAGGACATGGTTCTTTATTTTGTAATGAACATGAGGCAGCAGGTCTGAAATCTCCCTTTGTAGGTAAACTGTTGCTACTGGGAGCTAAGTGTCTTCCCGTGTGGTCTGTGAAGCCATTTGGTCATCCTCCACTTTTCAGGGTGTTTCTTACTGCTGCACTGGGAATTTGGTATTTGCTTCATGAAATACAATATGTTAAACTGGGACACAATGCTGGAGGGAGTTCTGTCATGTGTGGTTGGTCAGGGTCGGCAAGAGAATGTACGAACCAGGCTTCTATCCCACATAGCTTTCCCCTTGACTATAGCAACCTGATTCTGAACATTGCCCTGAAACCTCTACATATAACAAGATGCCTTTACATATAAAGGTCTGCTGCCTGCACCATGTCAGTCGCAAGATTTGGAAGCCAATGGAAGATCCAGGTGGTCCTACCAAAAATATTTATTTACACACCTATAGTCCACTGCTCTACGCCCACTACCCAGCAGGCTCCAACTTACTGGCATCTCTGTTCTACACCATTTTCACGAAACTCAGTCAATCAAGGCACTGTTTGTTATACTCATGATCAGCAACAGGATATCTTAAGGTTATCCAGTGCCACCTGGTCATGGGGATTTCAAAAATTTCATGGTATTAATCTAGTCATTTTTCAAGGATGAAGTTGGAGGCACCGTGGGTTTCATTTAATTCAGGAACCATTAAATGGTGAGGAAGCTCATTTCAATGAAAGCTCTGGAGAACACTCACAGGCAAGCCTTCCCAAAGAGTGGCCAAAAGGACACATGAATCCAGGCCCATTGAGGTATACAATGTGAGGTCCATGTGTGTTTGGACTCTCAACTATGGCTACCAAGTCTTTAAGAATTAAATCATGTGATATCCTGGCTCAGAATCCCTGAGCTCTGTGGAAAGCCATCCTGGGCCTAGATCTCAGTTTCTAAAAGCGATTCTCATGCGTGGTCTCCTAAAATCCCAACACTATTCATGGCAATACTTCTCTGAGGTCAGTTCCAGAACTCAGTCTCTAAGGGGAATCACACCAGAGTTCAAGCCCTGGTGGACCCAGTCATCTCTTCCAACTACCACACAAATTACCACAATTAAAACAAGAACCCTCCCATATGGCCCTCATCTTCTTTCATATAGACACTCATCATAATCTGGCTGGAGGTTTCCATGAGGGGTGCAGACCAAGACAGTGTCCCACATAAGCTCCTTTGCCCCTCATTTGCCTAAATTCAAGGTGGCCTGGACACCCATCCTGTGAACCAAAAGTGATCAAATAGGCCTGCCGTTAATAACTCTCCAATTTGAGGACTACTGTCTGTGGGGTTTAGATTCTTTATGTGAATTTTAGTCATGAGAAAACCCAAGCACAATGGGCTAGCCTCTGCAGGTTTTGTAGAACTCTTTTGACCCAAAGGATCCCATTCTCACTTGATGGAAGTCAGGAACCTTACAGAGGAAGTCGAGAGACTTCCTCCCAATAATTGCTCTTTTGGCGAATTTTCTTTTGGATGCACACATGGTAACTTTCTTTAGATCCATCAGGTGCTGAGAATTTAAGCCACAGCCACACACAGGGCCAAGGGCCTGATTCAGACACATCCCTTTCCAAAGCAATTAAGGAAAGTGACACAGGTATGCCCATTCATTTCCATTTGAAAACTGTTTTGTTCAGGCTTCACAAAGGGGTGGCCTGAGGCAAAGACCTTCCTGACATTCAGGGCAACAGAACAATAAGTAAGCAAAAGGCCGAAAGCAGGGTTTCTCCTCTGAGACTTTTCTGGTCACACTGATATCTGAGTTTTCTGAGATGCTCGCCATCCCCTACAGCTATCCAGTACATGGCCATGTCACAGAGCTTGGAGGTGGTACATATCTTGGACACAAAACCATGGGCCTATTCTTGAGATTGGCCGGAATTCAGGACGAAAATAGAAACTTAGGAAGGTAGCAGGTGTTGCTCATCGATAAGGCAAGCTACAGTCCATTCATAAATGGGGCAATATGAATGCTGAGAAGATTTCTACTAGACACGACACATCCATTGATGGATTCTCTTTTCTAATGTCTACAACCACGGAAACAGTGGAATACACAGACATAGAAACACTCGCCCTGTGAAAAGACTTACTAGAAACAGTCCACTTCAAATGAAACAAACCGACTGTCCTACCTATTCTCAGAAAATGAGACAAAACCACAAACCCACAACCACACCCACAAAGGCACCTCCTTCCCCTAAGTAGGTCTGTGACTATCCAGAGTGTCCTCTGACTTGTGGGCCATAATATGTTCCCCCAAAATGGCCTTTCCTGTCTCAGATCTTGTCTCCTTGGCCAACTCTGTGAACTTCTTAGGAGCCAACGGTGAGCTACTACCTGCTTTCTCATGAAAAGCCCTGCATCCGAGCTTTCCTGGCATTTGGCCTTCCTCACATCTGTAGGTACCAAAAAATACTGACCCTGTCCTTGGTAAATCCAAACAAGTGAGACCACTGGGACTGGGACTGGGACTGGCTCTGTGTGCCTGGCTTCCTGGATCCCACGTTCAGAGAGTTCCATCACCAAGAAAGTGAGGTGAGGTCACTTCCTTCCTGAACTGAATGAGGGCACTGTCTTGGCAGCCACTTTGTCCTAACTGTTGCTTCCAAGGGTCCCAAGAAATTGAGGCCGCCCCTACTTCCTGTGACATTTTCACAAGTTAGAATGGTATATCAACCAAAGGCACCCAGGAATAGATCTCCACACAGGCCTGGTTTGGTCCATGATCTCTACATTAAAAAAAAATCTGATTCAGACACAACCTTTTATCCTGACCGGGTTATTTGCCATGGAAGATGACTTTTGGTCTCTCAGGTCCTTTATTGCTTCCTACATCTTCTCCAGGGATCATTTCTGCATGGACCTTTGAGGTTCTCAGCAGGTGGAAGTTTTTCTACATTTCTGTATTGTAATATCAACTCCTTCCCTGCTCTTCTGTAAAGTTAGATTGAGGGAACAGTGTCCGGTTATGGTTAAAAACATGCTCGATTTGGGTTAGAAATCATTTTCCTGGATGAATGATCGTATTGGGAACTTGCTATGTGTAGAAGAATATATAGGTGAAATATATGTATGAAAAAAGAAATTTAAGTCTGATTTGAAGCCCAGAAGGGCATTGGGCACTTGATAGTGATACGTGGTGTTGAATTACGTTCTGCAGAGTTGTCTCAGATAAATCGATATACAATGGCATAGCACCTTGTACGTTGCATGAATTAATGTAGAAGGAACATCAAGTCAAAAAGGCATAGTCGGTAGTGAAAGGTTAATAAAATTAATAAAATATGTACTTGTCACTTCCTGTTTTTCTGTATACTTAACAAAACACTGTTGAAATCTTGAGAAATGTTTGTTAATCTTGTTCTAGAATGTACTGTTCCCAACAGCCGAACTGCAGAATGTACTCCCTCACTCGGTGTCATGCAAACCGCCCACTCGCCCTTACCCATCACTGAACTTCCCTCTCTTCCCTCTCCAAGGAAAGTATATAAGCTCTGCTTAAGCTGTTCTCAGAGGTCTCTGCTCTATTTAATTTAGCTCTGAGCTCCAGCATGCTGGACCACAAATAAACCCTTTGCTGTTGCATGAGACAGTCTCTTGGTAGTATCTTCCTCTGACACTCGCCTGACCTTTACATATTGAGGTTCCACTGAGTTCCAGCAGTGGCGGATGAGAGACCCCAACGGGCTCCTCTCGGAGCAAGTAAGGCGCCTCTTTCTGGTTTCAGGTTTCTTGTTAGGGCTTGGCAAAATTGCTGGCGATGAAGAGCCTGGGCTCTCTCCGACGGTGGCTGAGAGACATGTCACAGAGACAAAGGGCACCTCTCTGGAGGACCCCGCAGAGAACTCGGGAAATCAAGGAACAATAGTCTTCTCGACTCAGTGATATTTTCTTTTAGATTCGTTATTGCCATACCATTGGGTTTTGCCGGCTACTCATTCCTGGTCTCAGTGTTGGACGTTCATTGCCTGTCTTTATGGTCTTGTCTTATCTGTGTCGTGTGTCCTTGCTTTTACTGTTTCTGGAACTTTCATTATGGAACAGAGCACGTCAATGCCTCTGTCCCTGACCCTTGATCACTGGACCAAAGTCCGCTTAAGGGCTCAGAATCTTTCTTTTTTTAGTAAAACGCTGGACCTGGCAGGAATCTCTGTGCCTCAGAATGGCCCATCTTTGGAGTCGTATGGCCCCTAGACGGATCTTTCTACTTCCCACTAATTTAAAAAGTCAGAGGTATTGTCTTTCAGCCAGCGCCACATAGCCATCCGGATCAACAGCCATATATCTTAACTTGGCAGGACCTCTGCAAATCACCTCCTCCATGGGTGAAGCCTTTCCTTGCCCCTACCTCTGCTCCTACTCCTTCCCCCATGATCTCTCAAACCCTCTCAACCTCCTCCTCCTCCACCCTCTGTTCTACCTGAGTCACAGATTTGACTCTACTGGACTCTTCTCCCCCTCCTTATCCCCTGCCCTCGTCCCCTAACACACAACACATCTAAGTGATTCCGCTGCTGCTGACTAAGCCTCTCTACCATTGGAGGAAGCTACGCCGGTAATAGGATCTGACAATGGACCGATGTTCATGACCCAGGTACGTCAGGGGTTAGCCAGGAACCTGGGGATTAATTGGAAGTTAAATTGTGCTTATAGACCACAGAGTTCAAGACAAGTAGAAAGAATGAATAGAACCATTAAAGAGACCTTAACGAAATTAAGCTTAGAGACCAGCATAAGATTGGACTATGCTCCTGCCTTATGCAATGTTTCATGCAAGAAAAAATCCCTTTGTTTCTTTGAGTAACCTTACCACATGTGAAATTCTTTATGGTGGCCCTCCTCCAGTAGGGGACCTAAGCCCAACTGTAAGACCTAAAGATCCTTTCCACACCCCCTTGCTTGACAGACTTAAAGATCTTGAAAGAACTCAGTAATACCTGTGAAAACAGCTGGCCACTGCCTACCCAACTGGGAACCAGGGGATTCCACATCCATATCAAGTAAGAGATTTCATCTATGTAAGATGATATCAGGTGTCATCCCTGGTACCCCGCTGAAAAGGACCATACCAGGTGCTATTATAACACCTACAGTGGTAAACGTAAACAGAATCACTTCCTGGATCCATACCTCTCATCTCAAGCCTGCTGCCTATACAGAATCTTTCTGGAAACTGAAAAAGACTGGTAACAGTTTCAAATTGTGTATTGGCAATGTGAATAAGGTTATATACTCTCCCCTTGGCTACAAGTAGTCCTAACCCTCATCAGCCCATTAAGCAGTGATGGCTGATCACAAATCCTACTGGAAAAGAAGTATGGTCTATCTCGCATACAGCCCCCTTAGGGACCTGGTGGCCATCTCTCCACCCAGACATTTGTTAGCTGGCTATAGGTATTTCCTATTGTGATATCCCTGATGAAGAGGATCCCACTAAAATACCATTAAATCCCTTCTGTACCATAGATAATGGAAACAAACATTATGGATGTAGGGACACGCGAGCCAGATGCAGATTGGCTAGTCTAGATTACTAAGTTTGCCTGGCAGACTATCAAAGCCACAAAGAGTAATGGCTGTGTGGGGGAAAAGCCGACTTTTTCTGTATGTCATGGAAATGTGTGCATACAGGGGCTGCCTGATGAAACCCCAATTCTTCATCAAATTCAGTACACAGCATTGGCCACATTACCAATTAGACAACCAAAAACTATGGCACCCAGATGGGTCTCTAGATCCTCAAATTTTGCGTGACCTTTTTAACTTCTGCAAGTGCTCAAAAGAGTGAAAGGAAATTCCCCTATGTGGAAGCCTTTTCCCTCCCCCACTCACATCCTGAACTATGCTTCTCCAATAGATCATTATCCTCAGCCTTCTGCTCCAGACCCTCTGATGTCACTCCCATCTCAGCAACTTGATTTCTCCCCTCCAATAACTAGATCAGAAACCCAAAGCTCCACCAGTTCTCAGACCATCGGCCCCTTGCTGAGGTAGCAGGTACATAGGTACCGCTCCACCGACTCATTCCTCTCATCTCCTGTCAGTGCCCTCACCGGGTCCCACCAGGTCCTCTTACCAGCTAACCCAATGCTCAAACGAGCTGAGGAGAGCCCTGAGACCCTTATCCAAGATGTAATATAATTGGCCTTTAAAGTTGCTTTGTCATCACTGAAAACAGGTTACTAAAATTTAAAGTCCCTCACAGGATTTTGGGATCCTCACTCCCATCTTTCACTCTGCTCTACCTGATCTACTGCTCAAGTTTGCTGCTAGGAAATTCCCAATACCCTTTCGCATTATTCTTTTACATCTCTCTTTTCCCTCATTCTCAGATCCTCGGAGGTGCTCTCAGCCCCACCTTCCCCGTCTTTCCCCCTCTGTACCAGGCCCACAGAAAAGTCTTAAATGACCTTCTTCAGAAGTCTTCACCATGGCTGAGTTTTGAACTTTCAGCAAAACAGTCCCAATAAAGACTTTAATGTAGATAAACTTTCTCTTTCGTATTGCCCTGTTCTACTTGGCCACTGGCTAAAAATCTCAGTACTTCTAAGCTAGACAACCCCTAACTAGTTTTTCACAAAATATGTGAACAAGTCCTCTGGCCTTCAGCTGGGGCTTCACAGAGATGGCTACATTTCTAAGATAAAGAAATTACCAACCGGGCTCCATGGTAACAGCTGGCAGGGGGAAAATAAGAAATGGAAGAAAAAGCTCTCCTCCTCCCAGGTGTCCTTGAAAAGTTAACTTGCCCAGAACAGAAGGAAAAACAGAAACAAATACTGCTTTTTTAAACTTCTGAAGACTGTGAACTTCTGAGCCCCATCCCTTATATGTTGGGTACAAAATTCTGAAACTACCTAAACTTGAGTTTCAGGGGATTAATTGATTACAATAGAAGCAATGCCCTCTGAATCCGGTTTCAACCAAATAGGACTGTTTCCCTCTCTTGAGTGCTATCTTAGGTGCCTTGCTTTGTCAGTGCCTACAACAGCATAATTCTATATACTTAAACATCGTTTATGTTTTCATGAAATGATCAAGATATGTGATAAATTGTGTAATGGTGCAGATGTTTCCCAGAGTGCTCTATCATGACGCAGGTTCATTTGAAGATCAAATAGGGGGGGCATACAACCGGTTCCACTGGGAACATATATCCCTCACTTTAGCCATCCTATTAGGAATAGGAGTTGCTTCACGGGTGGGCAGAGGAACCAGTGGCATTGTCCATGGGACACAAAAGATGACCCAATTAGAAGCAGCAATAGAGCAAAAGTAAGATATTAGAAACCTCCTTCAGGGCTTTGCATGAAACTTTATCCTCTCTCTCTGAAGTTGTTTTACAGAACAGTTGAGGGTTGGACCTCCTCTTCATTAGAGAAGGGGGCCTTTGTGCTGCATTGAGGGAAGAATGTTGTTTTTATGCTGACTATACTGGAGTCATAATAAAATCTATGAGTAAATTTAAAAGACACCTCGAAGAGCATCAACAAGTGAGAGAGGGCCCAAAAGGGTGGCTTGAGTCTTGGTTCACACAGTCCCCCCGGTTAACTACGTTTTTATCAACCCTGGCCGGTCCAATAATAATCCTCATATTATTGCTAACTATAAAACCCTGTTTGCTCAACCGTGTAATGTCTTTTCTCCAGGCTCAAATTGGAGGAGTTAAACTTATGGTAATACCCCACTAGCAGACATTGAATGTGACACCCTCCAATGATCATTTTTATGATTAAAATTAGCCAGAAGAAGAAGTGGGGAATGAAATATTAATAAAATAGGTACTTGTCACATCTTGTTTTTCTGTATGCTTAACAGAACACTGTTGAAATCTTGAGAAATGTTTGCAAAACTTGTTCCCAGAATGTTCTATCCCCAGCTGCCAAATTGCAGAATGTACTCCCTCTCCCAGTTGCATGCAAACCGCCCACTCGCCCTGACACATCAATACAATTCCCTCCCTTCTCTCTCCAGGGAAAGTATATAAGCTCTACTTCAGCTATTCTCAGGGCTATCTGCACTATTCAGGTGAGCTCTGAACCCCAGCATTCTGGACACCCAATAAACCCTTTGATGTTGCATGAGATAGCCTGTTGGTAGTCTCCTCCTCTGAAGCTCGCACCACGTTTACTTGGATGATTGAATGTAGAAGAGAACATCCAGTCAAAAAGGGATAGTCTGTAGCATTAGGAAGATAGTCAGTAAGTTTAGGAAGAAGGGTGAGTATAAGATTTGGAACAAAAGTTTCTTAGCAATAGGATTTCGATTAGAGAGTGAATGTAAATGTCAGCACAAGTGAAGAGTCAGTCACAATGATGAAGTGGGGAAATATGTAGGAAAGCATATATCAATAGAGACATTACAAAATCAGGCAGAGTATAAAGTGTGTGATAGGATTAGACATTTTGAACAGGGTTGAGTTTAAATATATAATCTTAGGAAGAAACAAATATGTAGTCACAAATAGGGTTGACATTTGAGAGCATTGGGCAAATTTCAGGTGGATGAATATTTTGAGAATAATCTTGTGAATAGTTGATTATAAATCCACATACATGAACATGAATGAATTTAGGGAGTGAATATAAGACACATATATTTCATATTTTGAAAAATCTGGAGAGTGTATATATATATATATATATATATATGTGTATATATATATATATATATATATATATACATATATATACATATACATAAAACACACACACAGACAAAAAAGTAGCAATATATATGTCAATCAAAATTCATTATAAAATATATACCATCCACAGATCTAAAAATATTCATTTTACTGAACATGGATTTATGTATAATGCTGTTCAACTAGCAAGCTCACCCATAGGTTGAATATTCAGTTCCAACAGGGTTTAGTAGGTGTGATCTCTTCTAACAATTTGTATCTGCCAAGTCAGCCACCTCACAAGAATGTACGTGTGGTACCAGATAGGAATCTATATGTGCATATAAGAATACAGAGAAAGGGAGACAGGAATTCACATATTTGTTAACCTTAAAAATACTAGGACAACTATTTCAACAAACAATTGACTAGATTTATAACTCCAACTCTGTATCATGCAAAAGGCAAGTCCATCTATACACCATGCCTACTCTGTACTGCTTGTATTTCTATTCTTTATGGGTTATTTTTCTCCATCATATTAGGATTAGTAGTCAGAGTCTGGTAGGGTATGGGTTAGAGTCAGGTATTCAGTATTTTGAATTGAAAATAGGACACTGAATCCAATGTGTATGCAAATATATGCTACGGAAAAATCTTCCCACTCTCCTCCAGAACAATGCCTTGACATTACCTTCGCCCCAAGTAAGACACAATTAGAGGAGAAGAGTTAGAAAATCTGTGAATACATATCTAGAATGGAAAATGCTCCAGATTTCACATCTTTGGAGGTGGTAGAGGAGTTTCCAAAAGTAAGAGACAGGGTAAACACTCCACAAACATGGAGCTCTGCTGGCCAAAAGACTTTTTGAGAATCTGCCTCTGAGGTTGGGCACTTGAAATATATGTTGTTGTCAGGAGCTTTAGCTTTATTTGTAGTGAAACCATCAAAGCTGGATCTGCATCTATGTGACCTGGAGGAAATGGTTACTTATTTTCAAATAAAAATGAGGCAGCAGTGATGAATTCTCTTTTTGTAGGTAAACTTTGGCCACTGAGGGCTAAGGGTCTTCCCGTGTGGACTGTGAAACCAATGGTCATCCTCAAATTTTCGTGGTGTTTCTTGCTGCTGCAGTGGGAGTTTGGTATTTGCTTCATGAAATACAACGAGTTCAAATGGGACACAGTGCTGAAGGGAGTTCTGTCAGGTGTGGTTGGCAGGGTCTCCAGGAGAATGCACCAACCAGGGTTCTATCTCAAGTAGCTTGCCCCCTTGACAATAGCAACATGATACTGAACATTGCCCTGAAACCTCTCCATATAAAAATATGCCTTTACATATATGGGTGTGATGGTTGCACCTTGTCAGTCACAGCCATTTGGAAGCCAATGGAAGATCCACATGGCCCCACCACAGATGTTTTATCACACATTTGCATAACACAGCTCTAGGCCCACTACTTACCAGGCCCCAACTTACTGGCATCTCTGTTCTACACCATTTTCATGAAACCCAGTCAATCAAGGCCCTGTCTGGTATACTCATGATCATCAACAGGACATCAAAGGTCCTCCAGTGCCAGCTGGTCATCGGAATTTCTAAAATTTCATGGTAATTATCTAGCATTTTTTCACAGATGCATTTGGAGGCAATGTTGGTTTCAATTCATTCAGGAACCATTAAATGGTGAGGAAGCTAATTTCAGGGAAATCTCTGGAGCACTCTCACAGGCAAGTCTACCCAAAGAGTGGCCAAAAAGTCACATGAAGCCAGGCCCATTGAGGTCTACAAAGCAAGGTCCAAGTGTGTTTTGAATCTCAATTATGCCTGCCAAGTCTTTCAGAATAAAATCATGTAATATCCTGGCTGTGATTCCCAGTGTTCTATGGAAAGCCACTCTGGGCCTTGATCCCAGGTTCCAATGGCAACTCTCATTCCTGGCCTCCTAAAATCCCAACACAATTCATGTCAATACTTCTCTGAGGTCAGTTCCAGAACTCAGTCTCTAAGGGGAATCACAGCAGAATTCAAGCCCAGGTTTACCCAGTCATCTCTTCCAACTGCCACACAAATGACCACAATTATAACCAAAACACTCCTACATGGCCCTCATCTTCTACCATAAAGATACTCATCATAACATCTGGATGGAGGTTTTCATGAGAGGCACATCCCAAGACAGTGTCCAAAATAAGCTCCCTTGCCCCTCATTTGCCGAATGTCAGGGTGGCTTGGACACCCTTCTTGTGAACCAGGAGTGATCAAATAGGCCTGCCCTTAATACTGCTTCGCTTCTCCAATTTGAGGCTCTCTGACTGTGGGGTCTAGATTCTTTTTGTGAATTGGAGTCATGAGAAAAGCCAAGCCCCTCTGCAGAGATTTGAAGAACTCATTTCACCCAAAGAATCCCTATTCTGACATGATGGATTTCAGAAACCTAACAAAGGAAGGCAATATAATTCATGCACATTGATTGAACGTTTTTCCATTTTGGTTTAGATGCACATATGGGATCTTTCTTTACTTCCATCAGGTGCTGAGAATCTAAGTCACAGCCTAAAACAGGGCAAAGGGCCTGAATCAGACACATCCTTTTCCAATGAAATTAAGCAAAGAGCCAGAGGTGATGCACATTCATTTCCATTTGAAAACTGTTTTCTTCAGGCTTAACAAAGGGGTTGCATGAGACAAAGACCTTCCTGATATTCAGGGCAACAGAACAATAGGTAAGCAAAAGGCCCAAAGCAGGGTATCTCCACTGAGACTTTCCTGGTCACACTGATATCTGAGTTTTCTGAGATGCTGGCCATTCCATTCAGGTATCCAGTACATGGCCATGTCAAAGACCTTGGATTTGGTACATATCTTGGACACATAACCATGAGCCTATTCTAGAGAGTGGCCAGAATTCAGGAAGAAAACAGGGACTTAGGAAGGTATTAGGTGTTGCCCGTGCATAAGGCAAGCCACACTCCATTCATAAATTGGGCAGGATGAATGCTGGGAAGCTTTATACTAGACATGACACATCCATTGCTGCATTCTCTTTTCTCATGTCTACTACCACAGGCACAGTGGGATACACAGACATGGAAACCTCACCTCTTCAAACGACTTACCGGAAACAGTTCACTCCAAAACAAACAAACCGCCATTCCTACCTATTTTCAGAACATGAGACAAACCACAAACCCACACCCACTCCCAAAAAGGCACCTCCTTCCCCATAGGTGTATGACTAACCAGAGTGTCCTCTGACTGGTGGCCATACTCTGTTCTTCCGAAATGGCCTGTCCTCTCTCAGATCTGTTTTCCTTGGCCAACTCTGTAAAGTTGTAAGGAAAAAGTGGAGAGCCACTACCTGCTTTCTCAGGAAAGCTCCCTATTCAGAGCTCTCCAGGCATTTGGTAATCCTCACTTCAGTAGGTACCAAGAATGACTGACTCTATCTTTGGTAAATCCAAACAAGTGAGCCCACTGGGACTGGGACTGGGACTGCCTCTGGGTGCCTGGCTCCTTGGATACAAAGTTCAGAGAGTTCCATCACCAAGGAAATGAGGTATGTCACATTCTTTGGAACTGAATGAGGTCACTGCTTTGGCAAAGGTATATCTTATGATGTGCAAAAACTGAAGAAATAATAATGTACCAGTGTCGAATACAAATGAATGACAAATTACATATCATGTCCCATAGGAGTCTACTTGCATTGATGTTAGACTGGGTCAGTTACTGTAGAATAATTAGGATTTGTATGCACCATTCACTGAAGTTAGTTTTCAGTACTAGGAAACAAATATGTATTTCAGGTGGATGAATATTTCTGATTATAATCTTGTGAAAAGTTGATTATAAATCCACATACATGAACATGAATGAATTTAGAGAGTGTATAGTAGACACATATATTTCATATTTTGAAAAATTTGGAGAGTATATCTATATCTATATCTATATCTATATATACACACACACACACACCAACACACACACACAACACTCACACACATTAAAAAGTACCAATATAAATGCCAATCGAATTCATCAGTAAATATATATCATCCACAAATGCAAAAATATTTATTTTACTGAACATGAGTTAATGTATAATGTTGTTCTACTAGGACGCTCTCCTATAGGTTGAATTTTCATTTCCAACAGCATTTAGGAGGAGTGAACTCTTCTCACAATTTGTATCTGCCAAGACAGCCACCTCACAAAAATGTACGTGTGATACCTGGTAGGATTCTATATATGCATATAAATATACATGTGTGAATAGGCTACAGAAAAGGGAAACAAGAATTCACATATTTGTTAAGTTTAAAAACACATGGAGAATATTTCAATTAAAATTTGACTAGATTTATAACTCCTCCCTTATATAATGCAAATGTCAAGTCCAACAATACAACATGTCTTCTCTGAAGTGCTTGTATTTCTATTGTGTTGGGTTAATTTTCTCCATTATATTAGGATGAATAGTCTGAGTCTACTAGGTATGGGTTAGTGTCAGGGATTCAGTATTTCGAATGGAAAATTAGAAAATGAATCCAATGTGTATGTAAATATATGCTGCACAAATATCCTCCTGCTCTCATCCAGAACAATGCCTTGTCATTACCTTCACCCCAATTAAGACACAATTAGAGGAGAAGAGTTACAAAATCAGTGAATACATATCTGGAATGGAAAATGCTCAGGAGTTCACAACCTTGGAGGTGGTAGAGCAGTTTCCAAAACTAAGGGACAGGGTAAACACTCCACAAACATGGATCTCTGGTGGCCTAAAAATTTTTTGAGAAACTGCCACTGAGTTTTGCACTTGAAATATATGTTGTTTTCAGGAGATTTGGCTTCCTTTGTAGTGAGACCATCAAAGCTGGGTCTGAATCTATGTGACCTGGAGGACATGGTTTCTTATTTCCAATGAACTAGATGAAGCAGTGCTGAATCCTCTCTTTGTAGGTAAACTGAGGCCACTGGGGACTAAGTGTCTCCCCGTGTGGACTGTGAAGCCATTTGGTCCTCTTCCACTTTTTGTGGTGATTTTGCTGCTGCACTGTGAGTTTGGTATTTGTTTCACGAAATACTAGGAGCTAAACTGGGACACAGTGCTGGAGGGAGTTCTGTCACGTGTGGTGGGTCAGGGTCTGCAAGAGAATGCACCAACTAGGCTCCTATCTCTCACAGCTTGCCCCATTGCCCCCTTGTCCATATCAACCTGATTCTTAATTTTCCTCTGAAAACTCTCCATGTAACAAGATGCCTTTACATACAAGGGTCTGCTGGCTGCACCATGTCAGTTACAAGTCATTTGGAATCCAATGGTAGATCCACATGGCCCTACCACGGATGTTTTCTCAAACACCTCCCCACCACTGCTCTAGACCCACTACTCAGCAGGCTCCAACTTACTGGCATCTCTGTTCTACACCATTTTCATGAAACTCAGTAAGTCAAGGCACTGTCTGGTATAATCATGATCAGCAACAGGACATGCAATGTTTCTCCAGTGCCACCTGGTCATAGGAATTTCAAAAATTTCATGGTATTTATCTAGCCATTTTTCAAGCATGATTTTGGAGGCACTGTGGATTTCAGTTCATTCAGCAAACATTAAATGGTGAGGAAGCTCATTTCAATGAAATCTCTGGAGAACTCTCACAGGCACGGCTTCAAAAAGAGTGGACAAACGGTCACATTAGGCCAGGCCCATTGAGGTCTACAATGTGAGGTCCATGTGTGTTTTGACTCTCAACTATGGCTGCCATTTCTTTAAGAATAAAATCATGTGATATCCTTGCTGAGATTCCCAGGCCTCTGTGGAAATCCACCCGGGGCCTAGGTCTCAGTTTCCAAGAGCGACTTTCATGCGTGGCCTCTTAAAATCCCAACAAAATTCATGGCAATGCTTCTCTGAGTTCACTTCCAAAATCCA
Source organism: Callospermophilus lateralis (assembly GCF_048772815.1). NCBI lineage: Eukaryota > Metazoa > Chordata > Mammalia > Rodentia > Sciuridae > Callospermophilus > Callospermophilus lateralis. The sequence goes on from NW_027512816.1 coordinate 223,971, forward strand.
GTCTCTAAGGGGAATCACACCAGAGTTCAACCCCACGTGTACCCAGTCATTTTTTCCAATGCCACACAAATGACCAAAATCAAAACCAAAACACTCCCACATGGCCCTCATCTTATTCCATATAGTCAATCATCTTAACCTCTGGCTGGAGGTTTCCATGAGGGGCGCAGCCCAAGACAGTGTCCAAATTCAGCTCCTTTGCCCCTCATTTGCCTAAAGTCAGGGTAGCCTGGACACCGTTTCTGTGAACCAGGAGTGAACAAATAAGCCTGCCTTTAATACTTCTTTGTTTCTCCAATTTCAGGCCTACTGATGTTAGGTATCAATTCTTTAGGTGATTTCGAGTCATGTGAAAACACAAGCACCTCTGCAGGGCTTTGAAGAACTCATTTGACCCAAAGAATCCCTATTCTCATTTGATGGAGTGCAGGAACCTAACAGAGGAAGGCAAGAGACTTCATCCACAATGAATTAAATTTTTTCCATTTTGGTTTTGGAAGCTCACATGGGATCATTCTTAAGATCCATCAGGTGCTGAGAATCTAAGTCACAGCCACACACAGGTCCAAAGGCTGATAAAGACACATCTCTTTCCAAAGCAATTAAGCAAAGAGCCACAGGTGAGGCCCATTCATTTCCATTTGAAAACTGTTTTCTTCAGGCTTCACAAAGGGGTGGCATGAGGCAAAGACCTTCCTGACATTCAGTGCAACACAACAATAAGTAAGCAAAAGGCCCAAAGCAGGGTTTCTTCACTGAGATTTTTCTGGTCACACTGATATCTGAGTTTTCTGAGATGCTCGCCATTCTCTTCAGCTATCCAGTACATGGCCATGTCACAGAGCTTGGCAGTGGTACATATTTTGGACACAAATCCATGAGCCTATTCTGGAGAGTGGCCAGAATTCAGGAAGAAAACAACAACTTAGAAAGATAGCAGGTGTTGCACATCGATAAGACAAGCTGCAGTCCATTCATATATTGGGCAGGATGAATTATGGGAAGATTTATACTAGACAGGACACATCCATTAATGCATTCTCTTTTCTAATGTCTACAACAACAGACACAGTGGGATACACAGAAACAGAAACACTCGCCGTGTCAAATGACTTACTAGAAACTGTCCACTCCAAACCAAACAAACCGCCTATCCTATCTATTCTCAGAACATGAGACAAAACAACAAACCCACACCCACTCCCACAAAGGCACCTCCTTGCCCCAAGTAGGTCTGTGACTATCCGGAGTGTCCTCTGACTGGTGGGCCATACTATGTTCCCCCGAAATGGCCTGTCTTCTCTCAGACATTCTTTCCTTGACCAACTCTGTGAAGATGTCAGGAAAAAGTGGTTAGCCACTACCTGTTTTCTCAGGAAAGGTCCATCTTCAGAGCTCTCCTGGCATTTGGCCATCCTCACATCATTAGGTACCAAGAAAACTGACTCTGTCCTTGGTAAATCCAAACAAGTGAGCCCACTGGGACTGGGACTGGGACTGCCTCTGGTGCCTGGCTTCTTGGATACCAAGTTCAGAGAGTTCCATCACCAAGGAAATGAGGTATGTCACATTCTTTGGAACTGAATGAGGTCACTGCCTTGGCAACCACTTTGTCCTAACAGTTGCTTCCAAGGGTAACATAAGATGGAGGTTGCCCCTACTTCCTGTGACACTTTCATAAGGTAGAATGTATATCAACCATTGGCACCCGGGAACAGCTCTCCACTCAGGCCTGGTTAGGTCCATCTTCTCTACAATAAGAACAGAGAGATTCAGATTCAGACACATCCCTTCATCCTGACCAGGTTGTTTGCCATGGAAGATGACTTTTGCTCTCTCAGGTGCTTCATACCTGCCTACAACTTCTCCAGGTATCATTTGTGCATGGACATTTGAGGTTCTCATCAGGTGGAAGGTCCCCAACTTTCCTGTATTGTAAGAACCACTCTGACAGCTCTTTTGCCCATTTTGGTTTGGGATGCACACATGGGATTTTTCTTTAGACCCATCATGTGCTGTGAATCTAAGCCACAGCCTCACATAGGGCTGAGAGGCTGATTCAGAAACATCCATTTCCAAAGCAATTAAGCAAAGAGGCACAGGTAATGACCATTCTTTTCCATTTGAAAACTATTTTCTGCAGGCTTCACAAAGTGTGGCCTGAGGCAAAGACCTTCCTGACATTCAGGGCAACAGAATAGGTAAGCAAAAGGCCCAAAGCAGGGTTTCTCCACTGAGACTTTCTTGGGCATACTGATATCTGAGTTTTCTGAGATACTCGCCATTCCCTTCAGCTATCCAGTACATGGCCATGTCACAGAGATGGAGGTGGTACATATCTTGGACACAAAATCATGAGCGTATTCTGGAGAGTGTCCAGAATTCAGGAAGAAAACAGGAATTTAGAAAGATGGCAGGAGTTGCCCATCCATACGGCAACCTGCAGCCCATTCATTAATTGCACAGGATGAATGCTTTGAAGCTTTCTTGTAGACAGGACACATCCATTGATGCATTCTCTTTTCTAATGTCTACAATCACGGACACAGTATGATATATAGACACAGAAACACTCACTTTGTCAAAGGACTTACTAGACACAGTCCACTCCAAAACAAACAAACCAGCTTTCCTAACTATTCTCAGAACATGAGACAAAACCACAAACTCACACTCACACCCCAAAAGTCACCTCCTTTCCCCAAGTAGGTCTGTGACTATCCGGAGTGTCCTCTGACTTGTGGGCCATACTATGTTCCCCCAAAATGGCGTGTCCCGTCTCCAATCTGTTCTCTTTGGCCAACTCTGTGAAGTTGTCAGGAGCCCATGGTGAGAAACTACCTGCTTTCTCTGGAAAGGCCAGTCTTCATAGTTTCCAGGCATTTGGCTGTCCTCACATCAGTAGGTACAAAGAAAGAGTAACTCTGTCTTGTTAAATCCAAACAAGTTAGCCCACTGGGACATGGAGTGGGTTTGACTCTGTGTGCCTGGTTTCCTGGATCCCAAGATCACAGACTTTCATTACCAAAACTGTAAGGTGATGTCACTTTCTTCAAGATCTGAATGAAGTCACTGCCTTGGAAACCACTTTGTTTTAACAGTTGCTTACATGGTTCCCAAAAGATGGAGGCTGCCTCTACTTGCTGTGACTCATTCATATGTTAGAATGGTATATCAACCATAGGCACTGGGGAACAGCTCTCCACACAGGCATGGTTTGGTCCATCTTCTCTACATTAGGAAGAGAGAGGCTAATTCAGACACATCCCATCAACCTGACCAGGTTGTTTGCCATGGAAGATGACTTTTGCTCTCTCATGTCCTTCATAGATGCCTACATCTTCTCCAAGGATCATTTCAGCATGGACCTTTTAGGTTTTCAGCAGCTGGAAGATCGCCTATATTCCTGTTTTGTAAGACCAACTCTGTCCCTGCTCTTCTGTAAAATTAGATTGAGGGAAAAGTGTATGGTTAGGGTTAATAACATGTTCAATTTGGGTTAGGAATCATTCTCTGGAATGAATATTTGTATTAGGAACCTGCGATATTTATATGAATATATAGGTAAAATATAAGTATGAAAACAGAAATCTAGGTAAGTTTTGAAGCCCAGAAGGGCATTGGGCCCTTGATTGGGATACTTAGCATTGATTTATGTCCTGCACAGTTGTCTCAGTTAAATCAATATACTATGGCATAGGACCTTCTAATTTGGATGATTGAATGTGGAAGAGAACATCCAGTCAAAAAGGGATATTCGGTAGGATTAGGAAAATAGTCGGTGGGTTTAGATAAAAGAGTGAGTATAGGATTTGGACCAAAAGTTCTTTAGCAATAGGGTTTCAGGTAGAGAGTGAATGTAAATGTCAGCACATGTGAAGAGTCAGTCACAATGATGAACTGGGTAAAATATGTAGGAAAGCAATATTTTGAAGACGTATAAATTAATTGGGGGTACAAATAGGTGTACCTTGTGCCTATGAATATAGAGATAATGCATGAATAGACCATACTGTGAATAAATAATATAACTGGTTCGAACTTTAAATAATGGATTGAATTGATTTCTGAAAATATAGAGGAAACCTAATATTGATATACAATCATCCATTCCAAACAGTTATGCATCTAATGGTGATATTAGATTTATGGTTTATCATGAAAAGTGTGTGAGTTTTGCTTCAAAACTGATTATGAAATTAAAAAAAAATGTGTTTGCAGAGAAGTCTCATGAAAAGACCAGTCAAGAAACCGGGAGGAATACATGTGTTCTGAAGCAGGAAATGATTAAAAGTGAAAAAATACCTATAAAGTTGTGAACTTGTGGATGAAATATATATCCTATGATGTGCAAAAACTGCAGAAATATTAATGTAGCAGTGTGGAATATAAATGAACGTCAAAATACACATCATGTCCCATAGGAATCTACTTGCATTGATGTTAAACTGGGTCAGATACTGTAGAATTATTAGGATTTGTATGCACCATTCACAGAAGTGAGTTGTCAGTACAAGGAAACAAATATGTATTTCAGGTGGATGAATATTTCCAATAATAATCTTGAGAAAAGTTGATTATATTTCCTCATGCATGAACATGAATGAATGTATGAATGTAGAGAGTGTATATAAGACACATATATTTCATGTTTTGATAAATCAGGAGAGTATATATATATATATATATATATATATATATATATATATATATACCAAAAAAAACACACAGAGAAACATAAAAAAGTAGCAATATATGCCAAATGAAATTTATAATGAAATATATAACATCTACTGATGCAAAAATATATACTTTACTGAACATGGAATTATGTATAATGTTGTTGTACTAGGAAGCTCACCCATAGGTTGAATTTTTAGTTCCAACAGCGTTTAAGAGGGGTAGTCTCTTCACACAATTTATATCTGCCGAGTCAGCAACCTCACAAAAATGTACGTGTGATACCAGGTAGGATTCTATATGTACATATAAAAATACATGTGCTGTATAGGCTAGAGAGAAAGGGAGGCAGGGATTCACATATTTGTTAATTTTAAAAACACATGAAAAACTATTCCAAATAAAAATTCACTAGATTTATAACACCTACCATTTATTATGCAAAAGAAAAGTTCAAAAATACACCATGCCTCCTCTGACCTACTTGTATTTCTGTTCTATTTGGGTTATGTTTCTCCATCATATTAGGATTAGTAGTCAGAGTCTAGTAGGGTATGTGTTAGTGTCAGGGATTCAGTATTTTGAATGGAAAATAGGAAAAAGAATCCAATGTCTATCAAATATGTGCTACACAAAATATTTTCCCTCTCTCATCCAGAACAATGCCTTGACATTACCTTCACCCCAAGTAAGACACAATTAGTGGAGAAGAGTTATAAAATCTGTGAATATATAACTGGAATGGAAAATGCTCAGGAGTTCACAACCTTGGATGTGGTAGAGAAGTTTCCATTAGTAAGGGACAGGTTAAAAACTCCACAAACATGGAGCTCTGCTGGCCTAAAGGACTTCTTGATAAACTGCCTCTGAGGTTGGGCACTTGAAATATATGTTGTTTTCAGGAGCTTTAGCTTCCTTTGTCGTGAGACCATCAAAGCTGGGTCTGATTCTATGTGACCTGGAGGACATGGTTTCTTATTTTCTAATGAACATGAGGCAGCAGTGGTGAATTCCTTCTTTTAAGTAAAATGTGACCAGTGCGTGCTAAGTCTCTCCCCATCTGGGCTGTGAAGCCATTTGGTCATCCTCCACTTTTTCATGGTTTTTCTTTCTCCTGCATTGGTAGTTTGGTATTTGCTTCACGAAATACAAGGAGTTCAAAAGGGACACAGTGCTGGATGGAGTTCTGCCACATGTGGTTGGTCAGGGTCTGCAGGAGAATGCACCAACCAGGCTTCTATCCCACATAGCTTTTTCCCATGTCTATTGCAACCTGATTCTTAACATTGCCATGAAACCTCTCCATATAACAAGACGCCCTTACATATTAGTGTCTGCTGGCCTCACCATGTCAGTCACAACCCATTTGGAAGCCAATGGCAAATCCATATGGCCACATCAGAAATGTATTATGACACACATACACATCACTGCTCTAGGCACACTACTCAGCAGGCACCAACTTACTGGCATGTCTGTTCTAGATCATTTTCATGAAACACAGTCAATCAAGGCACTGTCTAGTATACTCATGATAAACAACAGGACATCCAAAGGTTCTCCAGAGACATGTTGTATAGTTGGACTTGACATTTCCATTATATAAGGTAGGAGTTATAAATCTAGTCAAATTTTAATTGAAATATTCTCCATGTGTTTTTAAACTTAACAAATATGTGAATTCTTGTTTCCCTTTTCTGTAGCCTATTCACACATGTATATTTATATGCATATATAGAATCCTACCAGGTATCACACGTACATTTTTGTGAGGTGGCTGTCTTGGCAGATACAAATTGTGAGAAGAGTTCACTCCTCCTAAATGCTGTTGGAAATGAAAATTCAACCTATAGGAGAGAGTCCTAGTAGAACAACATTATACATTAACTCATGTTCAGTAAAATAAATATTTTTGCATTTGTGGATGATACATATTTACTGATGAATTTCGATTGGCATTTATGTTGGTACTTTTTAATGTCTGTGAGTGTTGTGTGTGTGTGTGTGTGTGTGTGTGTGTGTGTATATAGATATAGATATAGATATAGATATACTCTGCAAATTTTTCAAAATATGAAATATATGTGTCTAATATACACACTCTATATTCATTCATGTTCATGTATGTGGATTTATAATCAACTTTTCACAAGATGATAATCAGAAATATTCATCCACCTGAAATACATATTTGTTTCCTAGTACTGAAAACTAACTTCAGAGAATGGTGCATACAAATCCTAATTATTCTACAGTAACTGACCAAGTCTAACATCAATGCAAGTAGACTCCTATGGGACATGATATGTAATTTGTCATTCATTTGTATTCGACACTGGTACATTATTGTTTCTTCAGTTTTTGCACATCACAGGATATACATTTCATCCACAAGTTCACAAATTAATAAGCATTTGTTTCAACTTTAATCATCTTGCTTCAGAACACATGTATTGTCAGGGTTTCTTGACTGGTCTTTTCATGAGACTTCTTTCCAAACACATTATTTTGAATTTCCATAATCATTTTGAAGCAAAACTCACACACTCTTCATAATAAACCAAAACACTAATATTTCCATTAGATATATACCTGGTTGGAATTAATGATTGTATATCAATATACGATTTCCTTTAATTTTTCAGATATCAGTTAATTCATTATTTAAAGTTCAAAAAAGTTATATTATTTATTCACAGTATGGTCTATTCATGCTTTTTCTCTATGTTCCTAGAAACAGGGTACACCTCTTTGTACCCCCGATTCTCATTTTACACCTTCAATATATTGCTCCCAGAAATGGTGAAAGAAATACTCATGTCACCTCATTATCACAGTAATATTCTGGACAAAAAATGGAAAGGTCACACTTATGATTGTACCAAAGCCTAAATGGAAAGTGAACATGGATTTCTAAAAACATCCATGCCCAGGTTGCCTAATGCTGTCAATTGTCAATCCTATTGGTGACTACATATTTGTTTTTTTCCTAATTTATATATTCAAACTCAACCCTGTTGAAAATGTCTAATTCTATCACTCACTTTATACTTTGCCTGATTTCGTAATGTTTCTATTGATATCTGCTTTTCTACATATTTTCCCCAGTTCAACATAGTGACTGACTCTTCATATGTGCTGACATTTACATTCACTCAACAACCGAAAGTCTATTGCTAAAGAACTTTTGGTCCAAATCCTATACTCACTCTTCTTCCTAAACCTACAGACTATCTTCCTAATCCTACTGAATATCCCTTTTTGACTGGATGTTCTCTTCTAAATTCAATCATCCAATGTACAAGGTCCTATGCCATTGTATATCGAATTATCTGAGGCATCTTTGCAGAACATCATTCAAAGCTAAGTATCCCAATCAAGGGCAAAACCCTTCTGGGCTTCAAATCATACCTAGATTTCTGTTTTCCTACTTATATTTCACCTCTATATTCTTGTAAATATTGCAGGTTCCCAATACCATTATTCATCACACAGAATCACTCGTAATCCAAATCAAACCTGTTTTTAACCCCAAGTATACACCGTTCCCTCAATCATTTTACAGAAGAGCAGGGACAGAGTGGTTCTTACAATACAGGAAAGTTGGGGACCTTCCACCTGATGAGAACCTCAAATGTCCATGCACAAATGATACCTGGAGAAGTTGTAGGCAGGTATGAAGCACCTGAGAGAGCAAAAGTCATCTTCCATGGCAAACAACATGGTCAGGATGAAGGGATGTGTCTGAATCTGAATCTCTCTCTTCTTATTGTAGAGAAGATGGACCAAACCAGGCCTGAGTGGAGATCTGTTCCCGGGTGCCAATGGTTGATATACATTCTACCTTATGAAAGTGTCACAGGAAGTAGGGGCAACCTCCATCTTATGTTACCCTTGGAAGCAACTGTTAGGACAAAGTGGTTGCCAAGGCAGTGACCTCATTCAGTTCCAAAGAATGTGACATACCTCATTTCCTTGGTGATGGAACTCTCTGAACTTGGTATCCAAGAAGCCAGGCACCCAGAGGAAGTCCCAGTCCCAGTCCCAGTGGGCTCACTTGTTTGGATTTACCAAGGACAGAGTCAGTTTTCTTGGTACCTAATGATGTGAGGATGGCCAAATGCCAGGAGAGCTCTGAAGATGGACCGTTCCTGAGAAAACAGGTAGTGGCTAACCACTTTTTCCTGACATCTTCACAAAGTTGGTCAAGGAAACAAGATCTGAGAGAAGACAGGCCATTTCGGGGGAACATAGTATGGCCCACCAGTCAGAGGACACTCCGGATAGTCACAGACCTACTTGGGGGTAGGAGCTGCCTTTGTGGAAGTGGGTTTGTGTTTGTTGTTTTGTCTCATGTTCTGAGAATAGATAGGAAAGGTGGTTTGTTTGGTTTGGAGTGGACAGTTTCTAGTAAGTCATTTGACACGGCGAGTGTTTCTGTGTATCCCACTGTGTCCGTTGTTGTAGACATTAGAAAAGAGAATGCATTAATGAATGTGTCCTGTCTAGTATAAATCTTCCCATAATTCATCCTGCCCAAAATATGAATGGACTGCAGCTTGTCTTATCAATGTGCAACACCTGCTATCTTTCTAAGTTGTTGTTTTCTTCCTGAATTCTGGCCACTCTCCAGAATAGGCTCATGGATTTGTGTCCAAAATATGTACCACCTCCAAGCTCTGTGACATGGCCATGTACTGGATAGCTGAAGAGAATGGCGAGCATCTCAGAAAACTCAGATATCAGTGTGACCAGGAAAGTCTCAGTGCAGAAACCCTGCTTTGGGCCTTTTGCTTACTTATTGTTGTGTTGCACTGAATGTCAAGAAGGTCTTTGCCTCAGGCCACCCCTTTGTGAAGCCTGAAGAAAACAGTTTTCAAATGGAAATGAATGGGCCTCACCTGTGGCTCTTTGCTTAATTGCTTTGGAAAGGGATGTGTCTTTATCAGCCTCTTGGGCCTGTGTGTGGCTGTGACTTAGATTCTCAGCACCTGATGTATCTTAAGAATGATCCCATGTGAGCTTCCAAAACCAAAATGGCAAAAAATTTCATTCATTGTGGATGAAGTCTCTTGCCTTCCTCTGTTAGGTTCCTGCACTCCATCAAAAGACAATAGGGATTCTTTGGGTCAAATGAGTTCTTCAAAGCCCTGCAGAGGTGCTTGTGTTTTCGCATGACTCTAAATCACCTAAAGAATCGATACCTAAAATCAGTAGGCCTCAAATTGGAGAAACACAGAAGTATTAACGGCAGGCTTATTTGTTCACTCCTGGTTCACAGAAACGGTGTCCAGGCTACCCTGACTTTAGACAAATGAGGGGCAAACGAGCTGATTTTGGACACTGTCATTGGCTGCGCCCCTCATGGAAACCTCCAGCCAGAGGTTAAGATGATTGACTATATGGAATAAGATGAGGGCCATGTGGGAGTGTTTTGGTTTTAATTTTGGTCATTTGTGTGGCATTGGAAAAAATGACTGGGTCCACGTGGGCTTGAACTCTGGTGTGATTCCCCTTAGAGACTGGGTTTTGGAACTGAACTCAGAGAAACATTGCCATGAATTTTGTTGGGATTTTAAGAGGCCACGCATGAAAGTCGCTCTTGGAAACTGAGACCTAGGCCCCGGGTGGATTTCCACAGAGGCCTGGGAATCTCAGCAAGGATATCACATGATTTTATTCTTAACGAAATGGCAGCCATAGTTGAGAGTCAAAACACACATGGACCTCACATTGTAGACCTCAATGGGCCTGGCCTAATGTGACCTTTTGTCCACTCTTTGGGAAGCCATGCCTGTGAAAGTTCTCCAGAGATTTCATTGAAATGAGCTTCCTCACCATTTAATGTTTGCTGAATGAACTGAAACCCACAGTGCCTCCAACTTCATGCTTGAAAAATGGCTAGATAAATACCATGAAATTTTTGAAATTCCTATAACCAGGTGGCACTGGAGAAACATTGGATGTCCTGTTGCTGATCATGAGTATACCAGACAGTGCCTTGATTTACTGAGTTTCATGAAAATGGTGTAGAACAGAGATGCCAGAAATTTGGAGCCTGCTGAGTAGTGGGTCTAGAGCAGTGGTGGGGAGGTGTTTGATAAAACATCCGTGGTAGGGCCATGTGGATCTACCATTGGATTCCAAATGGCTTGTAACTGACATGGTGCAGCCAACAGACCCTTATATGTAAAGGCATCTTGTTATATGGAGAGTTTTCAGAGGAAAATTAAGAATCAGGTTGATATGGACAAGGGGGCAATGGGGCAAGCTGTGAGAGATAGGAGCCTAGTTGGTGCATTCTCTTGCAGATGCTGACCCACCACACGTGACAGAACTCCCTCCAGCACTGTGTCTCCGGTTAACTCCTAGTATTTCGTGAAACAAATATCAAAATCACAGTGCAGCAGCAAAAACACCACAAAAAGTGGAAGAGGACCAAATGGCTTCACAGTCCACACGGGGAGACACTTAGTCCCCAGTGGCCTCAGTTTACCTACAAAGATAGGATTCAGCACTGCTTCATCTTGTTCATTGGAAAATAAGGAACCATGTCCTCCAGGTCACATAGATGCAGACCCAGCTTTGATGTTCTCACTACAGAGGAAGCCAAATCTCCTGAAAACAACATATATTTCAAGTGTGGAAGCTCAGAGGCAGTTTCTCAAAAAGTTTTTAGGCCAGCAGAGCTCCATGTTTGTGGAGTGTTTACCCTGTCCCTTAGTTTTGGAAACTCCTCTACCACCTCCAAGGTTGTGAACTCCTGAGCATTTTCCATTCCAGATATGTATTCACTGATTTTGTAACTCTTCTCCTCTAATTGTGTCTTACTTGGGGTGAAGGTAATGTCAAGGCATTGTTCTGGATGAGAGCGGGAGGATATTTGTGCAGCATATATTTACATACACATTGGATTCATTTTCCAATTTTCCATTCGAAATACTGAATCCCTGACACTAACCCATACCTAGTAGACTCAGACTATTCATCCTAATATAATGGAGAAAATTAACCCAACACATTAGAAATACAAGTACTTCAGAGGAGACATGTTGTATAGTTGGACTTGACATTTGCATTATATAAGGTAGGAGTTATAAATCTAGTCAAATTTATTTGAAATATTCTCCATGTGTTTTAAACTTAACAAATATGTGAATTCTTGTTTCCTTTTTCTGTAGTCTATTCACACATGTATATTTATATGCATATATAGAATCCTACCAGGTATCACACGTACATTTTTGTGAGGTGGCTGTCTTGGCAGATACAAATTGTGAGAAGAGTTCACTCCTCCTAAATGCTGTTGGAAATGAAAATTCAACCTATAGGAGAGCGTCCTAGTAGAACAACATTATACATTAACTCATGTTCAGTAAAATAAATATTTTTGCATTTGTGGATGATACATATTTACTGATGAATTTCGATTGGCATTTATATTGGTACTTTTTAATGTCTGTGAGTTGTGTGTGTGTGTGTGTGTGTGTGTGTGTGTGTGTGTGTGTGTGTATAGATATAGATATAGATATACTCTCCAAATTTTTCAAAATATGAAATATATGTGTCTAATATACACTCTCTAAATTCATTCATGTTCATGTATGTGGATTTATAATCCACTTTTCACAAGATGATAATCAGAAATATTCATCCACCTGAAATACATATTTGTTTCCTAGTACTGAAAACTAACTTCAGAGAATGGTGCATACAAATCCTAATTATTCTACAGTAACTGACCCAGTCTAACATCAATGCAAGTAGAATCCTATGGGACATGATATGTAATTTGTCATTCATTTGTATTCGACACTGGTACATTATTGTTTCTTCAGTTTTTGCACATCACAGGATATACATTTCATCCACAAGTTCACAAATTAATAAGCATTTGTTTCAAATTTCACCACTTCTTGCTTCAGAACACATGTATTGTCAGGGTTTCTTGACTGGTCTTTTCGTGAGACTTCTTTCCAAACACATTATTTTGAATTTCCATAATCATTTTGAAGCAAAACTCACACACTCTTCATGATAAACCAAAACACAAATATTTCCATTACATATATACCTGGTTGGAATGAATGATTGTATATCAATATACGATTTCCTTTAATTTTTCAGATATCAGTTCAATTCATTATTTAAAGTTCAAAAAATTTATATTTTTTATTCACTGTATGGTCTATTCATGCTTTTTCTCTATGTTCCTAGAAACAGGGTACACCTCTTTGTACCCCCGATTCTCATTTTACATCTTCAATATATTGCTCCCAGAAATGGTGAAAGAAATACTCATGTCACCTCATTATCACAGTAATATTCTGGACCAAAAATGGAAAGGTCACACTTATGATTGTAACAAAGCCTAAATGGAAAGTGAACATGGATTTCTAAAAACATCCATGTCCAGGTTGCCTAATGCTGTCAATTGTCAATCCTATTGGTGACTACATATTTGTTTTTTTCCTAATTTATATATTCAAACTCAACCCTGTTGAAAATGTCTAATTCTATCACTCACTTTATACTTTGCCTGATTTCGTAATGTTTCTATTGATATCTGCTTTTCTACATATTTTCCCCAGTTCAACATAGTGACTGACTCTTCATATGTGCTGACATTTACATTCACTCAACAACCGAAAGTCTATTGCTAAAGAACTTTTGGTCCAAATCCTATACTCACTCTTCTTCCTAAACCTACCGACTATCTTCCTAATCCTACTGAATATCCCTTTTTGACTGGATGTTCTCTTCTAAATTCAATCATCCAATGTACAAGATCTTATGCCATTGTATATGGAATTATCTGAGGCATCTTTGCAGAACATCATTCAAAGCTAAGTATCCCAATCAAGGGCAAAACCGTTCTGGGCTTCAAATCATACCTAGATTTCTGTTTTCCTACTTATATTTCACCTCTATATTTTTGTAAATATTGCAGGTTACCAATACAATTATTCATCACACAGAATCACTCGTAACCCAAATCAAACCTGTTTTTAACCCCAAGTATACACTGTTCCCTCAATCATTTTACAGAAGAGCAGGGACAGAGTGGTTCTTACAATACAAGAAAGTTGGGGACCTTCCACCTGATGAGAACCTCAAATGTCCATGCACAAATGATACCTGGAGAAGTTGTAGGCAGGTATGAAGCACCTGAGAGAGCAAAAGTCATCTTCCATGGCAAACAACCTGGTCAGGATGAAGGGATGTGTCTGAATCTGAATCTCTCTCTTCTTATTGTAGAGAAGATGGACCAAACCAGGGATGAGTGGAGAGCTGTTCCCGGGTGCCAATGGTGATATACATTCTACCTTATGAAACTGTCACAGGAAGCGGGGGCAACCTCCATTTTATGTTACCTTTTGAAGCAACTGTTAGGACAAAGTGGTTGCCAAGGCAGTGACCTCATTCAGTTCCAAAGAATGTGACATACCTCATTTCCTTGGTGATGGAACTCTCTGAACTTGGTATCCAAGAAGCCAGGCACCCAGAGGCAGTTGCAGTCCCAGTCCCAGTGGGCTCACTTGTTTGGATTTACCAAGGACAGAGTCAGTTTTCTTGGTACCTAATGATGTGAGGATGGCCAAATGCCAGGAGAGCTCTGAAGATGGACCTTTCCTGAGAAAACAGGTAGTGGCAAACCACTTTTTCATGACATCTTCACAGAGTTGGTCAAGGAAACAAGATCTGAGAGAAGACAGGCCATTTCGGGGGAACATAGTATGGCCCACCAGTCAGAGGACACTCCGGATAGTCACAGACCTACTTGGGGGAAGGAGGTGCCTTTGTGGGAGTGGGTGTGGGTTTGTTGTTTTGTCTCATGTTCTCAGAATAGATAGGAAAGGCGGTTTGTTTGGTTTGGAGTGGGCAGTTTCTAGTAAGTCATTTGACATGGCGAGTGTTTCTCTTTCTGTGTATCCCACTGTGTCCGTTGTTGTAGACATTAGAAAAGAGAATGCATTAATGAATGTGTCCTGTCTAGTATAAATCTTCCCATAATTCATCCTGCCCAAAATATGAATGGACTGCAGCTTGTCTTATCGATGTGCAACACCTGCTATCTTTCTAAGTTGTTGTTTTCTTCCTGAATTCTGGCCACTCTCCAGAATAGGCTCATGGATTTGTGTCCAAAATATGTACCACCTCCAAGCTCTGTGACATGGCCATGTACTGGATAGCTGAAGAGAATGGCGAGCATCTCAGAAAACTCAGATATCAGTGTGACCAGGAAAGTCTCAGTGCAGAAACCCTGCTTTGGGCCTTTTGCTTACTTATTGTTGTGTTGCACTGAATGTCAAGAAGGTCTTTGCCTCAGGCCACCCCTTTGTGAAGCCTGAAGAAAACAGTTTTCAAATGGAAATGAATGGGCCTCACCTGTGGCTCTTTGCTTAATTGCTTTGGAAAGGGATGTGTCTTTATCAGCCTCTTGGGCCTGTGTGTGGCTGTGACTTAGATTCTCAGCACCTGATGTATCTTAAGAATGATCCCATGTGAGCTTCCAAAACCAAAATGGCAAAAAATTTCATTCATTGTGGATGAAGTCTCTTGCCTTCCTCTGTTAGGTTCCTGCACTCCATCAAAAGACAATAGGGATTCTTTGGGTCAAATGAGTTCTTCAAAGCCCTGCAGAGGTGCTTGTGTTTTCGCATGACTCTAAATCACCTAAAGAATCGATACCTAAAATCAGTAGGCCTCAAATTGGAGAAACACAGAAGTATTAACGGCAGGCTTATTTGTTCACTCCTGGTTCACAGAAACGGTGTCCAGGCTACCCTGACTTTAGACAAATGAGGGGCAAACGAGCTGATTTTGGACACTGTCATTGGCTGCGCCCCTCATGGAAACCTCCAGCCAGAGGTTAAGATGATTGACTATATGAAATAAGATGAGGGCCATGTGGGAGTGTTTTGGTTTTAATTTTGGTCATTTGTGTGGCATTGGAAAAAATGACTGGGTCCACGTGGGCGTGAACTCTGGTGTGATTCCCCTTAGAGACTGGGTTTTGGAACTGAACTCAGAGAAGCATTGCCATGAATTTTGTTGGGATTTTAAGAGGCCACGCATGAAAGTCGCTCTTGGAAACTGAGACCTAGGCCCCGGGTGGATTTCCACAGAGGCCTGGGAATCTCAGCAAGGATATCATATGATTTTATTCTTAAAGAAATGGCAGCCATATTTGAGAGTCAAAACACACATGGACCTCACATTGTAGACCTCAATGGGCCTGGCCTAATGTGACCTTTTGTCCACTCTTTGGGAAGCCATGCCTGTGAGAGTTCTCCAGAGATTTCATTGAAATGAGCTTCCTCACCATTTAATGTTTGCTGAATGAACTGAAACCCACAGTGCCTCCAACTTCATGCTTGAAAAATGGCTAGATAAATACCATGAAATTTTTGAAATTCCTATAACCAGGTGGCACTGGAGAAACATTGGATGTCCTGTTGCTGATCATGAGTATACCAGACAGTGCCTTGATTTACTGAGTTTCATGAAAATGGTGTAGAACAGAGATGCCAGAAATTTGGAGCCTGCTGAGTAGTGGGTCTAGAGCAGTGGTGGGGAGGTGTTTGATAAAACATCCGTGGTAGGGCCATGTGGATCTACCATTGGATTCCAAATGGCTTGTAACTGACATGGTGCAGCCAACAGACCCTTATATGTAAAGGCATCTTGTTATATGGAGAGTTTTCAGAAGAAAATTAAGAATCAGGTTGATATGGACAAGGGGGCAATGGGGCAAGCTGTGAGAGATAGGAGCCTAGTTGGTGCATTCTCTTGCAGACGCTGACCCACCACACGTGACAGAACTCCCTCCAGCACTGTGTCCCCGGTTAGCTCCTAGTATTTCGTGAAACAAATATCAAACTCACAGTGCAGCAGCAAAAACACCACAAAAAGTGGAAGAGGACCAAATGGCTTCACAGTCCACACGGGGAGACACTTAGTCCCCAGTGGCCTCAGTTTACTTACAAAGATAGGATTCAGCACTGCTTCATCTTGTTCATTGGAAAATAAGAAACCATGTCCTCCAGGTCACATAGATGCAGACCCAGCTTTGATGTTCTCACTACAGAGGAAGCCAAATCTCCTGAAAACAACATATATTTCAAGTGTGGAAGCTCAGAGGCAGTTTCTCAAAAAGTTTTTAGGCCAGCAGAGCTCCATGTTTGTGGAGTGTTTACCCTGTCCCTTAGTTTTGGAAACTCCTCTACCACCTCCAAGGTTGTGAACTCCTGAGCATTTTCCATTCCAGATATGTATTCACTGATTTTGTAACTCTTCTCCTCTAATTGTGTCTTACTTGGGGTGAAGGTAATGTCAAGGCATTGTTCTGGATGAGAGCGGGAGGATATTTGTGCAGCATATATTTACATACACATTGGATTCATTTTCCAATTTTCCATTCGAAATACTGAATCCCTGACACTAACCCATACCTAGTAGACTCAGACTATTCATCCTAAAATAATGGAGAAAATTAACCCAACACATTAGAAATACAAGTACTTCAGAGGAGACATGTTGTATAGTTGGACTTGACATTTGCATTATATAAGGTAGGAGTTATAAATCTAGTCAAATTTATTTGAAATATTCTCCATGTGTTTTAAACTTAACAAATATGTGAATTCTTGTTTCCTTTTTCTGTAGTCTATTCACACATGTATATTTATATGCATATATAGAATCCTACCAGGTATCACACGTACATTTTTGTGAGGTGGCTGTCTTGGCAGATACAAATTGTGAGAAGAGTTCACTCCTCCTAAATGCTGTTGGAAATGAAAATTCAACCTATAGGAGAGCGTCCTAGTAGAACAACATTATACATTAACTCATGTTCAGTAAAATAAATATTTTTGCATTTGTGGATGATACATATTTACTGATGAATTTCGATTGGCATTTATATTGGTACTTTTTAATGTCTGTGAGTTGTGTGTGTGTGTGTGTGTGTGTGTGTGTGTGTGTGTGTGTGTGTATAGATATAGATATAGATATACTCTCCAAATTTTTCAAAATATGAAATATATGTGTCTAATATACACTCTCTAAATTCATTCATGTTCATGTATGTGGATTTATAATCCACTTTTCACAAGATGATAATCAGAAATATTCATCCACCTGAAATACATATTTGTTTCCTAGTACTGAAAACTAACTTCAGAGAATGGTGCATACAAATCCTAATTATTCTACAGTAACTGACCCAGTCTAACATCAATGCAAGTAGAATCCTATGGGACATGATATGTAATTTGTCATTCATTTGTATTCGACACTGGTACATTATTGTTTCTTCAGTTTTTGCACATCACAGGATATACATTTCATCCACAAGTTCACAAATTAATAAGCATTTGTTTCAACTTTCACCACTTCTTGCTTCAGAACACATGTATTGTCAGGGTTTCTTGACTGGTCTTTTCGTGAGACTTCTTTCCAAACACATTATTTTGAATTTCCATAATCATTTTGAAGCAAAACTCACACACTCTTCATGATAAACCAAAACACAAATATTTCCATTACATATATACCTGGTTGGAATGAATGATTGTATATCAATATACGATTTCCTTTAATTTTTCAGATATCAGTTCAATTCATTATTTAAAGTTCAAAAAATTTATATTTTTTATTCACTGTATGGTCTATTCATGCTTTTTCTCTATGTTCCTAGAAACAGGGTACACCTCTTTGTACCCCCGATTCTCATTTTACATCTTCAATATATTGCTCCCAGAAATGGTGAAAGAAATACTCATGTCACCTCATTATCACAGTAATATTCTGGACAAAAAATGGAAAGGTCACACTTATGATTGTACCAAAGCCTAAATGGAAAGTGAACATGGATTTCTAAAAACATCCATGTCCAGGTTGCCTAATGCTGTCAATTGTCAATCCTATTGGTGACTACATATTTGTTTTTTTCGTAATTTATATATTCAAACTCAACCCTGTTGAAAATGTCTAATTCTATCACTCACTTTAACTTTGCCTGATTTCGTAATGTTTCTATTGATATCTGCTTTTCTACATATTTTCCCCAGTTCAACATAGTGACTGACTCTTCATATGTGCTGACATTTACATTCACTCAACAACCGAAAGTCTATTGCTAAAGAACTTTTGGTCCAAATCCTATACTCACTCTTCTTCCTAAACCTACAGACTATCTTCCTAATCCTACTGAATATCCCTTTTTGACTGGATGTTCTCTTCTAAATTCAATCATCCAATGTACAAGGTCCTATGCCATTGTATATCGAATTATCTGAGGCACCTTTGCAGAACATCATTCAAAGCTAAGTATCCCAATCAAGGGCAAAACCCTTCTGGGCTTCAAATCATACCTAGATTTCTGTTTTCCTACTTATATTTCACCTCTATATTCTTGTAAATATTGCAGGTTACCAATACCATTATTCATCACACAGAATCACTCGTAACCCAAATCAAACCTGTTTTTAAACCCAAGTATACACTGTTCCCTCAATCATTTTACAGAAGAGGAGGGACAGAGTGGTTCTTACAATACAGGAAAGTTGGGGACCTTCCACCTGATGAGAACCTCAAATGTCCATGCACAAATGATACCTGGAGAAGTTGTAGGCAGGTATGAAGCACCTGAGAGAGCAAAAGTCATCTTCCATGGCAAACAACCTGGTCAGGATGAAAGGATGTGTCTGAATCTGCCTCTCTCTCTTCTTATTGTATAGAAGATGGACCGAACCAGGGATGAGTGGAGAGCTGTTCCCGGGTGCCAATGGTGATATACATTCTACCTTATGAAAGTGTCACAGGAAGTAGGGGCAACCTCCATCTTATGTAACCCTTGGAAACAACTGTTAGGACAAAGTGGTTGCCAAGGCAGTGACCTCATTCAGTTCCAAAGAATGTGACATACCTCATTTCCTTGGTGATGGAACTCTCTGAACTTGCTATCCAAGAAGCCAGGCACCCAGAGGCAGTCGCAGTCCCAGTCCCAGTGGGCTCACTTGTTTGGATTTACCAAGGACAGAGTCAGTTTTCTTGGTACCTAATGATGTGAGGATGGCCAAATGCCAGGAGAGCTCTGAAGATGGACCTTTCCTGAGAAAACAGGTAGTGGCAAAACACTTTTTCCTGACATCTTCACAGTGTTGGTCAAGGAAACAAGATCTGAGAGAAGACAGGCCATTTCGGGGGAACATAGTATGGCCCACCAGTCAGAGGACACTCCGGATAGTCACAGACCTACTTGGGGGAAGGAGGTGCTTTTGTGGAAGTGGGTGTGGGTTTGTTGTTTTGTCTCATGTTCTGAGAATAGATAGAAAAGGCGGTTTGTTTGGTTTGGAGTGGACAGTTTCTAGTAAGTCATTTGACACGGCGAGTGTTTCTGGTTCTGTGTATCCCACTTTGTCCGTTGTTGTAGACATTAGAAAAGAGAATGCATTAATGGATGTGTCCTGTCTAGTATAAATCTTCCCATGCCCAATATATGAATGGACTGCAGCTTGTCTTATCGATGTGCAACACCTGCTATCTTTCTAAGTTGTAGTTTTCTTCCTGAATTCTGGCCACTCTCCAGAATAGGCTCATGGATTTGTGTCCAAAATATGTACCACCTCCAAGCTCTGTGACATGGCGAGTGTTTCTGTGTATCCCACTGTGTCCGTTGTTGTAGACATTAGAAAAGAGAATGCATTAATGAATGTGTCCTGTCTAGTATAAATCTTCCCATAATTCATCCTGCCCAATATATGAATGGACTGCAGCTTGTCTTATCAATGTGCAACACCTGCTATCTTTCTAAGTTGTTGTTTTCTTCCTGAATTCTGGCCACTCTCCAGAATAGGCTCATGGATTTGTGTCCAAAATATGTACCACCTCCAAGCTCTGTGACATGGCCATGTACTGGATAGCTGAAGAGAATGGCGAGCATCTCAGAAAACTCAGATATCAGTGTGACCAGGAAAGTCTCAGTGCAGAAACCCTGCTTTGGGCCTTTTGCTTACTTATTGTTGTGTTGCACTGAATGTCAGGAAAGTCTTTGCCTCAGGCCACCCCTTTGTGAAGCCTGAAGAAAACAGTTTTCAAATGGAAATGAATGGGCCTCACCTGTGGCTCTTTGCTTAATTGCTTTGGAAAGGGATGTGTCTTTATCAGCCTCTTGGGCCTGTGTGTGGCTGTGACTTAGATTCTCAGCACCTGATGGATCTTAAGAATGATCCCATGTGAGCTTCCAAAACCAAAATGACAAAAAATTTCATTCATTGTGGATGAAGTCTCTTGCCTTCCTCTGTTAGGTTCCTGCACTCCATCAAATGACAATAGGGATTCTTTGGGTCAAAAGAGTTCTTCAAAGCCCTGCAGAGTTGCTTGTGTTTTCGCATGACTCTAAATCACCTAAAGAATCGATACCTAAAATCAGTAGGGCTCAAATTGGAGAAACACAGAAGTATTAACGGCAGGCTTATTTGTTCACTCCTGGTTCACAGAAACGGTGTCCAGGCTACCCTGACTTTAGACAAATGAGGGGCAAACGAGCTGATTTTGGACACTGTCTTGGGCTGCGCCCCTCATGGAAACCTCCAGCCAGAGGTTAAGATGATTGACTATATGAAATAAGATGAGGGCCATGTGGGAGTGTTTTGGTTTTAATTTTGGTCATTTGTGTGGCATTGGAAAAAATGACTGGGTCCACGTGGGCTTGAACTCTGGTGTGATTCCCCTTAGAGACTGGGTTTTGGAACTGAACTCAGAGAAGCATTGCCATGAATTTTGTTGGGATTTTAAGAGGCCACGCATGAAAGTCGCTCTTGGAAACTGAGACCTAGGCCGCGGGTGGATTTCCACAGAGGCCTGGGAATCTCAGCAAGGATATCACATGATTTTATTCTTAAAGAAATGGCAGCCATAGTTGAGAGTCAAAACACACATGGACCTCACATTGTAGACCTCAATGGGCCTGGCCTAATGTGACCTTTTGTCCACTCTTTGGGAAGCCATGCCTGTGAGAGTTCTCCAGAGATTTCATTGAAATGAGCTTCCTCACCATTTAATGTTTGCTGAATGAACTGAAATCCACAGTGCCTCCAACTTCATGCTTGAAAAATGGCTAGATAAATACCATGAAATTTTTGAAATTCCTATGACCAGGTGGCACTGGAGAAACATTGGATGTCCTGTTGCTGATCATGAGTATACCAGACAGTGCCTTGATTTACTGAGTTTCATGAAAATGGTGTAGAACAGAGATGCCAGAAATTTGGAGCCTGCTGAGTAGTGGGTCTAGAGCAGTGGTGGGGAGGTGTTTGATAAAACATCCGTGGTAGGGCCATGTGGATCTACCATTGGATTCCAAATGGCTTGTACCTGACATGGTGCAGCCAGCAGACTCTTATATGTACAGGCATCTTGTTATATGAGAGTTTTCAGAGGAAAATTAAGAATCAGGTTGATATGGACAAGGGGGCAATGGGGCAAGCTGTGAGAATAGGAGCCTAGTTGGTGCATTCTCTTGCAGACCCTGACCCACCACACGTGACAGAACTCCCTCCAGCACTGTGTCCCAGTTTAGCTCCTAGTATTTCGTGAAACAAATACCAAACTCACAGTGCAGCAGCAAAAACACCACAAAAAGTGGAAGAGGACCAAATGGCTTCACAGTCCACACGGGGAGACACTTAGTCCCCAGTGGCCTCAGTTTACCTACAAAGAGAGGATTCAGCACTGCTTCATCTTGTTCATTGGAAAATAAGAAACCATGTCCTCCAGGTCACATAGATGCAGACCCAGCTTTGATGGTCTCACTACAGAGGAAGCCAAATCTCCTGAAAACAAGATATATTTCAAGTGTGGAAGCTCAGAGGCAGTTTCTCAAAAAGTTTTTAGGCCAGCAGAGCTCCATGTTTGTGGAGTGTTTACCCTGTCCCTTAGTTTTGGAAACTCCTCTACCACCTCCAAGGTTGTGAACTCCTGAGCATTTTCCATTCCAGATATGTATTCACTGATTTTGTAACTCTTCTCCTCTAATTGTGTCTTACTTGGGGTGAAGGTAATGTCAAGGCATTGTTCTGGATGAGAGCGGGAGGATATTTGTGCAGCATATATTTACATACACATTGGATTCATTTTCCAATTTTCCATTCGAAATACTGAATCCCTGACACTAACCCATACCTAGTAGACTCAGACTATTCATCCTAATATAATGGAGAAAATTAACCCAACACATTAGAAATACAAGTACTTCAGAAGAGACATGTTGTATAGTTGGACTTGACATTTGCATTATATAAGGTAGGAGTTATAAATCTAGTCAAATTTATTTGAAATATTCTCCATGTGTTTTAAACTTAACAAATATGTGAATTCTTGTTTCCTTTTTCTGTAGTCTATTCACACATGTATATTTATATGCATATATAGAATCCTACCAGGTATCACACGTACATTTTTGTGAGGTGGCTGTCTTGGCAGATACAAATTGTGAGAAGAGTTCACTCCTCCTAAATGCTGTTGGAAATGAAAATTCAACTTATAGGAGAGCGTCCTAGTAGAACAACATTATACATTAACTTATGTTCAGTAAAATAAATATTTTTGCATTTGTGGATGATACATATTTACTGATGAATTTCGATTGGCATTTATATTGGTACTTTTTAATGTCTGTGAGTTGTGTGTGTGTGTGTGTGTGTGTGTATGTGTGTGTGTATAGATATAGATATAGATATAGATATACTCTCCAAATTTTTCAAAATATGAAATATATGTGTCTAATATACACTCTCTAAATTCATTCATGTTCATGTATGTGGATTTATAATCCACTTTTCACAAGATGATAATCAGAAATATTCATCCACCTGAAATACATATTTGTTTCCTAGTACTGAAAACTAACTTCAGTGAATGGTGCATACAAATCCTAATTATTCTACAGTAACAGACGCAGTCTAACATCAATGCAAGTAGACTCCTATGGGACATGATATGTAATTTGTCATTCATTTGTATTCGACACTGGTACATTATTGTTTCTTCAGTTTTTGCACATCACAGGATATACATTTCATGCACAAGTTCACAAATTAATATGCATTTGTTTCAACTTTCACCACTTCTTGCTTCAGAACACATGTATTGTCAGGGTTTCTTGACTGGTCTTTTCATGAGACTTCTTTCCAAACACATTATTTTGAATTTCCATAATCATTTTGAAGCAAACGTCACACACTCTTCATGATAAACCAAAACACAAATATTTCCATTACATATATACCTGGTTGGAATGAATGATTGTATATTAATATACGATTTCCTTTAATTTTTCAGATATCAGTTCAATTCATTATTTAAAGTTCAAATAAGTTATATTATTTATTCACAGTATGGTCTATTCATGCTTTTTCTCTATGTTCCTAGAAACAGGGTACACCTCTTTGTACCCCCGATTCTCATTTTACATCTTCAATATATTGCTCCCAGAAATGGTGAAAGAAATACTCATGTCACCTCATTACCACAGTAATATTCTGGACAAAAACTGGAAAGGCCACACTTATGATTGTACCAAAGCCTAAATGGAAAGTGAACATGGATTTCTAAAAACATCCATGTCCAGGTTGCCTAATGCTGTCATTTGTCAATCCTATTGGTGACTACATATTTGTTTTTTTCCTAATTTATATATTCAAACTCAACCCTGTTGAAAATGTCTAATTCTAATACTCACTTTATACTTTGCCTGATTTCGTAATGTTTCTATTGATATCTGCTTTTCTACATATTTTCCCCAGTTCAACATAGTGACTGACTCTTCATATGTGCTGACATTTACATTCAATCAACAACCGAAAGTCTATTGCTAAAGAACTTTTGGTCCAAATCCTATACTCACTCTTCTTCCTAAACCTACCGACTATCTTCCTAATCCTACTGAATATCCCTTTTTGACTGGATGTTCTCTTCTAAATTCAATCATCCAATGTACAAGGTCCTATGCCATTGTATATGGAATTATCTGAGGCATCTTTGCAGAACATCATTCAAAGCTAAGTATCCCAATCAAGGGCAAAACCCTTCTGGGCTTCAAATCATACCTAGATTTCTGTTTTCCTACTTATATTTCACCTCTATATTCTTGTAAATATTGCAGGTTCCCAATACCATTATTCATCACACAGAATCATTCGTAATCCAAATCAAACCTGTTTTTAACCCCAAGTATACACTGTTCCCTCAATCATTTTACAGAAGAGCAGAGACAGAGTGGTTCTTACAATACAGGAAAGTTGGGGACCTTCAACCTGATGAGAACCTCAAATGTCCATGCACAAATGGTACCTGGAGAAGTTGTAGGCAGGTATGAAGCACCTGAGAGAGCAAAAGTCATCTTCCATGGCAAACAACCTGGTCAGGATGAAGGGATGTGTCTGAATCTGCCTCTCTCTCTTCTTATTGTACAGAAGATGGACCAAACCAGGGCTGAGTGGAGAGCTGTTCCCGGGTGCCAATGGTGATATACATTCTACCTTATGAAAGTGTCACAGGAAGTTCTGGCAACCTCCATCTTATGTACCCTTGGAAGCAACTGTTAGGACAAAGTGGTTGCCAAGGCAGTGACCTCATTCAGTTCCAAAGAATGTGAAATACCTCATTTCCTTGGTGATGGAACTCTCTGAACTTGGTATCCAAGAAGCCAGACACCCAGAGGCAGTCCCAGTCCCAGTCCCAGTGGGCTCACTTGTTTGGATTTACCAAGGACAGAGTCAGTTTTCTTGGTACCTAATGATGTGAGGATGGCCAAATGCCAGGAGAGCTCTGAAGATGGACCTTTCCTGAAAAAACAGGTAGTGGCTAACCACTTTTTCCTGACATCTTCACAGAGTTGGTCAAGGAATCAAGATCTGAGAGAAGACAGGCCATTTCGGGGGAATATAGTATGGCCCACCAGACAGAGGACACTCCGGATAGTCACAGACGTACTTGGGGGAAGGAGGTGCCTTTGTGGGAGTGGGTGTGGGTTTGTTGTTTTGTCTCATGTTCTGAGAATAGATAGAAAAGGCGGTTTGTTTGGTTTGGAGGGGACAGTTTCTAGTAAGTCATTTGACATGGCGAGTTTTTCTCTTTCTGTGTATCGCACTGTGTCCGTTGTTGTAGACATTAGAAAAGAGAATGCATTAATGGATGTGTCCTGTCTAGTATAAATCTTCCCATAATTCATCCTGCCCAATATATGAATGGACTGCAGCTTGTCTTATCAATGTGCAACACCTGCTATCTTTCTAAGTTGTTGTTTTCTTCCTGAATTCTGGCCACTCTCCAGAATAGGCTCATGGATTTGTGTCCAAAATATGTACCACCTCCAAGCTCTGTGACATGGCCATGTACTGGATAGCTGAAGAGAATGGCGAGCATCTCAAAAAACTCAGATATCAGTGTGACCAGGAAAGTCTCAGTGCAGAAACCCTGCTTTGGGCCTTTTGCTTACTTATTGTTGTGTTGCACTGAATGTCAGGAAGGTCTTTGCCTCAGGCCACCCCTTTGTGAAGCCTGAAGAAAACAGTTTTCCAATGGAAATGAATGGGCCTCACCTGTGGCTCTTTATCAGCCTCTTGGACCTGTGTGTGGCTGTGACTTAGATTCTCAGCACCTGATGGATCTTAAGAATGATCCCACGTGAGCTTCCAAAACCAAAATGGCAAAAAATATCATTCATTGTGGATGAAGTCTCTTGCCTTCCTCTGTTAGGTTCCTGCACTCCATCAAATGACAATAGGGATTCTTTGGGTCAAATGAGTTCTTCAAAGCCCTGCAGAGGTGCTTGTGTTTTCGCATGACTCTAAATCACCTAAAGAATCGATACCTAAAATCAGTAGGCCTCAAATTGGAGAAACAAAGAAGTATTAATGGCAGGCTTATTTGTTCGCTACTGTTTCAGAGAATCGGTGTCCAGGCTACCCTGACTTTAGGCAAATGAGGGGCAAACGAGCTGATTTTGGACACTGTCTTGGGCTGCGCCCCTCATGGAAACCTCCAGCCAGAGGTTAAGATGATTGACTATATGGAATAAGATGAAGGCCATGTGGGAGTGTTTTGGTTTTAATTTTGGTCATTTGTGTTGCATTGGAAAAAATGACTGGGTCCACGTGAGCTTGAACTCTGGTGTGATTCCCCTTAGAGACTGGGTTTTGGAACTGAACTCAGAGAAGCATTGCCATGAATTTTGTTGGGATTTTAAGAGGCCACGCATGAAAGTCACTCTTGGAAACTGAAACCTAGGCCCCGGGTGGATTTCCACAGAGGCCTGGGAATCTCAGCAAGGATATCACATGATTTTATTCTTAAAGAAATGGCAGCCATAGTTGAGAGTCAAAACACACATGGACCTCACATTGTAGACCTCAATGGGCCTGACCTAATGTGACCTTTTGTCCACTCTTTGAGAAGCCGTGCCTGTGAGAGTTCTCCAGAGATTTCATTGAAATGAGCTTCCTCACCATTTAATGTTTGCTGAATGAACTGAAACCCACAGTGCCTCCAACTTCATGCTTGAAAAATGGCTAGATAAATACCATGAAATTTTTGAAATTCCTATGACCAGGTGGCACTGGAGAAACATTGGATGTCCTGTTGCTGATCATGAGTATACCAGACAGTGCCTTGATTTACTGAGTTTCATGAAAATGGTGTAGAACAGAGATGCCAGAAATTTGGAGCCTGCTGAGTAGTGGGTCTAGAGCAGTGGTGGGGAGGTGTTTGATAAAACATCCGTGGTAGGGCCATGTGGATCTACCATTGGATTCCAAATGGCTTGTAACTGACATGGTGCAGCCAACAGACCCTTATATGTAAAGGCATCTTGTTATATGCAGAGTTTTCAGAGGAAAATTAACAATCAGGTTGATAAGGACAAGGGGGCAATGGGGCAAGCTGTGAGAGATAGGAGCCTAGTTGGTGCATTCTCTTGCAGACCCTGACCCACCACACGTGACAGAACTCCCTCCAGCACTGTGTCCCAGTTTAGCTCATAGTATTTCGTGAAACAAATACCAAACTCACAGTGCAGCAGCAAAAACACCACAAAAAGTGGAAGAGGACCAAATGGCTTCACAGTCCACACGGGGAGACACTTAGTCCCCAGTGGCCTCAGTTTACCTACAAAGAGAGGATTCAGCACTGCTTCATCTTGTTCATTGGAAAATAAGAAACCATGTCCTCCAGGTCACATAGATGCAGACCCAGCTTTGATGGTCTCACTACAGAGGAAGCCAAATCTCCTGAAAACAAGATATATTTCAAGTGTGGAAGCTCAGAGGCAGTTTCTCAAATAGTTTTAGGCCAGCAGAGCTCCATGTTTGTGGAGTGTTTACCCTGTCCCTTAGTTTTGGAAACTCCTCTACCACCTCCAAGGTTGTGAACTCCTGAGCATTTTCCATTCCAGATATGTATTCACTGATTTTGTAACTCTTGTCCTTTTATTATGTCTTACTTGGGGTGAAGGTAATGTCAATTCATTGTTCTGGATGAGAGCGGGAGGATATTTGTGCCGCATATTTTTACATACACATTGGATTCATTTTCCAATTTTCCATTCGAAATACTGAATCCCTGACTAACCCATACCTAGTAGACTCAGACTATTCATCCTAATATAATGGAGAAAATTAACCCAACACAGTAGAAATACAAGTACTTCAGAGGAGACATGTTGTATAGTTGGACTTGACATTTGCATTATATAAGGTAGGAGTTATAAATCTAGTCAAATTCATTTGAAATATTCTCCATGTGTTTTAAACTTAACAAATATGTGAATTCTTGTTTCCTTTTTCTGTAGTCTATTCACACATGTATATTTATATGCATATATAGAATCCTACCAGGTATCACACGTACATTTTTGTGAGGTGGCTGTCTTGGCAGATACAAATTGTGAGAAGAGTTCACTCCTCCTAAATGCTGTTGGAAATGAAAATTCAACTTATAGGAGAGCGTCCTAGTAGAACAACATTATACATTAACTCATGTTCAGTAAAATAAATATTTTTGCATTTGTGGATGATACATATTTACTGATGAATTTCGATTGGCATTTATATTGGTAATTTTTAATGTCTGTGAGTTGTGTGTGTGTGTGTTTGTGTGTGTGTGTGTGTGTGTGTGTGTATATAGGTATAGATATAGATATAGTTATACTCTCCAAATTTTTCAAAATATGAAATATATGTGTCTAATATACACTCTCTAAATTCATTCATGTTCATGTATGTGGATTTATAATCCACTTTTCACAATATTATAATCAGAAATATTCATCCACCTGAAATACATATTTGTTTCCTAGTACTGAAAACTAACTTCAGTGAATGGTGCATACAAATCCTAATTATTCTACAGTAACTGACCCAGTCTAACATCAATGCAAGTAGACTCCTATGGGACATGATATGTAATTTGTCATTCATTTGTATTCGACAGTGGTACATTATTGTTTCTTCAGTTTTTGCACATCACAGGATATACATTTCATCCACAAGTTCACAAATTAATATGCATTTGTTTCAAATTTCACCACTTCTTGCTTCAGAACACATGTATTGTCAGGGTTTCTTGACTGGTCTTTTCATGAGACTTCTTTCCAAACACATTATTTTGAATTTCCATAATCATTTTGAAGCAAAACTCACACACTCTTCATGATAAACCAAAACACAAATATTTCCATTACATATATACCTGGTTGGAATGAATGATTGTATATCAATATACGATTTCCTTTAATTTTTCAGATATCAGTTCAATTCATTATTTAAAGTTCAAAAAAGTTATATTATTTATTCACAGTATGGTCTATTCATGCTTTTTCTCTATGTTCCTAGAAACAGGGTACACCTCTTTGTACCCCCGATTCTCATTTTACATCTTCAATATATTGCTCCCAGAAATGGTGAAAGAAATACTCATGTCACCTCATTATCACAGTAATATTCTGGACAAAAAATGGAAAGGTCACACTTATGATTGTACCAAAGCCTAAATGGAAAGTGAACATGGATTTCTAAAAACATCCATGTCCAGGTTGCCTAATGCTGTCAATTGTCAATCCTATTGGTGACTACATATTTGTTTTTTTCGTAATTTATATATTCAAACTCAACCCTGTTGAAAATGTCTAATTCTATCACTCACTTTATACTTTGCCTGATTTCGTAATGTTTCTATTGATATCTGCTTTTCTACATATTTTCCCCAGTTCAACATAGTGACTGACTCTTCATATGTGCTGACATTTACATTCACTCAACAACCGAAAGTCTATTGCTAAAGAACTTTTGGTCCAAATCCTATACTCACTCTTCTTCCTAAACCTACCGACTATCTTCCTAATCCTACTGAATATCCCTTTTTGACTGGATGTTCTCTTCTAAATTCAATCATCCAATGTACAAGATCTTATGCCATTGTATATGGAATTATCTGAGGCATCTTTGCAGAACATCATTCAAAGCTAAGTATCCCAATCAAGGGCAAAACCCTTCTGGGCTTCAAATCATACCTAGATTTCTGTTTTCCTACTTATATTTCACCTCTATATTCTTGTAAATATTGCAGGTTCCCAATACCATTATTCATCACACAGAATCACTCGTAATCCAAATCAAACCTGTTTTTAACCCCAAGTATACACCGTTCCCTCAATCATTTACAGAAGAGCAGAGACAGAGTGGTTCTTACAATACAGGAAAGTTGGGGACCTTCAACCTGATGAGAACCTCAAATGTCCATGCACAAATGGTACCTGGAGAAGTTGTAGGCAGGTATGAAGCACCTGAGAGAGCAAAAGTCATCTTCCATGGCAAACAACCTGGTCAGGATGAAGGGATGTGTCTGAATCTGCCTCTCTCTCTTCTTATTGTACAGAAGATGGACCAAACCAGGGCTGAGTGGAGAGCTGTTCCCGGGTGCCAATGGTGATATACATTCTACCTTATGAAAGTGTCACAGGAAGTTCTGGCAACCTCCATCTTATGTACCCTTGGAAGCAACTGTTAGGACAAAGTGGTTGCCAAGGCAGTGACCTCATTCAGTTCCAAAGAATGTGAAATACCTCATTTCCTTGGTGATGGAACTCTCTGAACTTGGTATCCAAGAAGCCAGACACCCAGAGGAAGTCCCAGTCCCAGTCCCAGTGGGCTCACTTGTTTGGATTTACCAAGGACAGAGTCAGTTTTCTTGGTACCTAATGATGTGAGGATGGCCAAATGCCAGGAGAGCTCTGAAGATGGACCTTTCCTGAGAAAACAGGTAGTGGCTAACCACTACTGTAACCCTTTTCTGTAGCCTATTCACACATGTATATTTATATGCATATATAGAATCCTACCAGGTATCACACGTACATTTTTGTGAGGTGGCTGTCTTGGCAGATACAAATTGTGAGAAGTGTTCACTCCTCCTTAATGCTGTTGGAAATGAAAATTCAACCTATAGGAGAGCGTCCTAGTAGAACAACATTATACATTAACTCATGTCAGTAAAATAAATATTTTTGCATTTGTGGATGATATATATTTACTGATGAATTTCGATTGGCATTTATATTGGTACTTTTTAATGTCTGTGAGTGTTGTGTGTGTGTGTGTGTGTGTGTGTGTGTGTATAGATGTAGATATAGATATAGATATACTCTCCAAATTTTTCAAAATATGAAATATATGTGTCTAATATACACTCTCTAAATTCATTCATGTTCATGTATGTGGATTTATAATCCACTTTTCACAAGATGATAATCAGAAATATTCATCCACCTGAAATACATATTTGTTTCCTAGTACTGAAAACTAACTTCAGTGAATGGTGCATACAAATCCTAATTATTCTACAGTAACTGACGCAGTCTAACATCAATGCAAGTAGACTCCTATGGGACATGATATGTAATTTGTCATTCATTTGTATTCGACACTGGTACATTATTATTTCTTCAGTTTTTGCACATCATAAGATATACCTTTGCCAAGGCAGTGACCTCATTCAGTTCCAAAGAATGTGACATACCTCATTTCCTTGGTGATGGAACTCTCTGAACTTTGTATCCAAGGAGCCAGGCACCCAGAGGCAGTTTCAGTCCCAGTCCCAGTGGGCTCACTTGTTTGGATTTAGCAAGGATAAAGTCAGTCATTCTTGGTTCCTACTGAAGTGAGGATTACCAAATGCCTGGAGAGCTCTGAAGAGGGAACTTTCCTGAGAAAGCAGGTAGTAGCTCTCCATTTTTTCCTTACAACTTTACAGAGTTCGCCAAGGAAAACAGATCTGAGAGAGGACAGGCCATTTCAGAAGAACAGAGTATGGCCATCAGTCAGAGGACACTCTGGTTAGTCACACAGCTACTTGGGGAAGGAGGTGCCTTTTTGGGAGTGGGTGTGGGTTTGTGGTTTGTCTCATGTTCTGAAAATAGGTAGGAATGGCGGTTTGTTTGTTTTGGAGTGAACTGTTTCTGGTAAGTCGTTTGACGAGGTGAGTGTTTCCATGTCTGTGTATCCCACTGTGCCTGTGGTAGTAGACATGAGGAAAGAGAATGCAGCAATGGATGTGTCATGTCTAGTATAAAGCTTCCCAGCATTCATCCTGCCCAATTTATGAATGGAGTGTGGCTTGCCTTATGCACGGGCAACACCTAATACCTTCCTAAGTCCCTGTTTTCTTCCTGAATTCTGGCCACTCTCTAGAATAGGCTCATGGTTATGTGTCCAAGATACGTACCAAATCCAAGGTCTTTGACATGGCCATGTACTGGATACCTGAATGGAATGGCCCGCATCTCAGAAAACTCAGATATCAGTGTGACCAGGAAAGTCTCAGTGGAGATACCCTGCTTTGGGCCTTTTGCTTACCTATTGTTCTGTTGCCCTGAATATCAGAAAGGTCTATGTCTCATGCAACCCCTTTGTTAAGCCTGAAGAAAACAGTTTTCAAATGGAAATGAATGTGCATCACCTCTGGCTCTTTGCTTAATTTCATTGGAAAACGATGTGTCTGATTCAGGCCCTTTGCCCTGTTTTAGGCTGTGACTTAGATTCTCAGCACCTGATGGATGTAAAGAAAGATCCCATATGTGCATCTAAACCAAAATGGAAAAACGTTCAATCAATGTGCATGAAGTATATTGCCTTCCTTTGTTAGGTTTCTGAAATCCATCATGTCAGAATAGGGATCCTTTGGGTGAAATGAGTTCTTCAAATCTTTGCAGAGGTGCTTGGCTTTTCTCATGACTCCAATTCACAAAAAGAATCTAGACCCCACAGTCAGAGAGGCTCAAATTGGAGAAGCGAAGCAGTATTAAGGGCAGGCCTATTTGATCACTCCTGGTTCACAGGAAGGGTGTCCAAGCCACCCTGCCATTCGGCAAATGAGGGGCAAGGGAGCTTATTTTGGACACTGTCTTGGGATGTGCCTCTCATGAAAACCTCCATCCAGATGTTATGATGAGTATCTTTATGGTAGAAGATGAGGGCCATGTAGGAGTGTTTTGGTTATAATTGTGGTCATTTGTGTGGCAGTTGGAAGAGATGACTGGGTCCACCTGGGCATGAATTCTGCTGTGATTCCCCTTAGAGACTGAGTTCTGGAACTGACCTCAGAGAAGTATTGACATGAATTGTGTGGGGATTTTAGGAGGCCAGGAATGAGAGTTGCCATTGGGAACCTGGGATCAAGGCCCAGAGTGGCTTTCCACAGAACACTGGGAATCACAGCCAGGATATTACATGATTTTATTCTGAAAGACTTGGCAGGCATAATTGAGATTCAAAACACACTTGGACCTCGCTTTGTAGACCTCAATGGGCCTGGCTTCATGTGACTTTTTGGCCACTCTTTGGGTAGACTTGCCTGTGAGAGTGCTCCAGAGATTTCCCTGAAATTAGCTTCCTCACCATTTAATGGTTCCTGAATGAATTGAAACCAACATTGCCTCCAAATGCATCTGTGAAAAAATGCTAGATAATTACCATGAAATTTTAGAAATTCCGATGACCAGCTGGCACTGGAGGACCTTTGATGTCCTGTTGATGATCATGAGTATACCAGACAGGGCCTTGATTGACTGGGTTTCATGAAAATGGTGTAGAACAGAGATGCCAGTAAGTTGGGGCCTGGTAAGTAGTGGGCCTAGAGCTGTGTTATGCAAATGTGTGATAAAACATCTGTGGTGGGGCCATGTGGATCTTCCATTGGCTTCCAAATGGCTGTGACTGACATGGTGCAACCATCACACCCATATATGTAAAGGCATATTTTTATATGGAGAGGTTTCAGAGCAATGTTCAGTATCATGTTGTAATTGTCAAGGGGGCAAGCTACTTGAGATAGAACCCTGGTTGGTGCATTCTCCTGGAGACCCTGCCAACCACACCTGACAGAACTCCCTTCAGCACTGTGTCCCATTTGAACTCGTATTTCATGAAGCAAATACCAAACTCCCAGTGCAGCAGCAAGAAACACCACGAAAATTGGAGGATGACCATTGGTTTCACAGTCCACACGGGAAGACCCTTATCTCTCAGTGGCCAAAGTTTACCTACAAAAAGAAAATTCATCACTGCTGCCTCATTTTTATTTGAAAATAAGTAACCATTTCCTCCAGGTCACATAGATGCAGATCCAGCTTTGATGGTTTCACTACAAATAAAGCTAAAGCTCCTGACAACAACATATATTTCAAGTGCCCAACCTCAGAGGCAGATTCTCAAAAAGTCTTTTGGCCAGCAGAGCTCCATGTTTGTGGAGTGTTTACCCTGTCTCTTACTTTTGGAAACTCCTCTACCACCTCCAAAGATGTGAAATCTGGAGCATTTTCCATTCTAGATATGTATTCACAGATTTTCTAACTCTTCTCCTCTAATTGTGTCTTACTTGGGGCGAAGGTAATGTCAAGGCATTGTTCTGGAGGAGAGTGGGAAGATTTTTCCGTAGCATATATTTGCATACACATTGGATTCAGTGTCCTATTTTCAATTCAAAATACTGAATACCTGACTCTAACCCATACCCTACCAGACTCTGACTACTAATCCTAATATGATGGAGAAAAATAACCCATAAAGAATAGAAATACAAGCAGTTCAGAGTAGGCATGGTGTATAGATGGACTTGCCTTTTGCATGATACAGAGTTGGAGTTATAAATCTAGTCAATTGTTTGTTGAAATAGTTGTCCTAGTATTTTTAAGGTTAACAAATATGTGAATTCCTGTCTCCCTTTCTCTGTATTCTTATATGCACATATAGATTCCTATCTGGTACCACACGTACATTCTTGTGAGGTGGCTGACTTGGCAGATACAAATTGTTAGAAGAGATCACTCCTACTAAACCCTGTTGGAACTGAATATTCAACCTATGGGTGAGCTTGCTAGTTGAACAGCATTATACATAAATCCATGTTCAGTAAAATGAATATTTTTAGATCTGTGGATGGTATATATTTTATAATGAATTTTGATTGACATATATATTGCTACTTTTTTGTCTGTGTGTGTGTTTTATGTATATGTATATATATGTATATATATATATATATATATATATATATATATATATATATATATATATACATATACACTCTCCAGATTTTTCAAAATATGAAATATATGTGTCTTATATTCACTCCCTAAATTCATTCATGTTCATGTATGTGGATTTATAATCAACTATTCACAAGATTATTCTCAGAAATATTCATCCACCTGAAATTTGCCCAGTGCTCTCAAATGTCAATCCTATTTGTGACTACATATTTGTTTCTTCCTAAGATTATATATTTAAACTCAACCCTGTTCAAAATGTCTAATCCTATCACTCACTTTATACTCTGCCTGATTTTGTAATGTCTATATTGATATATGCTTTCCTACATATTTTCCCCAGTTCATCATTGTGACTGACTCTTCCCCTGTGCTGACATTTACATTCACTCTCTAATCGAAATCCTATTGCTAAGAAACTTTTGTTCCAAATCTTATACTCACCCTTCTTTCTAAACTTATTGACTATCTTCGTAATGCTACAGACTATCCCTTTTTGACTGGATGTTCTCTTCTACATTTAATCATCCAAGTAAATGTGGTGCGAGCTTCAGAGGAGGAGACTACCAACAGACTATCTCATGCAACATCAAACGGTTTATTGGGTGTCCAGCAGGCTGGGGTTCAGAGCTCACCTGAATAGAGCAGATAGCCCTGAGAATAGCTGAAGTAGAGCTTATATACTTTCCCTGGAGAGGGAAGGGAGGGAATTGTATTGATGGGTCAGGGCGAGTGGGCGGTTTGCATGCAACTGGAGAGGGAGTACATTCTGCAATTTGGCAGCTGGGGATAGAACATTCTGGGAACAAGATTTGCAAACATTTCTCAAGATTTCAACAGTGTTCTGTTAAGCATACAGAAAAACAAGACGTGACAAGTACCTATTTTATTAATATTTCATTCCCCACTTCTTCTTCTGGCTAATTTTAATCATAAAAATGATCATTGGAGGGTGTCACATTCAATGTCTGCTAGTGGGGTATTACCATAAGTTTAACTCGTCCAATTTGAGCCTGGCGAAAAGACATTACACGGTTGAGCAAACAGGGTTTTATAGTTAGCAATAATATGAGGATTATTATTGGACCGGCCAGGGTTGATAAAAACGTAGTTAACCAGGGGGACTGTGTGAACCAAGACTCAAGCCACCCTTTTTGGGCCTCTCTCACTTGTTGATGCTCTTCAAGGTGTCTTTTAAATTTACTCATAGATTTTATTACAACTCCAGTATAGTCAGCATAAAAACAACATTCTTCCCTCAATGCAGCACAAAGGCCCCCTTCTCTAATGAAGAGGAGGTCCAACCCTCAACTGTTCTGTAAAACAACTTCAGAGAGAGAGGTTAAAGTTTCATGCAAAGCCCTGAAGGAGGTTTCTAATATCTTACTTTTGCTCTATTGCTGCTTCTAATTGGGTCATCTTTTGTGTCCCATGGACAATGGCAGTGGTTCCTGTGCCCACTCGTGCAGCAACTCCTATTCCTAATAGGATGGCTAAAGTGAGGGATATATGTTCCCAGTGGAACCGGTTGTATGCCCCCCCTATTTGATCCTCAAATGAACCTGCGTCATGATAGAGCACTCTGGGAAACATCTGCACCATTACACAAATTATCACATATCTTGATCATTTCATGAAAACATAAACGATGTTTAAGTATATAGAATTATGCTGTTGTAGGCACTGACAAAGCAAGGCACCTAAGATAGCACTCAAGAGAGGGAAACAGTCCTATTTGGTTGCAACCGGATTCAGAGGGCATTGCTTCTATTGTAATCAATTAATCCCCTGAAACTCAAGTTTAGGTAGTTTCAGAAATTTGTACCCAACATATAAGGCATGGGGCTCAGAAGTTCACAGTCTTCAGAAGTTTAAAAAAGCAGTATTTGTTTCTGTTTTTCCTTCTGTTCTGGGCAAGTTAACTTTTCAAGGACACCGGGGAGGAGGAGAGCTTTTTCTTCCCTTTCTTATTTTCCCCCTGCCCACTGTTACCATGGAGTCCGGTTGGTAATTTCTTTATCTTAGAAATGTAGCCATCTCTGTGAAGCCCCAGCTGAAGGCCAGAGGACTTGTTCACATATTTTGTGAAAAACTAGTTAGAGGTTGTCTAGCTTAGAAGTACTGAGATTTTTAGCCAGTGGCCAAGTAGAACAGGGCAATACAAAAGAGAATGTTTATCTACATTAAAGTCTTTATTGGGACTCTTTGGCTGAAAGTTCAAAACTCAGCCATGGTGAAGACTTCTGAAGAAGGTCATTTAAGACTTTTCTGTGGACCTGGTACAGAGAGGGAAAGACGGGGAAGTTGGGGCTGAGAGCACCTCCGAGGATCTGAGAATGAGGGAAAAGAGAGATGTAAAAGAATAATGCGAAAGGGTATTTGGAATTTCCTAGCAGCAAACTTGAGCAGTAGATCAGGTAGAGCAGAGTGAAAGACGGGAGTGAGGATCCCAAAATCCTGTGAGGGACTTTAAATTTTAGTAACCTGTTTTCAGTGATGACAAAGCAACTTTAAAGGTCAATTATATTACATCTTGGATAAGGGTCTCAGGGCTCTCCTCAGCTCGTTTGAGCATTGGGTTAGCTGGTAAGAGGACCTGGTGGGACCCGGTGAGGGCACTGACAGGAGATGAGAGGAATGAGTCGGTGGAGCGGTACCTATGTACCTGCTACCTCAGCAAGGGGGCTATGGTCAGAGAACTGGTGGAGCTTTGGGTTTCTGATCTAGTTATTGGAGGGGAGAAATCAAGTTGCTGAGATGGGAGTGACAGCAGAGGGTCTGGAGCAGAAGGCTGAGGATAATGATCTATTGGAGAAGCTTAGTTCAGGATGTGAGTGAAGGAGGGAAAAGGCTTCCACATAGGGGAATTTCCTTTCACTCTTTTGAGCACTTGCAGAAGTCAAAAAGGTCATGCAAAATTTGAGGATCTAGAGACCCCTCTGGGTGCCATAGTTTTTGGTTGTCTAATTGGTAATGTGGCCAATGCTGTGTACTGAATTTGATGAAGAATTGGGGTTCCATCAGGCAGCCCCTGTATGCACACATTCCCATGACATATAGAAAAAGTCGGCTTTTCCCCCACACAGCCGTTACTCTTTGTGGCTTTGATAGTCTGCCAGGCAAACTTAGTAATCTAGACTAGCCAACCTGCATCTGGCTTGCGTGTCCCTACATCCATAATGTTTGTTTCCATTATCTATGGTACAGAAGGGATTTAATGGTATTTTAGTGGGATCCTCTTCATCAGTGATATCACAATAGGAAATACCTATAGCCAGCTAACAAATGTCTGGGTGGAGAGATGGCCACCAGGTCCCTAAGGGGGCTGTATGCGAGATAGACCATACTTATTTTCCAGTAGGATTTGTGATCAGCCATCACTGCTTAATGGGCTGATGAGGGTTAGGACTACTTGTAGCCAAGGGGAGAGTATATAACCTTATTCACATTGCGAATACACAATTTGAAACTGTTACCAGTCTTTTTCAGTTTCCAGAAAGATTCTGTACAGGGAGCAGGCTTGAGATGAGAGGCATGGATCCTGGAAGTGATTCTGTTTACGTTTACCACTGTAGGTGTTATAATAGCACCTGGTATGGTCCTTTTCAGCGGGGTACCAGGGATGACACCTGATATCATCTTACATAGATGAAATCTCTTACTTGATATGGATGTGGAATCCCCTGGTTCCCAGTTGGGTAGGCAGTGGCCAGCTGTTTTCACAGGTATTACTGAGTTCTTTCAAGATATTTAAGTCTGTCAAGCAAGGGGGTGTGGAAAGGATCTTTAGGTCTTACAGTTGGGCTTAGGTCCCCTACTGGAGGAGGGCCACCATAAAGAATTTCACACGTGGTAAGGTTACTCAAAGAAACAAAGGGATTTTTTCTTGCATGAAACATTGCATAAGGCAGGAGCATAGTCCAATCCTATGCTGGTCTCTAAGCTTAATTTCGTTAAGGTCTCTTTAATGGTTCTATTCATTCTTTCTACTTGTCTTGAACTCTGTGGTCTATAAGCACAATTTAACTTCCAATTAATCCCCAGGTTCCTGGCTAACCCCTGACTTACCTGGGCCATGAACATCGGTCCATTGTCAGATCCTATTACCGGCTTAGCTTCCTCCAATGGTAGAGAGGCTTAGTCAGCAGCAGCGGAATCACTTAGAGTGTGTTGTGTGTTAGGGGACGAGGGCAGGGGATAAGGAGGGGGAGAAGAGTCCAGTAGAGTCAAATCTGTGACTCAGGGAGAACAGAGGGTGGAGGAGGAGGAGGTTGAGAGGGTTTGAGAGATCATGGGGGAAGGAGTAGGAGCAGAGGTAGGGGCAAGGAAAGGCTTCACCCATGGAGGAGGAGATTTTCAGAGGTCCTGCCAAGTTAAGATATATGGCTGTTGATCCGGATGGCTATGTGGCGCTGGCTGAAAGACAATACCTCTGACTTTTTAAATTAGTGGGAAGTAGAAAGATCCTTCTAGGGGCCATACGACTCCAAAGATGGGCCATTCTGAGGCACAGAGATTCTGCCAGGTCCAGCGTTTTACTAAAAAAAGAAAGATTCTGAGCCCTTAAGCGGACTTTGGTCCAGTGATCAAGGGTCAGGGACAGAGGCATTGACGTGCTCTGTTCCATAATGAAAGTTCCACAAACAGTAAAAGCAAGGACACACGACACAGATAAGACAAGACCATAAAGACAGGCAATGAACGTCCAACACTGAGACCAGGAATGAGTAGCCGGCAAAACCCAATGGTATGGCAACAACGAATCTAAAAGAAAATATCACTGAGTCGAGAAGACTATTGTTCCTTGATTTCCCGAGTTCTCTGCGGGGTCCTCCAGAGAGGTGCCCTTTGTCTCTGTGACACGTCTCTCAGCCACCGTCGGAGAGAGCCCAGGCTCTTCATCGCCAGCAATTTTGCCAAGCCCTAACAAGAAACCTGAAACCGGAAAGAGGCGCCTTACTTGCTCCAAGAGGAGCCCGTTGGGGTCTCTCGTCCGCCACTGCTGGAACTCGGTGGAACCTCAATATGTAAAGGTCAGGCGAGTGTCAGAGGAAGATACTATCAAGAGACTGTCTCATGCAACAGCAAAGGGTTTATTTGTGGTCCAGCATGCTGGAGCTCAGAGCTAAATTAAATAGAGCAGAGACCTCGGAGAACAGCTTAAGCAGAGCTTATATACTTTCCTTGGAGAGGGAAGAGAGGGAAGTTTAGTGATGGGTAAGGGCGAGTGGGCGGTTTGCATGACACCGAGTGAGGGAGTACATTCTGCAGTTCGGCTGTTGGGAACAGTACATTCTAGAACAAGATTAGCAAACATTTCTCAAGATTTCAAAAGTGTTTTGTTAAGCATACAGAAAAACAGGAAGTGACAAGTACCTATTTTATTAATTTTATTAACCTTTCACTACCGACTATGCCTTTTTGACTTGATGTTCCTTCTACATTAATTCATGCAACGTACAAGGTGCTATGCCATTGTATATCAATTTATCTGAGACAACTCTGCAGAACGTAATTCAACACCACGTATCCCTATCAAGGGCCCAATGCCCTTCTGGGCTTCAAATCAGATTTCTTTTTTCATACATATATTTCACCTATATATTCTTCTACACATAGCAAGTTCTCAATACGATCATTCATCCAGCAAAATGATTTCTAACCCAAATCGATCATGTTTTTATCCATAACCAAACACTGTTCCCTCAATCTAACTTTACAGAAGAGCAGGGAAGGAGTTGATATTACAATACAGAAATGTAGAAAAACTTCCACCTGCTGAGAACCTCAAAGGTCCATGCAGAAATGATCCCTGGAGAAGATGTAGGAAGCAATAAAGGACCTGAGAGACCAAAAGTCATCTTCCATGGCAAACAACCCGGTCAGGATAAAAGGTTGTGTCTGAATCAGATTTTTTTTAATGTAGAGATCATGGACCAAACCAGGCCTGTGTGGAGATCTATTCCTGGGTGCCTTTGGTTGATATACCATTCTAACTTATGAAAATGTCACAGGAAGTAGGGGCAGCCTCAATCTCTTGGGACCCTTGGAAGCAACAGTTAGGACAAAGTGGCTGCCAAGACAGTGCCCTCATTCAGTTCAGGAAGGAAGTGACCTCACCTCACTTTCTTGGTGATGGAACTCTCTGAACGTGGGATCCAGGAAGCCAGGCACACAGAGCCAATCCAAGTCCCAGTCCCAGTGGTCTCACTTGTTTGGATTTACCAAGGACAGGGTCAGTATTTTTTGGTACCTACAGATGTGACGAAGGCCAAATGCCAGGAAAGCTCGGATGCAGGGCTTTTCATGAGAAAGCAGGTAGTAGCTCACCGTTGGCTCCTAAGAAGTTCACAGAGTTGGCCAAGGAGACAAGATCTGAGACAGGAAAGGCCATTTTGGGGGAACATATCATGGCCCACAAGTCAGAGGACACTCTGGATAGTCACAGACCTACTTAGGGGAAGGAGGTGCCTTTGTGGGTGTGGTTGTGGGTTTGTGGTTTTGTCTCATTTTCTGAGAATAGGTAGGACAGTCGGTTTGTTTCATTTGAAGTGGACTGTTTCTAGTAAGTCTTTTCACAGGGCGAGTGTTTCTATGTCTGTGTATTCCACTGTTTCCGTGGTTGTAGACATTAGAAAAGAGAATTCATCAATGGATATGTCGTGTCTAGTAGAAAGCTTCTCAGCATTCATATTGCCCCGTTTTTGAATGGACTGTAGCTTGCCTTATCGATGAGCAACACCTGCTACCTTCCTAAGTTTCTATTTTCGTCCTGAATTCCGGCCAATCTCAAGAATAGGCCCATGGTTTTGTGTCCAAGATATGTACCACCTCCAAGCTCTGTGACATAGCCATGTACTGGATAGCTGTAGGTGATGGCGAGCATCTCAGAAAACTCAGATATCAGTGTGACCAGGAAAGTCTCAGAGGAGAAATCCTGCTTTGGGCCTTTTGCTTACCTATTGTTCTGTTGCCCTGAATGTCAGGAAGGTCTTTGCCTCAGGCCACCCCTTTGTGAAGCCTGAAGAAAACAGTTTTCAAATGGAAATGAATGGGCATACCTGTGTCACTTTCCTTAATTGCTTTGGAAAGGGATGTGTCTGAATCAGGCCCTTGACCCTGTGTGTGGCTGTGGCTTAGATTCTCAGCACCTGATGGATCTAAAGAAAGTTACCATGTGTGCATCCAAAAGAAAATTCGCCAAAAGAACAATTATTGGGATGAAGTCTCTCGACTTCCTCTGTAAGGTTCCTGACCTCCATCAAGTGAGAATGGGATCCTTTGGGTCAAAAGAGTTCTACAAAACCTGCAGAGGCTAGCCCATTGTGCTTGGGTTTTCTCATGACTAAAATTCACATAAAGAATCTAAACCCCACAGACAGTAGTCCTCAAATTGGAGCGGTATTAATGGCAGGCCTATTTGATCACTTTTGGTTCACAGGATGGGTGTCCAGGCCACCTTGACTTTAGGCAAATGAGGGGCAAAGGAGCTTATTTGGGACACTGTCTTGGTCTGCGCCCCTCATGGAAACCACCAGCCAGATTATTATGAGTGTCTATATGAAAGAAGATGAGGGCCATATGGGTGGGTTCTTGTTTTAATTGTGGTAATTTGTGTGGTAGTTGGAAGAGATGACTGGGTCCACCAGGGCTTGAACTCTGGTGTGATTCCCCTTAGAGACTGAGTTCTGGAACTGACCTCAGAGAAGTATTGCCATGAATAGTGTTGGGATTTTAGGAGACCACGCATGAGAATCGGTTTTGGAAACTGAGATCTAGGCCCAGGATGGCTTTCCACAGAGCTCAGGGATTCTGAGCCAGGATATCACATGATTTAATTCTTAAAGACTTGGTAGCCATAGTTGAGAGTCCAAACACACATGGACCTCACATTGTATACCTCAATGGGCCTGGATTCATGTGTCCTTTTGGCCACTCTTTGGGAAGGCTTGCCTGTGAGTGTTCTCCAGAGCTTTCATTGAAATGAGCTTCCTCACCATTTAATGGTTCCTGAATTAAATGAAACACACAGTGCCTCCAACTTCATCCTTGAAAAATGACTAGATTAATACCATGAAATTTTTGAAATCCCCATGACCAGGTGGCACTGGATAACCTTTAGATATCCTGCTGCTGATCATGAGTATAACAAATAGTGCCTTGATTGACTGAGTTTCGTGAAAATGGTGTAGAACAGAAATGCCAGTAAGTTGGAGCCTGCTGGGTAGTGGGTGTAGAGCAGTGGACTCTAGGTGTGTAAATAAATATTTTTGGTAGGACCACCTGGATCTTCCATTGGCTTCCAAAACTTGCGACTGACATGGTGCAGGTAGCAGACCTTTATATGTAAAGGCATCTTGTTATATGTAGAGGTTTCAGGGCAATGTTCAGAATCAGGTTGCTATAGTCAAAGGGAAAGCTATGTGGGATAGAAGCCTGGTTCGTACATTCTCTTGCCGACCCTGATCAACCACACATGACAGAACTCCCTCCAGCATTGTGTCCCAGTTGAACATATTGTATTTCGTGAAGCAAATACCAAATTCCCAGTGCAGCAGTAAGAAACACCCTGAAAAGTGGAGGATGACCAAATGGCTTCACAGACCACACGGGAAGACACTTAGCTCCCAGTGGCAACAGTTTACCTACAAAGGGAGAATTCAGACCTGCTGCCTCATGTTCATTACAAAATAAACAACCATGTCCTCCAGGTCACATAGATGCA
Source organism: Callospermophilus lateralis (assembly GCF_048772815.1). NCBI lineage: Eukaryota > Metazoa > Chordata > Mammalia > Rodentia > Sciuridae > Callospermophilus > Callospermophilus lateralis. The sequence continues at coordinate 267,983 of NW_027512816.1, forward strand.
GACCCAGATTTTTGGTGTCACTATAAACGAAGCTAAATCTCCTGACAATTACATATATTTCTTTTTCTTTTTTTAATTAATTTTCATTGTAGGTTGTTCAAAACATTACATACTTCTTGATATATCATATTTCACACTTTGATTCAAGTGGGATATGAGCTCCCATTTTTATTCCATATACAGATTGCAGAATCACATCAGTTGCAGAACCATTGATTTACATATTGCCATACATATATTTTTTGTGCCTAACCTCAGAGGAAGTTTCTCAATAAGTCTTTAGGTCAGCACAGCTCCATGTTTCTGGAGTGTTTACCCTCTCCCATACTTTTGTAAACTCTTTTACCACCTCCAGTGTTGTGAACTCCTGAGCATTTTTTATTCCACATATGTATTCACAGGTTTTCTAACTCCTCTCCTCTAATTGTGTCTTACTTTTAGCGATGGTTATGTCAAGGCATTGTTCTGGATAAGAGAGGGATAATTTTTGTGTATCACATGTTTGCATACACATTAGATTCATTTTCCTATTTTCCATTTGAATTACTGAATCCCTGACACTAACCCATACCCTACTAGACTCTGACTACTAATCCTAATATCATGGAGAAAAAAAAACCTAACTGAATAGAAGTACAGTCCTTTCATAGGAAGCATGGTGTATATTTATATTTGTCTTCCTCTTTATCAAGAGTATGTGTTTTAAATTTAGTAAACTTTTCATTTTAATATTTCTCCATGATTTTTTAAAGTTATCACATATGTAAATTCCTGTCTCCCTTTCTCTGTATCCTATTCAGCACATGTAATTTTTTTATGCATATACAATATCCTACCTGGTATCACACGTACATTCTTGAAAGATCACTGGCTTTGGAATATAAAAATTGTGAGAAGAGATGACTTTCCCTAAATAATGATGGAACTGAAAATTCCACCTATGGGTGAGCTTCCTAGTGAAAAACACTATACATAAATCCATGTTCAGTAAAATGAATATTTTTGGATTTGTGAATGAATTATATTTTATGATGAATATCGATTGGCATATATATTGCTAAATATTAATGTGTGTGTGTGTGCGTGTGTGTGTGTGTGTGTGTGTGCGTGTGTGTGTGTGTGTGTATATTCTCCAGATTTTAAAAAAATATGAAAAATATGTGTCTTATTATACACTCCCTAAATTCATTCATATTCATTTATGTTCATTTAAATTCAAATTTTCACAAGATTATTCTCAGTAATATTCATACACCTGAAATATATTTTGGTTTCCTACTACTGAAAACTAAGTTCAGTGGATGGTGCTTAAAAATCCTAATATTTCTACAGTAACTGACCCAGTTTAACATTAATGCAAGTAGATTGCTATGGGACATGATGTGTAATTTGAAGTTCATTTTTACTCAACACTGGTACATTACTATTTCTTCAGTTTATGGACATCATAGGATGTATTTTTTCATCCACAACTTCACAAATTTTTTTGGCATTTGGTTCACTTTCAATTACTTACTACTTCAGAACACATGTATTCCTCTATGTTTCTTTACTGGTCTTTTCACTAGACTTCTTTCTAAACACATTATTTTCGATTCCATAATCATTTTTGAAGCAAAACTCACTCTTCACGATAAACCGTAACCCTAATAATACCATTGCATATATAACTCGTTGGAATGATGGTATATATATATCAATATAAGATTTCCAATATATTTTTAGATGCAAACTCAAACCATTATTTAATGTTGGATCCAGTTACATACTTTATTCACAATATGGTCTATTCATGCATCATCTCAATAATCATCAACACAAGGTACACCTATTTTTATGCCCAGTACTAATTTATAAGTTTCCAGAATATTACTCCCCTTTATAGTGCAAGAAATACTCATGTCACCTGATCTACATATACATTTTACCACAGTAGTATTCTGTACACAAAATGCAAAGGTCACACATATGATTGTACCAAAGCCTAAATGGGAAGTGACCATGGATTACTAAAAGCATCTATGTCCAGGGTGCCTACTGCTCTCAAATGTCAATCCTATTGGTTACTACATATTTGTTTCTTCCTAAGATTATATATTTAACCTCAAGCCTTTTGAAAATATCTAATCCTATCACTCACTTTATACGTTTCCTGATTTCCTAATGCCCCTATTGATATCTGCTTTCCTACATATTTTTCCCAGTTCATCATTGTGACTGTCTCTTCACATGTGCTGACATTTACATTCACCCTCTAACTGAAAACCAATTGCTAAAGAACTTTTGGTCCAACTCCGAGACTCACTCTTATTCCTAAACCTACTTACTATCTTCCTAATCCTACAGACTATCCCTTTTGACTGGATGTTCTCTTCTACTTTCAATCATCCGAGGTATAGGGTCCTATGCCATTGTATATCGAATTATCTGAGACCTCGGTGCAGAACATGATTCAATCTAAGTATACCAATCAAGGGCCCAATGCCTTTCTGGGCTTCAAATCTTTCCTAGATCTCTGATCTCATACATATATTTCACATTTATATTGTTATAAATATCACAGGTTCCCAATACCATAATTCATCCAGCAGAATGACTCCTAACCCAAATCGAACATGCTATTAACACTAACCATACACTGTTCCTTCAATCTCACTTTACAGAAGAGCAGGGACAGAGTTGGTCTTAAAATCCAGGAAGGTAGGGTATCATCCCCCAGCTGAGAACCTCAAAAGTCCCTGCAGAAATAATCCCTGGAGATGGTGTAGGCAGGTATGAAGGATTTGAGAGAGCAAAAGTCATCTTCCATGGCAAACAACCTGATCAGGTTGAAGGGATGTGTCTGAATTAGCCTCTCTCTTCTTAATGTAGAGAAGATGGACCAAACCATGGCTGTGTGGAGAGCTGTTCCCCGGTGCCTATGGTTGATATACCATTCTAACTTATGAATGAGTCACAGCAAGTAGAGGCAGACTCCATCTTTTGAGAACCTCGGAAACAACTGTTAAAACAAAGTGGTTTCCAAGGCAGTGACTTCATTCAGTTCTTGAAGGAAGTGACCTCACCTTACATTATTGGTGATGAAAGTCTGTGATCTTGGGATCCAGGAAACCAGGCACACAGAGTCAAACCCACTCCATGTCCCAGTGGGCTCACTTGTTTGGATTTAACAAGACAGAGTCACTCTTTCTTGGTACCTACTGATGTGAGGGCAGTCAAATGCCTGGAAACTATGAAGACTGGCCTTTCCAGAGAAAGCAGGTAGTTTCTCACCACGGGCTCCTGACAACTTCACAGAGTTGGCTAAAGAGACCAGATTGAAGACAGGACACGCCATTTTTGGGGAACATAGTATGACCCACAAGTCAGAGGACACTCCGGATAGACACAGACCTACTTTGGGGAAAGAGGTACCATTTTGGGTGTGAGTGTGAGTTTGTGGTTTTGTCTCATGTTCTGAGAATAGTTAGGAAAGCTGGTTTGTTTGTTTTGGAGTGAACTGTTTCTAGTAAGTCCTTTGACAACGTGAGTGTTTCTGTGTCTATATATCATACTGTGTCCGTGATTGTAGACAGTAGAAAAGAGAATGCATCAATGGATGTTCCCTGTCTACGAGAAAGCTTCAAAGCATTCATCCTGTGCAATTTATGAATGGACTGCAGCTTGCCGTATGGATGGGCAATTCCTGCCATCTTTCTAAATTCCTGTTTTCTTCCTGAATTCTGGACACTCTCCAGAATACGCTCATGATTTTGTGTCCAAGATATGTACCACCTCCAACTCTGTGACATGGCCATGTACTGGATAGCTGATGGGAATGGTGAGTATCTCAGAAAACTCAGGTATCAGTATGCCCAAGAAAGTCTCAGTGGAGAAACCCTGCTTTGGGCCTTTTGCTTACCTATTCTGTTGCCCTGAATGTCAGGAAGGTCTTTGCCTTAGGCCACACTTTGTGAAGCCTTAAGAAAATAGTTTTCAAATGGAATTGAATGGTCATTACCTGTGCCTCTTTGGTTAATTGCTTTGGAAATGGATGTGTCTGAATCAGCCTCTTGGCCCTATGTGAGGCTGTGGCTTAGATTCACAGTACATGATGGGTCTAAAGAAAAATCCCATGTGTGCATCCAAAACCAAAATGGACAAAAGAACTGTCATGGTGGATAGAGTCTCTCGCCTTCGTCTGTAAGGTTCCTGACCTCCATTAAGTGAGAATAGGGATCATTTGGGTCAAGTGAATTCTTTAAAGCCCTGCAGAGGCTATCCCATAGGTTCGTGGGTTTTCTCATGACTCCAATTCACATCTATGTTTACTGAAGAGCAGGGACAGTGTTGGTCTTACAATACAGGAATGCAGTGGATCTTCCATCTGTTGAGAACCTCAAAGCTCCATGCAGAAATTATCTCTGGAGAAGATGTAGGCAGCTATGTAAGACCTGAGAGAGCAAAAATCATCTTCCATGGCAAACAACCTGGTCAGGATTAAGGGTTGCGTCAGAATGAGCCTATCTCTTCTTAATGTAGAGAAGATGTACCAAACCCGGCCTGTGTGGAGAGCTGTTCCCTTTCTCCTACGGGTGATATACCATTTTAACTTGTGAAAGTGTCACAGGAAGTAGGGGCAGCCCTCATCTCATGGGACCGTTGGGAGCAATTGTTATGACAAAGTGGTTGCCAAGGCAGTGATCTCATTCAGTTCCTGAAGGAAGTGATCTCATCTCACTTCCTTGGTGATGGAACTCTCTGAACTTGGTATACAGAAAGCCAGGCTCCCAGAGCCAGTCCCAGTCCTAGTCCCAGTGGTCTCACTTTTTTGGATTTACAAAGGACAGAGTCAGTATTTCTTGATACCTACTGATGTGAGGATGGCCAAATGCCAGGAAAGCTCGGAAGAGGGGCTCTTCCTGAGAAAGCAGATAGTGGCTCACTCCTGGCTTCTAACAACTTCACATTGTTGGCCAAGAAGATCAGATCTGAGACAGGGCAGGCCATTTCGGAGGATCATAGTATGGCCCATCAGTCAGAGCACACTCCGGAGAGTCACAGACCTATTTGGGGGAAGGAGGTGCCATTGCGGGTGTGGATTTGTGGTTTTGTCTCATGTTCTGAGAATAGGTAGAAAAGGCAGTTTGTTTGGTTTGGAGTGAACTGTTTCTAGTAAGTCGTTTGACAATGCAAGTGTTTCTATGTCTGTGTATCCCACTGTGTCCGTGCTTGTAGACATTAGAAAAGAGAATGCATCAATGGATGTGTCCTGTCTCATAGAAAGCTTCCCAGCATTCATCCAGCACAATTTATGAATTGAATGCGGCTTGCCTTATTGATGGGCGATACCTGCTACCTTCCTAAGTTGCTGTTTTCTTCCTGAATTATGGCCAATCTCCAGAATAGGCTCATGGTTTTGTGTCCAAGATATGTACTACCTCCAAGCTCTGTGACATGGCCATGTACTGGATAGATGAATGGAATGTCGAGCATCTCAGAAAACTCAGATATCAGTGTGACCAGTAAAGTCTCAGTGGAGAATCCCTGCTTTGGGCCATTTGCTTACCTATTGTTCTGTTGCCCTGAGAGTCAGGAAGGTCTTTGTCTCAGGCCAACCCTTTGTGAATCCTGAAGGAAAGATTTTTCAAATGGAAATGAATATGCTTTACCTTTGGCTCTTTCCTTAATTGATTTGGAAAGAGATGTGTGTGAATCAGCCTCTTGGCCCAGTGTGATTCTTTGACTTAGATTCTCAGCACCTGATGGATCTAAAGAAAGATCCCATGGGTGCATAAAATCCAAAATGGCAAAAAGAGCAGTCATTGTTGATGAAGTATTTTGCTTCCTCTGTAAGGTTCCTGAATTCCATCAAGTGAGAATAGGGATCTTTTGGGTCAAATGAGTTCTTCAAATGTATTCAGAGGCTATCCAATAGGTGCTTGAGTTTTCTCATCTTTCCAATTCACATAAAGAATCTGTACCCGACACTCAGTAGGACTCAAATTGGAGAAGCAGAGCAGTATTAAGGGCAGGCCTATTTGATCACTCCTGGTACACAGGAAGGGTGTACAGGCCACTGGGAATTTAGGCAAATGAGGGGCAACAGAGCTTATTTTGGACACTGTCTTGGGCTACGCTAATGCTATCAAATGTCAATCCTATTGTTGACTTCATATTTGTTTTATCCTAAGCTCACATATTCATCCTCAACCCTGTTGAAAATATCTAATTCCATCACTCACTTTATTCTTTTCCTGATTTCCTAATGTCTCTATTGATATCTGCTTTCCTACATATTTTGCCCTGTGCATCATTGTGACTGACTCTTCACTTGTGTTGACATTTACATTGGCTCTCTAACCAAAACCCTATTGCTAAAGAACTTTTGTTCCAAATCCTATACTCACTTTTCTTCCTAAACTTACCGACTATCTTTCTAATCCAACTGACTATAACTTTTTGAATGGATGTTCTCTTCTACATTCAATGATCCAAGTACAGTTCAGGTTTCTATTCAACCGGGTGAGGGAGTTGATTCTGCAGTTTGGCAATTGGGGACAGCACATTCTGGCAACAAGACTAGCAAAGAGTTCTCAAGATTTCAACAGTGTTTTGTTAAGCGTACAGAAAAACAGGAAGTGACAAGTACATATTTTATTAACCTTTCATTCCCCACTTCTTTTTCTGGCTACTTTTAATCATAAAAGTGATCATTGTGGGGTGTCACATTCTATGTCTGCTAGTGGGGTATTACCATAATTTTAATTTGTCCAATTTGAGCTTGGAGAAAAGAAATTACATGATTGAGGAAACAGGGTTTTATAGTTAGTAATACTATGAGGATTATTATTGGACCAGCCAGGGTTGATAAAAACGTAATTAACCAGGGGGACTGTGTAAAAACAGACTCAAACTACCGTTTTTGTGCCTCTCTCTCTCATTGTTGCTCTTCAAGGCATCTTTTTAATTTACTCATAGATTTTTTTACAACTCCAGTATTGTCGACATAAAAACAACATTCTTCCCTCAATGAAGCACAAAGGCCCCCTTCTGTCATGAAAAGGAGGTCCAACCCTCGCCTTTTCTGTAAAACAACTTCAGAGAGAGAGGTTAAAGATTCCTGCAAAGCTGTGATGGAGGTTTCTAAAATCTTTAAGTTTTGATCTATTGCTTCTTCTAATTGGGTCACTTGTTGTGTCCCATGGACCAGAGCAGTGGTTCTTGTGCCCAACCCTGCAGCAACTCCTATTCGTAATAGAATGGCTAAGGTGAGGGACATATGTTCCCAGTGGAACCGGGTTGTATGTCCCCCTCTTTGATCTTCAGATGAACCTGCGTCATGATAGAGCACTCTGGGAAACATCTGCACCATTTCACAATTAATCACATCTGTTGACCATTTCATGAAAACATAAACAATGTTTAAGTATATAGAATTATACTGTTGTAAGGACGGACAAGGCAAGGCACTTAAGATAGCACCAAAGACACGGAAACAGTCTTTTTTGGTTTCAACCAGATTCAGAGGGCATTGCTTCTGTTGTAATCAATTAATCCCCTGAAACCCAAGTTACGTAGTTTCAGAATTTTGTACCCAACACGTAAGGGAAGGGGCTCAGAAGTTCACAGTCTGCAGAAGTTCACAAAAAGCAGTTTTTGTTTCTCTTTTTTCCTCAGTTTGGGCAAGTTAACTTTTCAAGGACACCTGGGTGTGGGTGTCTTCCCTTTCTTTTTTTCCCCCTTCCAGCTGTTTCCATACAGCCCAGTTTGTAACTTCTTTATCTTAGAAATGTAGCCATCTCTGTGAAGCCCCAGCTCAAGGCCAGAGGACTTTTTTTCAAATATTTTGTGAAAAACTAGTAAGGGTGTGTCTAGATCAGGAGTGCTGAATTTTTTAGCCAGTTGCCAAGGAGACCAGGACAACACAAAAATAGGAAGTTTATCTACAGTGAACTCTTTTATAGGGACTCTTTTGCTGAAAGTCCTAAATCAGCCATGGTGAAGACTTCTGGAGAAGGTCAGTTAAGACTTTTCTGTGGGCCTGGTACAGAGGGGGACAATTTGGAAGGCAAAAATAAGAGCAGCTCTGTGGATCTGAGAATGAGGAAGGAGAGATGTAAAAGAATATTGGGAGAGGGCTTTGGGATCTTAATAGCAACAAAAACTTGAGCAGTAGAACAGATAGAACAGAGGGGGAGACGGGAGTGAGATTCCAAAAAGCCTGTGAGGGACTTTAAATTCTTAGTAACCTGTTTTTAGTGATGACAAAGCAACATTAAAGGCCATTTTCATTACATCTTGTATTAGGGTCTGAGGATTCTTCTCAGCGGGTTTGAGCTTTGCATTAGGTGGTAAGAGGACTGGGTGGGACCCGGTGCGGGCACTGACAGGAGAGGAGAGGAGTGAGTGAATGGAGTGGTACCTCAGTACCTGCAACCTCAGCAAGGGAGCAATGGTCTGAGAACCAGTCGAGATTTGGGTTTTTGATCTAGATATTGGAGGGGAGAAATCAAGTTGCTGAGGTGGGAGTGACAGCAGAGAGTCTAGAGCACAAGGCTGAGGGTGAGCATCTATTGGAGAAGCATAGTTCAGGATGTGAGCAAAGGAGAGAGAAGGCCTCCACATAGCGGAATCTCCTTTCACCCTTTTGAGCACTTGCAGAAGTTAAAAAGGTCACACAGAATTTGAGGATCTAGAGACCCCTCTGGGGGCCATCGGTTTTGGTTAACTAATTCGTAATATGGCCAATGCTGTGTACAGAATTTGATGAGGAGTTTGGGTTCCATCTGACAGTCCCTGTATGCTCACATCCCCATGACTTACAATAGAAGTCTGCTCTCCCCCCCCACAGCCGTGACTGTTTGTGGCTTTGATAGTCTGCCGGGCAAACATAGTAATCTAGGCTAGCCAACCTGCATCTGGCTCACGTGTCCCTACATCTATAATGTTTGTTTCCATTATCTATGGTACGGAAGGGATTTAATGGAATTTTAGTGGGATCCTGTTAATCAGGGATATCCCAATAGGAAAGACCTATAGCCAGCTGACAAATGACTGGGTGGAGAGATGGCCACCAGGTTCGTAAGGGGGCTGTATTCGAGATAGGCCATACTTCGTGTCCAGTAGGATTTGTGACCAGCCATCGCAGCTTAAGGGGCTGATGAGGGTTAAGACTACTGGTCGTCAAGGGGAGAATAAATATCTTCCAGGATCTTCTTTACAACCATTTGCGATGTTTCTTTTTTCTTCTTTTTTATTTCTTTTTTTTGTGTGTGTGGGGAAGGCTTCAATACATCCTGAAAATATATGTTCAAAGACTAGGAGTTATTTAAGTCCATACCTTACTGGCTTAATTTCAGTAAAGTCCACTTCCCAGAATTGTCCTCGTCTGGTTCCTCATAGGTGCTTTCCTGCAGGAAGCTTGGAAGTGTAAGCTTTAACCAATTAATGGACCTGACAGGCTTTTGTTACCCATTCAGTTATTTCCTTTTGCTGTGAGTAGGTTAGTGGAAAACTGTGTTCTTGATCCTTCACGAATGAATGCAGTTTCTTTGAACAAAGGTGAGTGAGTTGATGAACATTTGCTACTGACATAGTTAGAGCCATGATTATAGGAGTAGTTACTGAAGGATTAAAAAATTCCACTTGGGGGCCTTCAGGGTTAAAAGTTATTTTGGCCCAGAGCTTGGTGAGCAGAACTCTGCCCATCAATGGGGCCAGGCATTCTGGGATTACTAGGAAGGAGTGATGGATTTTTCCTTTTCCCTGGTCCATGGTCCTCTTAGTTGTCAAAGCCCGATATTTACTTCTGTTAGACTCTTGAATTAGAGACCTTTTATTCGGTAGAGGGCCCAATGGGCCTTATGGGCTGAGTATATTGCCCCTGTATCTACTTCAAAGTTTATTGTGTTCCCCTCCATTTCAAAAGTTACCTTGAGGTCAGGGAGAGGATCTGAGCCCGGACTTTCTTAGTATTCCTCCAGAGTCAGAATATCTGGCTGGCATGGCTGTCTCTTTCTAGGGCACTCTTTGGCCCAGTGTCCTTTTTCTTTAGAGTAGGCACATTGATCTGAGGCCAGGGGTGGCCTCTAGTGTGTGCCCAGGTATCCCTTCCTGTCTCTCTGTTTCTTAGTTTCTGGCCTATTTGTTGTTGTGACCAGGACCTTAGTCAATGCCTTAGTCTGTCTTTTGTTTCTTTTATCCTCACTCAGCTCCCTTCTCTTCCTCAGTTTCTCTCTTAAAGTATACCTTCTCGGGTTCTCTGACTAAATCCCTCAAAGTCATATCTTGCAATCCATCTAAGCATTGTAACTTTCTTTTAATATCCAGGGCAGCTTTCCCAATAAAGGCCATTGTGACAGATGCCTTTTGATCCTCTGCCTGAGGATCGAAAGGAGTATGTCTCTTATATGCCTACATAATTATCTCTAGGAACATACAGGGAGATTCATCAGGCCCTTAAATAATCTCTCTTACCTTGGCCAAATTAGTTGGTCACCTAGCGGCCACTAAGATACCCACTATTAGAGCCCGGCGATAAGTGGACAGATGCTCCCTACCTTCAAAGGTGTTGGGGTCCCAGTTGGGTCGTTTCAAGAGAAAGCCGGCTTTGAATATGTTGGTAAGTTGTGTCGGTCACGCATTTGGTCCGAGGATACTTTTTTCTAGCCTCCAGGAGGATTCTCTTTTGTTCCTCTGTCATGAAGAGAGTGCCTCAGAGTTGTTGGCAGTCATCCCAAGTAGGTTGGTGTGAAAACATCAATGACTTCACCAGACCTGAGGAGCCAGGTTGGGTCCTCGGTAAAAGGGGATTGTTATTTTTCCATTTATATAGGTCTGAAGAGGAGAAGGCCAATACTGGTAGGCTTCCATTTTTTTCCCATGGCCATCGTCAATCATTGGCCCTTAGGGATGGAGGGAAGCAACACGGGAGTTCCAGGGTTTTCAATCATTTGCCACCAGCGAGTTCCTTTAGCAAGTCCAGCTTCCTCCAGGGGAGGAGGGGCTGTTTGTGACCCAGGGGAGTTATCTGGAGGGCCCTGGGCTGGCTTAGCGTCCTCCAATTGCGGAGAGGCTGAGTCAGCAGCTGGAGAATCACTTAGAGGGTGTTGGGGGTTGTGGGAAAAGGGTAGAAGATAAGGAAGGGGAGGAGAGTCCAGTAGAGTCAAATCTTGTGACTCAGGGAGAACAGAGGGTGGAGGAGGAGGAGGAGCAGAGGGGTTGAGAGATCGTGGGGGAAGGAGTAGGAACGGGGACACAGCAAGGAAAGGCTTCACCCACGGAAGAGGAGATTTGCAGAGGTCCTGCCAAGTTAAGGTATATTCCTGTTTATCAGTATGGCTATGTGGCCCTGGCTGTAAGACAATATCTCTGTCTTTTTAAATTAGTGGTAAGTAGAAAGATCCTTCTAGGGGCCATCCGAATCCAAAGGTGGGCCATTCTGAGGCACACAGAGTCTGCCAGGTCCAGCGTTTTACTGAAAAAGAAACATTCTGAGCCCTTAAGCGGACTTTGGTCCATAGATCAAGGTCAGGGACAGAGGCATTGAAGTGATCTGTCCCATAATGAAAGATACACAAACAGTAAAAGCAACGACACAGGACACAGACAAGAGAAAACAATAAAGACAGGCAATGGACGTCCAACACTGAGACCAAGACTGAGCAGGCGGCAAAACCCGATGGGCTGGCAATACCGAATCTGAAACAAAGTATCACTGAGTCGAGGGAACTATTATTCCTCGATTCCCGAGTCCTCTGTGGCCTCCCCCAGGGACTTGGCTTGTGGCTCTGTGACACGTCTGCCAGCCACCATCAAAGAGAGCTCACACACTTCATCGACAGCCATTTTGCCAAGCCCTAACCTGAAACCTGAATCCAGAAAGAGGCGCCTTACTTACCCTGAGAGTAGCCCATTGGGGTCTCTCGTTAACCGCTGCTGGATTTCGGTGGAACCTCCATATATAAAGATCGGAAGAGCATTGGGGGAAGAGACCACTAAGAGACTCTCTCATGCAAAAACAAAGGGTTTATTGGGGGTCCAGCATGCTGGGGCTCAGAGCTCATTTGAATAGAGTAGAGAACCCTGAGAACAGCTTAAGCAGAGCTTATATACTTTCCTTGAAGAGGGCAGGGAGGAAAGTTTATTGATGGGCCTGGGCGGGTGAGCAGTTTGCGTGCAACTCGGTGAGGGAGTACATTCTGAAGTTTGGCTGTTGGGGACAGCACATTCTGGGAAAAAGTTTAGAAAACACTTCTCAAAATTTCAACAGTGTTTTATTAAGCATACAGAAAAACAGGAAGTGACAAGAATCTATTTTATTAACATTTCACTACCGACTATACTTTGCCAGATTTCCTAAAGTCTCTATTGATATCTGCATTCCTACATATTTTCCCCAGTTCATCATTGTGATTAATTCTTCACATGTGCTGACATTTACATTCACTCAATACCCGAAACCCTATAGCTAAAGAACTTTTGGTCCAAATCCTATACTCACTCTCCTTTATAAACATACCGACTATCTTCCTAATACTCCTGACTATCCATTTTGACTGGAAGTTCTCTTTGAAAATCAATCATCCAAGTTACAAGGTCCTATGCTTAATACCGCAATCAAGGGCCCAATGCCCTTCTGGGCTTCAAATCTTACCTAGATTTCTGTTTTCAGATTCCTATATTTTACCTATATATTCTTGAAAATATCGCAGATTCCCAATACCATTATTCATCCAGCAGAATGATTTCTATTCCAAATCAAACCTGTTATTAACCCTAACCATACACTGTTCCTTCAATCTAACTTTAGAGAAGAGCAAGGACAGAGTTGGTCTTAAAATACAGGAATGTAGGGGATCTTCCAACTGCTGAGAAACTCAAAGGTCTATGCGCAAATGATCCCTAGAGAAGTTGTAGGCACCTATGAAGGAACTGAGAGAGCAAAAGTCATCTTTCATTGCAAACACCCTGGTCAGCATGAAGGGATGTGTCTGAATCAGCCTCTCTCTTCTTTATGTAGAGAAGAAGGACAAAACGAGGCCTCTGTGGAGAGCTGTTCCCGGTTACCAATGTTTGATATACCATTCTAACTTGTGAAAGTGTCAAAAAAATTAGGGACAGCCTCCATTTCATGGGACCTTTGGAAGCAAATGTTAGGACAATGTGCTTGCCAAGGCATTGAAATCATTCAGTTCCTGAAGGAAGTGACCTCACCTCACATTCTTGGTGATGGAACTCTCTGAACTTGGGATCCAGGCATCCAGGCACACAAATCTAGTCCCAGGCCCCGTCCCAGTGGTCTCCCTTCTTTTGATTTACCAAGGACAGAGTCAGTCTTTCTTGGTATCTACTGATGTGAGGATGGCCAAATGCCAGGAAAGCTCTGAAGAGTGGCCTTTCCTGAGTAAGCAGGAAGTGGCTCACCGCTGTCTCCTGACAACTTCACAGAGTTGGCCAAGGAAACCAGATCTGAGACAGAACAGGCCATTTGATGGGAACATAGTACGGCCCACCAGTCAGAGGTCACACCCGATAGTCAGAGACCTACTTTGGGAAAGGAGGTGACTTTGTGGGTGTGAGTGTGTGTTTGTGATTTTGTCTCATGTTTTGAGAATAGGTAGGAAAGGCAGTTTGTTTGGTTTGGAGTGGACGATTTCTAACAAGTGATTTGACAAGGCGAGTGTTTTTAAGTCTGTGTATCCCACTGTGTCCATGGTTGTAGACATTAGAAAAGAGAATGCATCAAAGGATGTGTCCAGGCTAGTAGAAAGCTTACCAAAATTCTTTCTGCCCAATGTATGAAAGGAATGCGGCTTGCCTTATGGATGGGTAACACCTGCTATCTTCCTAAGTTCCTGTTTTCTTCCTGAATTCTGGCCACTCTCCAGAATAGGCTCATGATTTTGTGACCAAGATAAGTACCACCTCCAAGCTCTGTGACATGGCCATGTACTGGATAGCTGAAGGGAATGGTGAGCATCTCAGAAAATTCAGATATCAGTGTGACCAGGAAAGTCTCAGTTGAGAAACACTGCTTTGGGCCATTTGCTAACCTATTGTTCTGTTCCCCTGAATGTCAGGAAGGTCTTTGCCTCAGGCCACCCCTTTGTGAAGCCTAAATAAAACAGTTTTCAAATGGAAATGAATGGGCATCACCTGTGGCTCTTTGCTTAATTGCTTTGGAAAGGGATGTGTCTGAATCAGCCTCTTGGCCCTGTGTGAGGTTGTGGCTTAGATTCTCAGCACCTGGTGGATGTAAAGAGAGATCCCATGTGTGCATCCAAAACCAAAATGGCCAAAAAGCAGTCCTTGTGGATGAAGTCTGTCACCTTCCTCTTTAAAGTTCTTGAACTCCATCAAGTGAGAATAGGGATCCTTTGGGTCAAATGGGTTCTTCAAAGACCTGCAGAGGTGCTTGTGATTTCTCATGACTGCAAATCACATAAAAATATATACCTGACACTCAGTTTTCCACAAATTGGAGAAGCATAGAAGTATTAACGTCTAGCATATTTGATCACTCCTGTTTCACATGAAGGGTGTCCAGACCACCCTGAATTTACGCCAATGAGGGGCAAGGGAGTTATTTTGGACACTCTCTTGGACTCCGCCACTCTTGGAAACCTTCCGCCAGAGGTTGTGATTAGTGTCTATATGGAAGAAGATGAGGGCCATATGGGAGGGTTTTGGTTTTAAATTTGGTCATTTGTGTCTAGTATGAAGACATGACCTGGACCCCCTGGGCTTGAACTCTGGTGTGATTCCCCTTAGAGACTGAATTCAGAGAAGTATTGCCATGAATTTTGTTGGGATTTTAGGAGTCCACCCATGAGAATCACCCTTGGAAACTGAGATCTAGGCCCAGGTTGGCTTTCCACAGAGCCCTGGGTATCTCAGCCAGGATATCACATGATTTAATTCTGAAAGACTTGGCAGCCATAGTTGAGAGTCACAACACCCATGGACGTCACATTGTAGACCTCAATGGGCCTGGCTTCATGTGACATTTTGGCCACTCTTTGGGAAGCCTTGCCTGTGAGAGTTCTACAGAGCATTCATTGAAATGAGCTTCCTCACCATTTAATGGTTCCTGAATGAATTGAAACCCACAGTGCCTGCAACGTCATCCTTGAAAAATGCCTAGATAAATACCATGAAATTTTTGAAATTCCCATGACCAGGTGGCACTGGAGAAACTTTGGATGTCCTGTTGCTGATCGTAAATATGCAAGACAGTGCCTTGATTGAGTGGGTTTCATGAAAATGGTGTAGAACAGAGATGCCAGTATGTTGGAACCTGCTGAGTAGTGGGCCTAGAGCAGTGGTAGGCAGATGTGTGATAAAAAATTTGTGGTGGGGCCATGTGGATCTGCCATTGGCTTCCAAATGGCTTGTGACTGACATGGTGCAGCCAGCAGACCCTTCCATGTAAAGGCTTCTTGTTATATGGAGATGTTTCCGGGCAATGTTCAGAATCAGGTTGCTATAGACATGTGGCCAAGCTATGTGGGATAGAAGCCTGGTTGGTGCATTCTCCTGCAGACCCTGACCAACCACACATGAAAGAATTGCCTCCAGAACTGTGTCCCAGTTGAACTTCTTTTATTTCATGAAGCAAATGCCAAAGTCCCAGTGCAGCAGCAAGAAACACCACGAAAAGTGGAGGATGACCAAATGGCTTCCCAGTCCACATGGGAATACCCTTAGCCCCCAGTGGCCACAGTTTACTTACAAAGAGAGAATTCAGCACTGCTGCCTCATGTTCATTGGAAAATAAGAAATCATGTCCTCCAGGTCACATAGATGCAGACACAGCTTTGATGGTCTCACTAGAAAGAAGCTAAAGCTCCTGACAAAAACATATATTTCAAGTGCCCAAACTCAGAGGCAGTTCCTCAAGAAGTATTTAGGCCAGCAGAGCTCCATATATATGGAGTTCTTATCCTGTCCCATACTAGGAAAACTCCTCTACCACTTCCAAGGTTGTAAACTCCTGAGCATATTATTCACAGATTTTATTACTCTACTCCTCTAATTGTGTCTTACTTTGGGGGAAGGAAATGTCAAGGAATTGTTCTGGATGAGAGTGGGAAGATTTTGTTTAGCACATATTTGCATACACATTGGTTTCATTTTTCTATTTTACATTTGATATACTGAATCCCTGACACTAACACATACCCTACTAGATTCTGAATACTAATCCTAATATTATGGAGAAAAATAACCGAAACAGAATAGAAATACAAGCAGTTCAGAGGAGACACGTTGTATACTTGGACTTGCCTTTTGCATTATATAGGGTAGGAGTTATAAATCTAGTAATTTTTTTGTTGAAATAGTTTTCCATGTGCTTTTACAGTTAACAAATATGTGAATTCCTGTCTCCCTTTCTCTGTATTCTATTCAGCACATGTATTTTTATATGCACATTTAGAATCCTACCTGGTATCACACGTACATTCTTGTGAGTTACATAACTTGGCAGATACAAAGTGTGAGAAGAGATCACTCCTCCTAAACGCTGTTTGAACTGAAAATTCAAACTATGGGTGAGCTTCCTAGTTGAAAAAAGTTATACATAAATCCATATCCAGTAAAATGAATATTTTTGGATCTGTGGATGATATGTATTTCACGGTGTAATTCGATTGGCATATATATTGCTAATTTTTAAAATCTGTGTGTGGTTATATATATATATATATATATATATATATATATATATATATATTCTCTCCAGATATTTCAAAATATTTAATATATGTGTCTTATTATACACTCCCTAAATTCATTCATGAATATGTATGTGGATTTATAAAAAACTTTTCACAAGATTATTCTCAGAAATATTCATTCACCTGATATACGTATTTTTTTCCTAGTATTGAAAACTAACTTCAGTGAATGGTGCATATGAATCCTAATATTTCTACAGTAACTGATCCAGTTTCACATCAATGCAAGTAGATTCCTATGGGACATGATAAGTATTTTGAAGGTCATTTTTATTTCAACACTGGTACATTACTATTTCTTCAGTTTATGCACATTATAGGATATATATTTCATCCACAAGTTCACAAATTTATAGGCATATATTTCACTTTCAATCACTTTCTGCTTCAGAAAACACGTGTTCCGCCATGTTTCAAACTGGTCTTTTCATGAGACTTCTTTCAAAACACATTATTTTTGATTTCCATAATCACTTTTGAAGCAAAACTCACACACTCTTCATGATAAACCATAAGCCTAGGATTACAATTAGATGTATAACTAGTTGTTATGAATGATTCTATATCAATATATGATTTCTTGAGAGGCAAGATGGCCGCAAAGGGAGTGCAGTAACTCCGTGTACTGCGTCACTGTGAGGGAAAATGACGAGTTAGAACGGCTAAAAGCTATCTTGTTAGGAATTTCCAGCAAAATTGGGGTGCTCCAAAACCTAGTGGAAGGATTTTCATCGCACGAGGATCAGCTTCAGGGGCTCAAATGCGAGCGATCTGTCCGTCTGTATGGAGCGCTGCTTGTTCGGCAGATCACCCCATGGCTGGAGTCTGCGGCGCGCGCAGGGAAATGACAGGCTGGTGGCGCAGAGATACAGCAATGCTGATTCTGTGGGCTCCTGCCAGCTAGGCATTTGCTGAGCTCGGAGCTGAATTCTGGGTTGGAGACAGGGAAAGGAAACGGTCCAGGTTGGTTCTCCACACCGGTCAGACCACGGAGGAAGCCAGCGGCCACCATCTTGGAGAGCTGACGTCACCATCCTTGTTTTCGACTGATTGCAGCTCTTTCAGCTATAGAACAGGTAATTTCAGGCTGACAATTGTCTGCATCTCGCAGACAAATTGCTCAGACTTAGTGCTAAATAACCCGCGGAAACTGCTTCTTGGAGCCTGCTCCTATCAGAACACGCACCGAGCCCGGAGTGTCGGAGTTCCAGCTCCCGGAGCTGCTCTGGCCCAGGGCTATAGAACCCGCTGAAACTGCTTCTTGGAGCCTGCTCCTGTCGGAGCATGCACCAAGTCCGGAGAGGCCGAATTCTGGCTCCCGGAACTGTTTTGGCCCGGTGATAAAGAACCCGCGGAAACTGTTTCTCGGTCCGGGTCCTGCTGAATACTGTGGAGGCCAGAGGGGCCGAACAGAGCCGCCGCCCGGGCCCGTAACAGGTCCAGCGACCTGCCGGCGTGGTAGTCAAGAAAACCCGGAGGCAGCACTGGCACAGGAGCCGGCGGTAGCTGCGCGGCGCGGGTCTCCCAGCTACCGCTCCCACCAGTGCTGACAACTGAGGTCTCTTGCACCGACTCGCCTCGGCGTGGGACTCACGGCTACCGCTCCCACCAGTGTTGACAACTGAGGTCTCTTGCACCAGATACGGGGGCGTGGCTACCAGAAGGTAAGCAAATTGGCTGGGGTTTCTCAGCCCCAAGCTCTACAAACTTAGGGCCTGAGGGAGGCCAACAAGAAGAGTGTGCCCAGGCACTAATGAAACAGCTGCTCCACGCGTGTGCAAGGTAGGCGGAACTGTGAACACCGACAAAACAGGCCCAGTGAACCGCCAGACACATCCCTCCGGTTGGGGGAGGGGCAGAGCCACCGGGCGCCTGCAAGGTAGGCGGACCCGCGACCCACCAGCAGAAAATGCACAGCAATCCACAAAGCGGCATAGCCACCCCCCGAGCCTACAAGGTAGGCAGACCTGTGACCTATCGGCAGGTCATGCCCAAAAACCTGCGGAGGGGCACAGCTGCCCCACGTGCCTGCTAGGTAGGCTGAACCGTGACCACCAACAGAACAGGCCCAGCGGCCGGCCAGACACATCGCCCCGCCCAGGTTGGGGGAGGGGCAGAGCCGCCGGGCGCCTGCAAGTTAGGCATACCTGCGAATCACCAGCAGATCAGGCCCAGCAACCACGGAGCGGCAGAGCCACCCCCGGGCCTGCAATGTAGGCACACTTGCCACCCACCGGCAGGTCAGGCCCAACAAACTGCGGAGGGGCACAGCTGCCCCACTAGCCTGCTAGGTAGGCAGAACCCTGACCACCGACAGAACAGGCCCAGAGGCCGGCCAGATACATCGCCCCGCCTTGGTTGGGGGAGGGGCAGAGCAGCCGGGCGCCTGCAAGGTAGGCAGACCTGCGACTCACCAGCAGATCAGGCCCAGCAACTGTGGAGCGGCAGAGCCACCCCCGGGCCTGCAAGATAGGCGCACTTGCCACCCACCGGCAGGTCAGGCCCAAGAAACTGCGGAGGGGCACAGCTGCCCCACGAGCCTGCTAGGTAGGCAGAACACTGACCACCAACAGAACAGGCTCAGAGGCCGGCCAGACACATTGCCCCACCCCGGTTGGGGGAGGGGCAGAGCCGCCGGGCGCCTGCAAGTTAGGCAGACCTGCATCTCACCAGCATATCAGGCCCAGCAACCCGCGGAGCGGCAGAGCCACCCCCGGGCCTGCAAGGTAGGCGCACTTGCCACCCACCGACAGGTCAGGCCCAGCAACTCTCAGAGACACACAGCTGCTCCACGCGCGTGCAGGGTAGGCGGAACCGTGACCACCGACAAAAGAGGCCCAGTGGACCGCCAGACACATAGCTCCGGTTGGGGGAGGGGCAGAGGCGCCGGGTGCCTGCAAGGTAGGCGGACCCGCGACCCACCAGCAGAACAGGCACAGCAATCCACAGAGCGGCAGAGCCACCTCCCGAGCGTACAAGGTAGGCAGACCTGCGACCCACCGACAGGTCAGGCCCAAAAAACTGCGGAGGGACACAGCTGCCCCACGTGCCTGCTAGGTAGGCTGAACCATGACCACCAACGGAACAGGCCCAGCGGCCGGCCAGACACATCGCCCCGCCCCGGTTGGGGGAGGGGCAGAGCCGCCGGGCGCCTGCAAGTTAGGCAGACCTGCAACTCACCAGCAGATCAGGCCCAGTGACCCGCGGAGCGGCAGAGCCACCCCTGCGCCTGCAAGGTAGGCAGACTTGCCATCCACCGGCAGGTCAGGCTCAGCAACTCTCAGAGGGACACAGCTGCTCCACGCACGTGCAATGTAGGCGGAACTGTGACCACCGACAAAACAGGCCCAGTGGCCCGCCAGATACATCACCCCGGTTGGGGGAGGGGCAGAGCCGCCACCAGCGCCTTTTAGGTAGACATACCTGCAACCGACAGACAGAACAGGCCTAGTGGCCAGCGGAGGGGCAAAACCGCTGCTCACTCCTGCAAGGTAGGTGGACCTGTGACCACCGAAAGAACAGGCCCATCGAAAGTACAGGCACAGCGGCCTCCCGGCGTGGTAGGCACATTGCCTCAATTGAAGGAGGGGCAGAACCACCGCCAAAGCCTGCAAGGGAGACGATGCAGCTATACAAAAGCAATATAAATATATAGGGGGAAAAATCAATAACACAACAGTTTCACCAAGCAGAAAGAAACGCGATCAGTATGAAAAGACAAGGAAGAAAAGGACC
This sequence comes from Callospermophilus lateralis, assembly GCF_048772815.1. Lineage (NCBI taxonomy): Eukaryota > Metazoa > Chordata > Mammalia > Rodentia > Sciuridae > Callospermophilus > Callospermophilus lateralis. The sequence continues at coordinate 288,439 of NW_027512816.1, forward strand.
ACAAGCAATGCAGTTCAATTCAACTTTAGAAGAGGTAATATCTGCAGCAGATGGAATGTCAGATAAAGAATTCAGGATATACATGCTTCAGATGATCTGGAGTCTCAAGGAAGACATTAGACAGCAAAATCAGACAATGAAAGACCACTTCGACCACTTCGACAATGAATTACATAAACAAATCCAAGAAGCAAAAGATCAATTATTCAGGGAGATAGAGGTTATAAAAAACAAACAAACAGAAATCCTGGAAATGCAGGAAACAATAAACCAACATAAAAACTCAATTGAGAATACTACCATCAGAGTAGAACACTTAGAAGATAGAACATCAGACAATGAAGACAAAGTATTTCAACTGGAGAAGAACATAGACAGCTCAGCAAAGCTGTTAAGAAACCATGAGCAGAACATTCAAGAAATATGGGATAACATAAAGAGACAAACTTAAGAGTCATTGGGATACAGGAAGGTATTGAGGTCCAAACCAAAGGAATGAGCAATCTATTCAACGAAATAATACGAGAAAACTTCCCAGACTTGAAGAATGAGACAGAATCCCAAATCCTAGAAGCCTACAGGACGCCGAATGTGCAAAATCATAAGAGATCCACACCTAGACACATTATAATGAAGATGCCCAACATACAGAATAAGGAGAGAATTTTAAAAGCTACAAGAGAAAGGAAGCAGATTACATTTAGGGGTAAACCAATCAGGATAACAGCTGATCTTTTAACACAGACTCTGAAAGCTAGAAGATCCTGGAATAACATATTTCATACACTAAAAGAAAATGGGTTACAACCAAGAATTGTGTATCCCGTGAAATTAAGCTTCAGGATGGAAGATGAAATTAAAACCTTTCATGATAAACAAAAGTTAAAAGAATTTGCAGCTAGAAAACCATCTCTTCAAAACATCCTCGGCAAAATATTACAGGAAGAGGAAATGGAAAATGTCAATGAAAACCAACAGCGGGAGGTAGTACAGTGAAGGGGGGGGAATAATCAAAGAGGAAAACAAACCATGTTTAGTAACATAAATAAACCAATATGGCTGGAAAAACACCCATATCTCAATAATAACCCTAAATGTTAATGGCTTAAACTCACCAATTAAGAGACACAGGCTAGTAGAATGGATCACAAAACAAGACCCAACAATATGCTGCCTTCAGGAGACGCATTTGATAGGAAAAGACATACTTAGACTGAAGGTGAAAGGTTGGGAAAAATCATATCACTCATATGGACTTCGGAAACAAGCAGGAGTGTCCATATTCATATCAAATAAAATAGATTTCAAGCCAAAGTTAATCAAAAGAGATGAAGATGGACACTACATACTTCTCAAGGGAACCATACACCAACAAGACATAACAATCATAAATATATATGCCCCAAACAATGGTGCAGCTATGTTCATCAAACAAACACTTCTCAAGTTCAAGAGTCTAATAGACCACCATACAATAATCATGGGAGACTCAACACACCTCTCTCACCACTGGACAGATCTTCCAAACAAAAGTTGAATAAGGAAACTATAGAGCTCAATAACACAATTAATAACCTAGACTTAATTGACATATATAGAATATACCACCCAACATCAAGCAGTTACACTTTTTTCTCAGCAGCACATGGATCCTTCTCAAAAATAGATCATATATTATGTCACAGGGCAACTCTTAGACAATATAAAGGAGTAGAGATAATACTATGCATCTTAACTGATCATAATGGAATGAAATTGAAAATTAACGATAAAAGAAATAAGGAAAAATCATGCATCACTTGGAGAATGAACAATAGGTTACTGAATGATCAATGGGTTATAGAAGACATCAAGGAGGAAATTAAAAAATTCTTAAAGATAAATGAAAACACAGACACAACATATTGGAATCTATGGGACACATTGAAAGCAGTTCTAAGAGGAAAATTTATTGCTTGGAGTTCATTCCTTAAAAAAAGCAAAAACCAACAATTAAATGATCTAATACTTCAACTCAAAATACTACAAAAAGAAGAGAAAAACAACAGCAAAAGAAGTAGAAGACAAGAAATAATTAAAATCAGAGCTGAAATTAATGAAATCGAAATGAAAGAAACAATAGAAAAAATTGACAAAACTAAAAGTTGGTTCTTTGAAAAAATAAAAAAAATCGACAGACCCTTAGCCACGCTAACGAAGAGAAGAAGAGAGAGAACTCATATTACCAGCATACGGGATGAAAAAGGCAATATCACAACAGACACTTCAGAAATACAGAAGATTATCAGAAATTATTTTGAATCCTTATACTCCAACAAAATAGAAGATAGTGAAGGCATCGATAAATTTCTTAAGTTATATGATTTGCCCAGATTGAGTCAGGAGGATATTGACAACCTAAATAGACCAATATCAATTGAGGAAATAGAAGATACCATCAAAAGACTACCAACTAAGAAAAGCCGAGGACCGGATGGGTATACAGCAGAGTTTTACAAAACCTTTAAAGAGGAACTAATACCAATACTTTTCAAGCTATTTCAGAAAATAGAAAAAGAGGGAGAACTTCCAAATTCATTCTATGAGGCCAACATCACCCTGATTCCTAAATCAGACAAAGACACTTCAAAGAAAGAAAACTACAGACCAATATCTCTAATGAACCTAGATGCAAAAATCCTCAATAAACTTCTGGCGAACCGGATACAAAAACATATCAAAAAAATTGTGCAACATGATCTGGTAGGATTTATCCCTGGGATGCAAGGTTGGTTCAATATACGGAAATCAATAAATGTTATTCACCACATCAATAGGCTTAAAAATAAGAACCATATGATCATCTCGATAGATGTGGAAAAAGCATTCGACAAAGTAGAGCATCCCTTTATATTCAAAACTCTAGAAAAACTAGGGATAACAGGAACATACCTCAATATTGTAAAAGCAATCTATGCTAAGCCTCAGGCTAGCATCATTCTGAATGGAGAAAAACTGAAGGCATTCCCTCTAAAATCTGGAACAAGACAGGGATGCCCTCTCTCACCACTTCTGTTCAACATAGTTCTCGAATCACTGGCCAGAGCAATTAGACAGACGAAAAAAAATAAAGGCATAAAAATAGAAAAGAAGAACTCAAATTATCACTATTTGCAGATGACATGATTCGATACCTAGCAGACCCAAAAGGGTCTACAAAGAAACTATTAGAGCTAATAAATGAATTCAGCAAAGTGGCAGGCTATAAAATCAACACGCATAAATCAAAGGCATTCCTGTATATCAGTGACAAATCCTCTGAAATGGAAATGAGGACAACCACCCCATTCACAATATCCTCAATAAAAGTAAAATACTTGGGAATCAACCTAACAAAAGAGGTGAAAGACTTATACAATGAAAACTACAGAACCCTAAAGAAAGAAATAGAAGAAGATCTTAGAAGATGGAAAAATATACCCTGTTCATGGATAGGTAGAAGTAACAACATCAAAATGGCGATAATACCAAAAGTTCTCTATAGGTTTAATCCAATGCCAATCAAAATCCCAACGGCATTTCTTGTAGAAATAGAGAAAGCAATCATGAAATTCATATGGAAAAATAAAAGACCCAGAATAGCAAAAACAATGCTAAGCAGGAAGTGTGAATCAGGCGGGATAGCTATACCAGACTTCAAACTATACTACAGAGCAATAGTAACAAAAACACCATGGTACTGGTAACAAAACCGGCGGGTGGACCAATGGTACAGAATAGAGGACACAGAAGCCAATCCACAAAACTACAACTATCTTATATTCGATAAAGGGGCTAAAAGCATGCAATGGAAGAAGGATAGCATCTTCAACAAATGGTGTTGGGAAAACTGGAAATCCATTTGCAACAAAATGAAACTGAATCCCTTTCTCTCGCCATGCACAAAATTAACTCAAAGTGGATCAAGGAACTTGATATCAAATCAGAGACATGGCATTTGATAGAAGAAAAAGTTGGCTATGATCTACATACTGTGGGGTCGGGCTCCAAATTCCTCAATAGGACACCCATAGCACAACAGTTAATAACTAGAATCAACAAATGAGACTTACTCAAACTAAAAAGTTTTTTCTCAGCAAAAGAAACAATAAGAGAGGTAAATAGGGAGCCTACGTCCTGGGAACAAATCTTTACTCCTCACACTTCAGACAGAGCCATAATATCCAGAATATACAAAGAACTAAAAAAATTAGACAATGAGATAACGAATAACCCAATCAACAAATGGGCCTAGGACCTGAACAGAAATTTCTCAGAGGAGGACATACAATCAATCAACAAGTATATGAAAAAATGCTCACCATCTCTAGCAGTCAGAGAAATGCAAATCAAAACCACCCCAAGATACCATCTCACTCCAGTAAGATTGGCAGCCATTAGGAAGTCAAACAGCATCAAGTGCTGGCGAGGATGTGGGGAAAAGGGTACTCTTGTACATTGCTGGTGGGACTGCAAATTGGTGCGGCCAATTTGGAAAGCAGTATGGAGATTTCTTGGAAAGCTCGGAATGGAACCACCATTTGATCCAGCTATTCCCCTACTCGGTCTATTCCCTAAAGACCTAAAAAGAGCACACTATAGGGACACTGCTACATCCATGTTCATAGCAGCACAATTCACAATAGCAAGACTGTGGAACCAATCTAGATGCCCTTCAATAGACGAATGGATAAAAAAAATGTGGCATTTATACACAATGGAGTATTACTCTGCATTAAGAAATGACAAAATCATAGAATTTGGAGGGAAATGGATGGCATTAGAGCAGATTATGCTAAGTGAAGCTAGCCAATCCCTTAAAAACAAATGCCAAATGTCTTCTTTGATATAAGGAGAGTAACGAAGAACAGAGTAGGGACGAAGAGCATGAGAAGAAGATTAACATTAAAGAGGGATGAGAGGTGGGAGGGAAAGGGAGAGAGAAGGGAAATTGCATGTAAATGGAAGGAGACCCTTAGGGGTATACAAAATTACATACAAGAGGATGTGAGGGGAAAGGAGGAAAATATAAGGGGGAGAAATGAACTACAGTAGAGGGGGTAGAGAGAGAAGAGGGGAGGGGAGGGGGGAGGGGCGATAGTAGAGGATAGAAAAGGCAGCAGAATACAACAGACACCAGAATGGCAATACGTAAATCAATGGTTCTGCAACTGATGTGATTCTGCAATCTGTATATGGGGTAAAAATGGGAGCTCATATCCCACTTGAATCAAAGTGTGAAATATGATATATCAAGAACTATGTAATGTTTTGAACAACCTACAATAAAAATTAATTAAAAAAAATATGTGATTTCTTAATTATTTTCAGATATCAATTCAATACATTATTTAAAGGGGAACCAGTTATATTATTTATTAACTGTATGATCTATTCATGCATTATCTCTATATTCATAGACACAGGGTACACCTATTTTTACCCTCAATACTAATTTATACGTTTTCAAAATATTCCTCAAAAAATGGTGGAAGAAATACTCATGTCACCTGATCTATATATACATTTTATCACAGTAATATTCTGTACAAAAAAATCAAAGGTCACCCTTAAGTTTGTACCAAAGCCTAAATGGAAAGTGAGCATGGATTACTAAAACCTTCCATGTCCAGGTGGCCTAATGCTCTCAAATGTCAATCTTATTGGTGACTACATTTTTGTTTCTTCCTAAGATTATATATTCAACCTCAAGCCTGTTGAAAATGTCTAATCCTATCACTCACTTTATACTTTGCCTGATTTAGTAATGTCTCTATTTATATCTATTTTCCTACATATTTTCCCCTGTTCATCATTGTGACTGACTCTTCACTTGTGCTGACATTTACATTCACTGTCTACCTGAAACCCTATTGCTTAAGAACTTTTGGTCTAAATCCTATTCTCACTGTTCTTTGTAAACCTACTGACTATCTTCCTAATCCTACCGACTATCCCTTTTTGAGTGGATGTTCTCTTCGACATTCAATCATCCAAGGTACAAGCTCCTATGCCATTGTATATAGATTTATCTGAGGGTCTCCTTTCATTTCCAAGCAATTTCCCTTAAATAATTCAAAGCTAAGTGTACCAATTAAGGGCCCAATGCCCTTCTGGACTTCATATCTTCCATAGATTTCTGTTTTTATACTTATATTTCACCTATATATTCTTGTAAATATCATAGTTTCCCAATACCATTATTCGTCATGCAGAAGGATTCCTAACCCCAAATTGAACATGTTACTAACCCAAAACCATACATTGTTCTCTCAATCGAACGTTACAGAACAGCAGGGACAGGGTTGCTCTTAAAATACAGGAAGTAGGGCATGTTCCAGCTGTTGAGAACATCAAAGGTCCATGCAGAAATGATCCCTTGAGAAGATGTAGGCAGCTACGAAAGACCTGAGAGAGAAAAGTCATCTTCTATGGCAAACAACCTTGTCAGCATGAAGGGATGTGTATGAATCAGCCTCTCTCTTCTTAATGTAGAGAAGATGGACCAAAACAGTGCTAGGTGGAGAGCTGTTCCCGGGTGCCCATGGTTTATATACCATTCTAACTTGTGAAAGTGTCACAGGAAGTAGGGGCAGCCTCCATCTCATGGGACTCTTGAAAGCAACTGTTAGGACAAAGTGGTTGTCAAGGCAATGACCTCATTCAGTTCCTGAAGAAGTGATCTACCTCACTTCCTTGGTGATGGAACTCTCTTAACTTGGGATCCAGGAAGCCAGGCACCCGGAGCCAGTCCAGTCCCAGACCCAGTAGGCTCACTTGTTTGAATTTACCAAGGAGAGTGTCAGTCTTTCTTGGTACCTACAGATGTGAGGATGGCCAAATACCAGGAGAGCTCTGCATAGGGGCCTTTCCTGAGAAAGTAGGTAGTGGTTCACCGCAGGCTCCTGACAACTTCACAGAGTTGGCCAAGGAGACCAGATCTGAGATAGGACAGGCCATTTTGGGGGAACATTTTATGGCCCACCACTCAGAGGAAACTCCGGATAGTCACAGAGTTACATGGGGGAAGGAGGTGTCTTTGTGGGTGTGGGTGTGATTTTGTGATTTTGTCTCATGATCTGAGAATAGGTAGGAAAGACGGTTTGTTTGATTTGGAGTGGTCTTCTTCTAGTAAGTCGTTGGACAAGGCAAGTGTTTCTATGTCTGTGTATCCCACTGTGTCCGTGGTTGTAGACATTAGAAAATAGAATGCAACAATTGATATGTCCTGTATAGTAGAAAGATTCCCGGCATTCATCCTGCCCAATTTATGAATGGACTGCAGCTTGCCTTATCCATGGGCAACACCTGCTACCTTCCTAAGTTCCTGTTTCTTCCAGAATTCTCACCACTCTCCAGAATATTCTCATGGTTTTGTGTCCAAAATATGTACCACCTCCAAGCTCTGTGACATTGCCATGTCCTGAATAGCTGAAGGGAATGGCAAGCATCTCAGAAAACACAGATATCAGTGTGACCAAGAAAGTCTCAGTTGAGAAACCATGCTTTCGGCCTTTTGCTTATCAATGGTTCTGTTTCCCTGAATGTCAGGAAGGTCTTTGCCTCAGGCCACCCCTTTGTGAAGCCTGAAGAAAACAGTTTTCAAATGAAAATGAATGGGCACCACCTGTGGCTCTTTGCTTAATTGCTTTGGAAAGGGATGTGTCTAAATCAGCCTCTTGGCCCTGTGTGAGGTTGTGGCTTAGATTCTCAGCACCTGATGGATATAAAGAGAGATCCCATGTGTGCATCCAAAACCAAAATGGCCAAAAGAGCAATTATTGTGAATGAAGTCTCTCGCATTCATTTGTAAGGTTCCTGACCACCATCAAGTGAGAATACGGATCCTTTGGGTCAAATGAGTTATGCACAGCCCTGCAGAGGCTAGCCCATAGGTTTTTGGGTTTTCTCATGGCTCCAAATCATATAAAGAATCTATACCTGACAGTCAGTATGTCTCAAATTGGAGATGCAGAGCAGTATTAACAGCTAGCCTATCTGATCACTCCTGGTTCACCGGATGGGTGTCCAGGCCACCTTGACTTTAGGCAAATCAGGGGCAAGGGAGCTTATTTTTGACACTGTCTTGGGCTGCACCCCTTATGAAAAACTCCAGCCAGAGGTTATGATAAGTGTCTATATGGAAGAAGATGAGGGCCATGTGGGAGTGTTTGGTTTTAATTGTGGTCATTTGTTTGGCGGTTGGAAGAGATAACTGGATCCACCAGGGCTTGAACTCTGGCATGATTCCTCTTAGAGACTGAGTTCTGGAATTTACCTCAAAGAAGTATTGCCATGAAATGTGTTGGGATTTTAGGAGGCCACGCATGAGAAGCCTCCCTTGAAAACTGAGATCGAGTGCCAGGGTGTCTTTCCACAGTGCAGTGAGAATCTCAGCCAGGATATCACATGATTTTATTCTGAAAGACTTGGCAGCCATAGTTGAGAATCTAAACACATATGGAACTCATATTGTAGACCTCAATGATCCTGGCTTCATGTGACCTTTTGGCCACTCTTTGGGAAGCCTTGCCTGTGAGATTTCTCCAGAGTTTTAATTTAAATGAGCTTCCTCACCACATAATGGTTCCTGCATTAATTGAAACGTACAGTGACTCCAACTTCATCCTTCAAAAATGGCTAAATAAATACCATCAAATTTCTGAAATTCCCATGACCAGGTGGCACTGGAGAACCTTTGGATATCCTGTTGCTGATCATGAGTGAAATAATTCCCCACGCAATGACACTTCACCGGGAGAATTCCAACTTTATTGCTCAAAGCTGTGTGCTTATATAGAACTAAGGGGGAGATGGTAGGGCTTAGATAAATGGCAGCAACCCGTTTATTGGCAAGTTCTTTCAGATATCAGCTCCAGAGCCCAGGAATTAGTTCTCATTGGGGCTAAGGTTCCCCACAAGTGAGATTTGAAATTGGCGCTGACGTGAGAGTTCACAAGGGTGGGAACTTTTTGCGCCACTGCAGAAATGAAGAAGGTAGGAAGAAGAAGTCCTTAGGCGCCATGTTGAGGTTTTTCTCTGGGGTATGGCTGCCATTTATTCTTTTCCCAACATTCCACCCTTTTTGTTTTCTTAGGAAGTGGGGCGTCATTTGTCAGATCCGGCTGCTTCCTGCTGTGTGGGGGTGGTGTGGGGCCTAGAAAGAGAAGTGGAGGAATGCTCATGGAGCAGGTTTGGGATTATCATGGCAGCCAGAAATAAAACCCAGTGGCTATAGACAGCTACTTTCGTAGGGGTGAAGTCAATGAATGTTCCCTGAAGCCAAAGTTGTCGATGGCATGGAACTAGTCCTGGATGGAAGAGATTGTTGGTATCAGCCACTGGTCCTGTAACAGAGACTCTAGGAAATACTGGAAGCGTTGCCTGGACATGGCGTCACCAGCACCTGAAGAAGATCAGAGCAAATAAAAACAGAATGAAGATAAAAATTAAAGGAAATGTCATTTTTTGGCAGAAGTTCCATGTTGGGGGACTGACATAGAAGAGGCCAAGGGCCATGAGAAATCTTAGAAGGTGGTAAAGACTCATGAATCCAGGATGGCAGATTAAGAGGTTCTCAGAGCTCGTTGTCTCCCGCTGTCTGATACCCATTGCATTCCATCATGCCTGGTAGTGAGCTTCATCACTGAGTTACTGTTCTCTTGGAGATGTTGGGGGTTCATCGGTCATCAGAGGCTGGTAGTGCCTAAGCAAAAGCTGGTTGAAAGTTTGATTAGGAATTTTTTGCAGTTGGGTTTGAGGGCACTTCATTTTGCAGGGCAAGAGAGCACAAAAAGGAGCATCCCAATAAGGGGCCCCAAGATATGTAGTAAGTACATGGCAAGATAGGATTGGAAGAACCCTATGATGGGATTGGAGGAGGTATGTTTGAGAAATTCGATCGATAATTCCTGCAATTTAACAACATTTTTTTTATTAGCCCAGATTCATTAACATAATAGCAAAATTCCTCTCTGAGGAATAGGCATGTAACCCCTTTTTCTGCAGTGAGAAGATCAATTGCCCTTTGGTTCTGTAAAGCCACTTGTGCCAATGATGTAACCTGCCGCTGCAAGGAACCCAGAGACTCAGCCATGGTATTGAGTGTTTCCTGCAGTTTTTGTTGAAGTCATTGGATGCCCATAGAGCATGACCTATAGCTCCACCAGAGAGTCCGAGACTCGTCACTGAGGTTGTTAAAATGAGGCCTACCAGAACCGGCAGAAAGACTACCTTACGGGTGCGGGAAGGTAGGGCCAACTGTCGGAATTCGGTGGGAGTATACAAAGATAGCTGAGGAACTACAGTAACCAAGAAACAGGTGCCAGAGACATTGATCGTTGAGGTACTTAAAGACCCATTACACCAGAGGAAATGTTCAGGTTGCCTAAACACAGGGCTCTATGGGGTGTTGTAGCTCAAGGAACAAACGGGTAAAGGATTCATTATTGGCAGGTGGAAACAGATGAAAGGAAATAAAGTATTGGTGGAATAACTTTCCCACAGTGGGTTACGTGTCACATGTAGGGTTTGTCCTTTTTAGAGAAATTGTAGGGTTTTGCTGGAATATTTTCTGCCGCTAATGGGACTGCTGCTAGAAGTGGACGACTAATTGAAGCACAGAGAAAGCACTGAGAAGTAGGCAAAGAAAGACGGGTGGAGTTTAATAATCAAAACGTTTGGTGTAGCAAATTGAGCCATGTGGGAGAGGGACCTGAGGGGGTTGAAGGCTCTGAATCCTCTTTGGATGAGCTATGGATACAATCTCGAAGTTTTGATTCTGAGTCCTTAATGTGTTCGACTACCTGGATGGTTGCCTTAGGTGGCGTAATCAGGGTGCGGCCAATAGTCATCCACCCTGTGGGTCTGACTGAGGTTGTCTGAGCATAGACAGCAAACTCAACATAGCCCCAACGTTTGGCCTTGGGGTCAGGTTTATCTAAAGTATACCATCCATTGTTATTGGATGAAGAGCCTTTATGTCACTTTATGTAACTAGAAGTCCACCCATCAGGGTAACCGAGTGAGTGGTAAGAATAGCTACCACGTTCATCATGGAACCTGCATGACCAATAGGGGCACCCATTATATATCTCAGGCCACCAATGACAATAATCTTTTGTTTGATCAAAAAGGAAGCAAATGAAAGGCCAGTTCCAGCTACCAGGGACGAAGGTCCTTGAAGGTGACAATTTTAGGGAAATAGAGGTGCAGTTGTGGATGAAGCAAGTAGTTGCATCCACTCCGCAGACCGTCTGCATGCCATGTTCTGAGTATCGTTCCCGAAGAGTGAATAAATGCATGGTAGGTGAGGAGGGTAAAGACCAGTCCTGACAGAGCACAGAAAATAAGCAGAGCACAAAAAACAAGCAGTTAGAGAAGACTAGGGTGTTGGGAGAGCTCATTGTGCCTTCTTTAAGAGGAATTGGGCTGCAAGGAAAACCGTGTGAGCCGCAACTTAAATGGGTGAGATGGGTGTGGAGAGCAGGAGTAAAGGGGAGGTTCAGGAGGTGATTCTTGGAGTTCCTCTGGGGTGGCCCTGTCGTCAGCATGTGGGGCCTCCTGGTGATGTGGCTTCAACCTAGACATGTGATTCCAGGGAGTGAGACGGTTGTCTGGTAAGGAGAGTTTGGCGGCGGTGGGGGTACAGAGAATGACAGGATAGGGGCCTTCCCATTTTGGGGCAAGAGTCCCTTTCTCCTCTGGGGTATTATAATTGACTAGACTAACAGGTGTTAAGGGAGGAGTGTTTGGAGAGGAGACTGGGTCCGGAAGAAGCCAGTCCTGATATTTCCAGAGTTCCAAGCGGAGATGAAGCAAGAGAGGCAAAGACAAATCTCGGGTGAGAGGTCCTTGTGAAATGACCAACGCAGGGGTTATAAGATGTCTTTCATACATTATCTCAAAAGGAGACAGTAAAGATGGTTTCTTAGGGAGAGCTCTGATTCGAAGCAAAGCCAAGGGAAGGAGTTTGACCCAGTCTAAGTTTAATTCCATTGTCAATTTGGTAAGGACTTCCTTTAGAGTACGATTTACCCTTTCCACATTCCCTGAAGCCTGGGGGAAATATGGACAGTTGAAATGCCACTTGAAGGAGAGGGCTTGAGAGACCTTTTGTGTGATCCTAGAAGTAAACTCAGGGCCATTGTCATATTGTAGGGAAGTGGGCATACCAAACCTGGGGATGATGTCTGTCAGTAAGATTGAAGCTAAAGTGGAAGCCTTTTTATTGGAAGTGGGAAATGCCTCAACCAAACCAGAGAAAGTGTCCACAAAGACAAGGAGGTATTTAGTGTGCCATACTGTGGGCATGTTGGTGAAGTCTACCTGCCAGTCAGCAGAGGGAATGTGTCCCCGGGCTTGTTGGGAAGGGAAACGTTTGGGCCTTAAAGGAGTATGAGGGTTGGTCCGCTGACAGATCTGACAATTAGAGGCTATATTCTGTAGCATGGCTTGTCAGAGGGAGTGAGGAAGAAGAAACTCTGTAAAAAGAGGGTCAAAGACTGAGAATTGGAAAGGAATAGAGTATGAAGGAACTTGAAAAGATGCTTGTTCTTACTGAAAGAAGTAGGGGCTTCAGATGAGCTGTCTAAAGTGGCCATTATATGTCCACCATGGGAGCCATGATTGGAAGTGGTAGCAGCCATTCGTGCCACCTGGTCAGCTTTGGCATTGCCCTCAGTGATAAGAGAGCCGTCCTTCTGATGGGACCTACAATGGACATCTCCCAACTGGGTGGGTAAGTGGGAGGCCTCTATCAGATTGGTTATAAGAGCTGAATTAGTGATCACATTACCTTTGGTGGTAAGTAGGCCTCGCTTCTTTCAAATTGCAGCATGGGATAATAAGATATGGAAGACATATTTTGAATCATTTTAGAGGGTGAGGGATTTGCCTTGTGCTAGAAGGCAGGCACGAGTGGATGCTATAAAATCAGCCTGCTGGTCTGTAGTTCCTGAAGGCAAAACTTTGGCCTCTATAATCTCAGTGGCTGAAAATACAGCGTATCCAGAGTAATGAGTTCCATTCTGCCTAAAGGAACTGCTGTCAGTAAACCAGATAAGGTCAGGCTTGGTGAGTGGTCTCTCAAAAATGGAAGAATGACAGGGGAGGAAATCATCTAAGTTTTCCAAGCAATTTTGAGTTGGTGTGTGAGACATGGGAGTTATTGGGAGCAGTGAGGCAGGGTTCAGTGCAGAGCAGGGGAGGAAAATAATATTAGAGTTTTCCAGAAAGGAAGTGAGGAGCGACAGAACTCTGGATGTAGGGAGGGTTTGAAGACCCTTTTAAGGTAAAAGATCTTTCAAGTGATGTGGGGAGTAGATAGTTCAAGGGGCCCCAAAAGCCAGATTAGAGGCTTCTTTGTGTAAAATTTGTCCAGTAGCCAGAGCTCTTAAGCAAGGGGCCCACCCACGGATGGAAAATAAGAAACCATGTCCTCCAGGTCACATAGATGCAGACCCAGGTTGATGGTTTCACTAGAAAGGAAGCTAAAGCACGTGACAACAACATATATTTCAAGTGCCCAACCTCACAGGCAGTATCTCAAGAAGTCTCTAGGACAACAGACCTCCATGTTTTTGAAGTGTTTACCCTGTCCCTTACTTTTGGAAACTCCTCTAACACTTCCAAGGTTGTGAACTCCTGATCGCATTCCATTCCAGATATGTATTCATGGATTTTCTAACTCTTCTCCTCTAATTGTGTCTTACATGAGGTGAAGGTGTTGTCAAGGTATTGTTCTGGATGAGAGTGGGAAGATTTTTGTGTAGCACATATTTACATACACATTGGATTCATTTTCCAATTTTCCATTCGAAATACTGAATCCCTGTCAGTAACCCATACCCTAATAGACTCTGACTACTAATCCTAATATGATGGAGACAAATAACCCAAACATAATATTAATACAAGCAGTTCAGAGGAGGCATGGTGTATAGTTGGTCTTGCCTTTTGCATGATATAGTGTAGGAGTTATAAATCTTGTCAATTGTTTGTTGAAATAGTACTCCATGTGTTTTTAAAGTTAACACATATGTGAATTTCTGTCTCCTTTTTTCTGTAGCCAATTCAGCACATGTATTTTTATATGCACATATAAAATCATACCTGGTATCACACGTACAATTTTGTGAGGTGGCTAACTTGGCAGAAACAAAGTATGAGAAGAGATCACCCCTCCTAAACGCTTTTGGAACTGAAAATTCAAACTATGAGTGAGATTTTTAGTTGAACAACATTATACATAAATCCATGTTCAGTAAAATTAATATTTTTGGATCGGTGGATGATATATATTTCACAATGAATTTTCCTTGGCATATATATTGCTACTTCCTAATGTTTCTCTGTGTGATATATATATATATATATATATATATATATATATATATATATATATATATATATATATTTTTTTTTTTCCAAATATAAAATATATGTGTCTTATTATACACTCCCTTAATAATTCACTCATGCTCATGTATGTGGTTTTATAATCAAATTTTCATACGATTATTTTCAGAAATATTCATCCACCTGAAATACATATTTGTTTTCTAGTACTGAAAACTCACTTCACTGAATGGTGCAAACAAATCCTTATATTTCTACTGTAACTGACCCAATTTAACATCAATGCATGTAGATTCCAATGGGCATGATGTGTATTTTGACGTTCATTTTATTTAACACTGGTACATTACTATTTCTTCAGTTTTTGTACATCATAGTATAAACATTTCATCCATAAGTTCACAAATTTAAAGACATTTGAAACACATTCAATCACTTCCTGCTTCAGTACACATGTATTCCTCCTTGCTTTTGACTGGACATTTCATGAGACTTCTTTCCAAACACATTATTTTCGATTTCCATAATCAATTTGAAGCAAAACTCACACACTTTATGATAAACCACAACCCTAATATTACCATTAGATGTATAACTTGTTGGAATGAATGTAGGTATATCAATATAACATTTACTGTGTATTTTCAGATATCAATTTATTCCAATTTCTAAAGTTGGAATCAGTTATATTATATATTCACACATGGTACACCTATTTGTGCCCCCAATACTAATTTATATCTCTTCTAAATATTGCTCCCAGAAATGGTGCAAGAAAGACTCATGTCACCTGATCTACATATACATTTTATCACAGTAATATTCTGGCCACAAAATGCAAAGTCACACTTACAATTGTACCAAAGCCTAAATGGAATGTGAGTATGGATTATGAAAATCACCCATGTCCATGTTGCCTAATGCTCTCAAATGTCAATCCTATTGGTGACTACATATTTGTTTCTTCCTAAGATTATGTATTCAACCTCAAGCCTGTTGAAAATGTCTAATCCTATCAATCACTTCATCATTTGCCTGATTTCCTAATGTCTCTAATGATATCTGCTTTCCTACATATTTTCCCCAGTTCATCATTGTGACTGACTCTTCAAATGTGCTGACATTTACATTTTCTGTCTACCTGAAACCCTATTGCTAAGGAAGTTTTTGTCCAAATCCTATACTGACTCTTTTTTCTAATCCTATCAAGTATCTTCCTAATCCTACCAACTATCCTTTTTTGACTGGATGTTCTCTTCAACATTCAATTATCCAAGGTACAAGGTCCTATGCCATTATGTATAGATTTATCTGAGACACATGTGCACAACATAATTCAGAGTAAAGTATCCCAATCAAGGATCCAATGCCCTTTTGGGCTTCAAATCTTACCTAGATTTGTGTTTTCATACATATATTTCACCTCTATATATCCTTATAAATATTGCAGGTTCCCAATACCATTATTCATGCAGCAGAATGATTCCTAACCCAAATCAATCATGTTATTAATCCTAACCATACTTTGTTTCCTCAACCTAACTTTACAGAAAAGCAAGGACAAAGTTGTTCTTATATAGAAATGTAAGAGATCTTCCACCTGCTGAGAACCTCAAAGGTCCATGCAGAAGTGAACACTGGGGAAGATATAGAAAGCTATGAAGGACCTGAGAGAGCGAAAGTCATCTTTCATGACAAAAAAAAAAAAAAAAAAAAAACAGGTCAGGATGAAGGGGTGTGTCTGAAGCAGTCTCTCTCTTCTTAATGTAGAGAAGATGGACCAAACCAGGCTTGTGTAGAGAGCTGTTTACGGGTGCCTATGTTTGATATACCATTCTTACTTGTGAATGTGTCACAGGAAGTAGGGGCAGCCTCCATCTATTGGGACACTTGGAAGCAACTGTTAGGACAAAGATGTTGCGAAGGCAGTGACCTCATTCAGTTCCTGAAGGAAGTGACCTATATAACTTTCTTGGTGATGGAACTCTCTGAACTTGGGATCCAGGAAGCCAGGTACCCAGAGTCATTCCCAGTCCCAGTCCCAGTGGCCACACATGTTTGGATTTACCAAGGACAGAATCGGTCTTTCTGTGTAACTACTGATGTGAGGATAGCCAAATTCCAGGAGAGCTCTGAAGAGGGGCCTTTCCTGAGAAAGCAGGTAGTGTCTCACTACTGGCACCTGACAACTTCACAGTGTTGGCCAAGGGACCAGATGTGACATAGGACAGCCCATTTCGGGAAACGTAGTATGTCCCATCAGTCAGAGGACACTCCGGATAGTCACAGACCTACTTGGGGGAAGGAGTTGACTTTGTGGGTGTGCGTGTGAGTTTGTGGTTTTGTCTCATGATCTTAGAATATATAGGAAAGTCGGTTTGTTTGATTTGAGTGGACTGTTTCTAGTAAGTCTTTTGACAATGCGAGTGTTTCTATGTCTGTTTATCCCACTGTGTCCCGTGGTTGTAGACATTAGAAAAGAGAATGCATCAATGGATGTGTCCTGTCTAGTAGAAAACTTCACAGCATTCATCCTGCCCAATTTATGAATGGACTGTGGCTTTCCTAATGGATGGGCAACAACTACTATCTTCCTAAGTTCCTGTATGTCTTCTTGAATTCTGGCCACTCTCCAGAATAGGTTCAGGGTTTGTGTCCACGATATGTACCACCTCCAAGCTCTGTGACATGGCCATGTACTGGATAGCTGAAGGGAATGGGATCATCTCAGAAAACTCAGATATCATTCCAGAAACCCTGCAATGGGCCATTTGCTTATCTATTGTTCTGTTGCCCTGAATGTCAGAAAGGTCTTTGCCTCAGGCCACTCCTTTGTGAAGCCTGAAGGAAACGGTTTTCAAGGGAATTAATGGGCATCATCTGTTGCTCTTTGCTTAATTGCTTTGGAAAGGAATGTGTCTGCATCAGACTCTTGGCCATGTGTGAGGCTGTTGCATAGATTCTCAGCACCTGATGGATCTAAAGAAAGTTCCCACGTGTGCTTCCAAAACCAAAATGGCCAAAAAAGCAGTCATTGTGGACGAAGTCTCTCGCCTTCCTCTGTAACGTTCCTAACCTCCATCAAGTGAAAATAGGGATCCTTTGTGTCAAATGAGTTCTCAAAACACTGCCGATGATAGCCCATATGTGCTTGGGTTTTCTCATGATTCCAATTCACATAAAGAGTCTATACCCGAGAGTCAGTAGGCCTCAAATTGGAGAAGCAGAGCAGTATTTATGGCAGGCTTATTTGATCACTCCTGGTTCTCAGGAAGGGTATCCAGGCAACCCTGACTTTAGGCAAATTATGGGCAAGGGAGTTTATTTTGTACACTGTCTTGGGCTGAGCCCCTCATGGAAACCTTCAGCCACAGGTTATGATGAGTGTCTATATGGAAGAAGATGAGGGCCTTGTGGGAGTGTTTTGGTTTTAATTGTGGTCATTTGTGTAGTGCTTGGAAGTGATGACAGGTCTACCTGGGCTTGAACTCTGGTGTGATTCCCCTTAGAGTCTGAGTTCTGGAACTGATCTCAGAGAAATATTGCCATGAACTGTGTTCAGATTTTAGGAGGCCACACATTGGATTTCCCCTTGGAAACTGAGATCAAAAAAGAAGGGTGACTTTCCACAGAGCCTTGGAATCTCAGCTAAGATATCACATGATTTTATTCTGAAAGATGTGGCAGCCATAGTTGACAGTCAGAACACCCATGGACGTCACATTGAAGACCTCAATGGGCCTGGCTTCATGTGACCTTTTGACCACTCTATGGGATGACTTGCCTGTGAGATTTCTCCAGAGATTTCATTGAAATGAGTTTCCTCACCATTTAATGGTTCCTGAATGAACTGAAACCCACAATGCCTCCAACTTCATCCATGAAAAATGGCTAAATAAATACAATAAAATTTTTGAAATTCCCTTAACCAGGTGGCACTGGAGAACCTTTGGATGTCTTTTTCCTGATCATGAGTGTACAAGAGAATGCCATGATTGACGGGGTTTCATGAAAATGGTGTAGAACAAAGATGCCAGTAAGTTGGACCCTGCTGAGTAGTGGGCCTATTGCAGTGGTGGGCAGGTGTGTGATAATACATCTGTGGTGTGGCCAGGAGGATTTTCCATTGCCTTCAATATGGCTTGTGACTGATATGGTGCAGCCAGCAGACCCTTCTTGTTACATGGAGAGGTTTCTGGGCAAAGTTCAGAGTCAGATTTCTATGGACAAATGGGCAAGCTTTGTGAGATAGAAGCCTGGTTGGTGCATTCTCTGTCACCACAAGTGACAGAACTCCCTCCAATACTGGGTCCCAGTTGAACTCGTTGTATTTCATGAAGCAAATACCAAACTCCCAGTGCAGCAGCAAGAAACACCACGAAAAGTGGAGGATGACCAAATGGCTTCACAGTTCACACGGGGAGACACTGAGCACCAAGTGGCCACAGTTTACCTATAAATACAAAATTCAGCACTGCTGCCTCATGTTCATTAGAATACAAAAAACCATGTCCTCCAGGTCACGTAGATGCAGACCCAGCTTTTATGGTGTCACTAGAAAGGAAGCTAAATCTCCTTACAACAACATATATTTCAAGTGCCCAACCTCAGAGGAAGTTTCTCAAGAAGTCTTTAGGCCGGCAGAGCTCCACGTCTTTGGAGTGTTTACCTGTTAGACCAGGACGCTAGAAAAGACCACTGACTCAAATTAAAATCAAATAAAATTAAGCTTATTATTTCCACCGGCCGTGCTGCCTCTCCCTCCCAAAATGGTGGGAACAAGACAGCATCCCCAGCTTTCCTACAGCCCAGTTTTATAGCCCAGAAAGTTACACAAAAGGGGGGTTACAGATAACAGAACTCTGATAAACATCACATTAAAGGTAGTTTACAATTTTTTTGCTGTCCCTACATCAGAATTCATGAGGACCATTAGAGCCTCAGAGAGGGTTTTTGTCTGGCCAGAGAAGGCAAATATTTATGATGTGTCACTAAAGTTTCAGAGAGGGCTGCTATCTGGTCAGAGAGCTGGGCATGCGTGAGTTCAAGACGTGGGCAGGCATTCCACGCAGGTTCAGAATTTGAAGTAATTTATGGTAAAGCCAAAATTATCTTTTCATGGCTTTGTGGCATGATGGCTCCCAATTTTAATAAAAGATCAGGTTGGGTCTACAATTTCCCCCTTTTCTCTGTGTCCCTTTCAAATCTTTGATAGATTATGGGAAGAACACTGAGGAAATTTTTATCCCTCAGATAAGAGTCTCCAAAATTTTACAACTCACCCAAAACCGATCTCCCTGATTTTACCTGACTTAATTAATTATTTATATTGATAGTCTATTTATCTTTCTCTCCATTGTTGTAAAAAGAGTGGCATCACTAATTTTTTCTTCTTCTCTCCTGAGACAGGGTGACGTGAGTGGGCTCGTCGTGAGGGACATGAGTTGACTATTAGAAGTCAGTTGAGAGACATGAGTTGCCCTTTAGAAGTCAGTTCAGTTTGAAGTCAGGTTGGGGAAGAACAGGTTGTAAAGTCATCTGTGAATGGATTCTTCTATGAGTGAAACAAAAACCATGAGTACTGAATAAATGTTGCAGCAGCTGGAACATGTCACTGTATAGAAATTCCCTCACCAGTCTTTAATATCCCCAATTATCAGGACTGTCAACTTAATATTTAACTTTAAGTGTTACAGTTGGCCCTCCCAGTAAGACACAGTTTAATAATTTAATGTCATCTGATCTTGTAAAAATCCTTTTACTAGTATGACCTCTGCGTCTAATAGAGAAACCTTTAATTCTGTTACTCAGGGCTGGATAATCGTACTAGCAAACACCAAGCCTACCTGTGTAGGTTAGGAATATCTGTAGGTCTTAAACTGAAAACTTCTGCCTGTGGCAGCTCTTCTTGATAGTCTCTTTTTATAAGTATTAGGCATTCCTGTGTGAGAATCCTTCTTTGTAGCCTCCAGTCTTACTTATTTTGGGAGGATAAGATAAAGTGCATACCTTAAAATTTTATTATTATTATTATTATTATTATTATTATTATTATTATTTAAAATTCCCAGGAGTGGCTGTATTTTGGTCTTAACTGTCTTTGCTAAGTGTTTAAGATGAAGCAGTCAAACTGACTTTTGTTTCTATCTATTGTTAACAGTCAGCTGAGCTTTTGTGGGAATCAATTCTGGGGAAACTTGAGAGGAGATTCTCAGTTCTGCTAGTGCCATTTGCGCTAGGTGGGTCCAGGTCTTGCTTGACCATTTGGCTTCCCTCAGAAGCATCAGGGATGTCTCCTTTCTCTGATGACTCTCCTCTTTGTAACAAATGCACTGATTGGCTTTCTGTTCTCCAGTGGTCTCATTAATCTCCCTGATCAGGAGGTTATGTGGCCCAGAGTTGCAAAGCTCTTTAGAGAAGTCCCCTGTTCCCTGGATTCAGACTGACTCAGAGGGCAAGAGCCAAATATTGGTTTTCTTGGCCCTTTTCATTTAACATTCATTTTAAATCCTAATCTTAAAAATCCAGCAAATAAATTTTAACAGCCTTACATTAAGAGTACTGGGCTTTAATGTCTATAACTTTATAATTACCTTTTTATTAATTGGGATCTGTATTATTCTGTCTGTATTGTAGTTGATGACTTATTATCTTGAATAAACCCATGTTGTGTTCTTAAAGCAACACATTTGTAAAACACTAACAGGGAATCTTTAGATCACTTATAAGAAAATTTCAAACTAAAATTAACAAAAGTAAAAATACTTAGTTCGTGTAATATCTTCCCTGAATTTTTTGGCTGAATTATACATTATATCCCCTGTTTGAGATCCTAGGAATATTGACAATAAAAAAAACCTTTTTAACATAACTTTAAAGAAATATTATCTGACCTAATCGTTTCATAGTCATTCTCACATGTAGTAAGATGGGACACACAGCCTTATCTCAGGAAAGGCAGGGCTCTTTATAAATCTTAACTATTTTAGTTCTAAAGCTGATCTTTATTTTTAAATATCATTTGACAATGTTTAAATAAATTGTTTGAGGTCACATGAACATTAGCTAACACCATATGATATCACATTTAAAACATGAATTAAAGAAAGGCTGAAAGTTTTTAACCTTTACAAAGATTAGGCTCTAATTAACTTAAAAATACATTTAAATTGTTCCCCAATGTAAAAAGTAACATAAAAATTTACATATCTTATTGATAACAGGTAAATAAATCCACAATATATTTTTTACCACACAACTTCAGAGCACCAGCTTGATATAATACTCTTTAAACGTTTCTACCTTACAGACTTCCATACCTGTAAGATATGAAAACATTAATAGCATAACAATTACATTTATGTTTCTACATTAATCAAGTTTGGCTTTTAAAGAAATGGCAGTACAGTGCTCTAAAATAACAGTTTTTATTTAATCAGTTGTTTAATTTTTATGGTTGCTTGCTCTAGAAAACATAAATCTTAATAAACTCAATGTTATGGGTAAACTTATGTTTTAAGAAATTTTTGTCTCATTAACACATGACTGATTTTTACAATCTTATACAGAGTTTACTAAAAAAAATACAGATCTTAGTAAATCAATCAGATATCTAACAAAAGTACTCATGAATGAGTAATCCCATATCAAATTTACTTTACTTATTTATCAAAAAGTTAGAGAAATGTATTGAACAGTGTAAACCATTTTTATGTTGAAGGAAAGGTACTAGAGCCAAGGCATATTAGACATTTTGTAGATGTTAATATTTTGTTAGATGTTTGAACACCTAGAAAACTTTGTAAGCTTAAATTTAAAGACATTTGTTTTTATCTCTTTATCCAATTTAAATTGAAACATTTAAATCACGTGAATTAAAGATCTTTGGATCCACTTTTTTAATATTTGTTTTTACGAGCGCTATTTTTTTATGAGCGCTCCTTATATATGTTAATTTGTGTATCATATATATGATATACGGATATATGTATATATAGACATACAACACATAACAATTTGTGCACACATAATAATAGTAAAGGCCTTGTAGCTTTTCGTAGTTGAAATCTTTATTGCAATGTTTCAAAAAGTCCAGAGTTGGTCAAAGGTAGAACTGATCAGAAAAACATTTACCTAGGTCTGTATGCTCAAAATCATGAGGTCAAAAAACATAAAGTATCTAAGAAAAAAAATAAGAGTCCTAGAAAAAATGACTTGCCAGTAATTAGTAAATAACATACAATTTACCTTTTTTTCCCTTAGACCTCAAATCACTCTCCTACAAAGCTTGCAGGCTTCTTTCATTTGCATTTCAACATAATTCATGGCTGAGGTCTGGAAGGAGCAGCAAAAAAACTGCTATTCTGAACAGACATCTCAGGACTAAGGCATTTTAACCATAATTTTCAGGTTCAGATGTTGAAAATTATGATACAAGTTTAAGATACAATTCACAAAATTTTATATCTTTACATCTTGTTTTGTCAACAGACACCATACTATGATTTACTATTTATGTCCAAATTAATGCACTGGTACACACAGTGACATTTTCCCAGGCTACCCAATTCAAAATTGGTGAAAAAAAAAAAAGACCATATGATTGGGAAGTTTCTTGCCAACTTGGAAGTAGAGTTCTTCAGTTATCCATCCTAAGTATTTAAGTTCTCTGGCATGAATTATCTGAAATCATAAACTAAACAATTACCTAAACCCGACTTTTTACTCCAAGATTGTGCAATGCTTCAAAAACCCATTCAGTTACCAGATTGTTAAAATAAAACATCATCATTTAGACACACATTCAGCTAAGATCATTCCCCAAAAACAATTTATAATATCAACACATTATTGCAGATGTCTTAAAGGGCCAGAAACTAAGACACAATACAGACAGAAAGGAGGTCCAGACTATGGCTGTCAGACAGAACCCTTTAAACCAGAGCAGATAAGAGAAAAATCTCCTACAGCAGTGGCACCATAGATGTCCCCACAAGGGGACCAGATGTTTTCACAGAAGGGCAACCTGAAATGTAAAATAAAGTGTCTCCATGGTGACTTTACTGCATTTAGTGTCACCTTTTTCTTTTTCTCTTTTTTTAACAAGACAGAGGTGGCATAATCCTTACAGTGCAGGGAAGGAAGGAGGTAATTCCCTGAATCAACAGGGCTTTGGCAGCTGCTGGGAGTCCCTCAGTTTCCCCTTTTACATACAGGATTAGCTCCTCTGATTCAGTTCCACATCAAGCATGCTCTATCTCCTAACATTTCAGTAGATAGCTCTCACAAAGTTCCGGGGCGGAGGGGGGGTACAAGATTTGTAACGTAAAGTTTGGTTCCTGAACTTGAAGCCAATTAATACAAATTTAATAATGAGGACTGGGTTTTGAGAAAAAGAAAAAAGGAGTTTTATTGCTTGGCTAACAAAGGAGAAACACAGGGGACTCTGCCAAAGTTGTGACTCTCTTTATCTGGAGGGACAAGGGGTTTTAAAGGAGTTTCACTTGTTAACCTGGGAGATACTCAGTTCTTAGGTCCCCAGCAGGCATAGCCCTCTGCAATGGGTGTGCTCCAGGCAGCCAGCTAGGGGCTTCTATCATCCTGCTTTACAATGGGGGATAAAGTTCATTGCAGTTCCTTAAAACACAGTCCAAAGGGGTGTCAGGCTTAATCTCTTTATTTCTGATTTTCATGTCCAATATACTTAAGTTTTTACCACCAATATCACACAACAAAACGAACAAAAACAAACAAACAAAAAACCAAAAAATAGAACACAGAACACAAAAAAACAGAAACCCAGCGCCTAAACACAGAAACAGGGCAAGAGTGCAACATCTTGCTAAAGCTCCAGGGTAGGAGCGCATGCGTGCCCGTCAGCACCTCTCTACAGTTCCAGAGGAATTCCCTACAGAACAGAACAGAGGACAGAAAGATTCTCGTTACTGTCCTGGACAGAAGTATATGTGAGCCTCCCCGTGCCACATCTCTGTCATCAGAAGAGATCTCCCTTAACCAGATATCAGATGTTATAAAGGAGCCACTTACCTATGGAGGCGTCCTCCATCAGGTGCTTGCTAATAGTTTTAGTGCAGAGGTTCACTGCAGTGCTCCCTGGACTAAAGGCTCTCTTCCAAATATAAAGAAGATGGACCAAATCAGGCCTGTGTGGAGAGCGGTTCCTTGGTGCCTATGGTTGATATACCATTCTAATTTGTGAAAGTGCTACAGAAAATAGGGTAAGCCTCCTTCTCATGGTACGCTTGAAAGCAACTGTTTGGACAAAGTGGTTGCCAAGGCAGTGACCTCATTCAGTTCCTGAAGGATGTGACCTCACTTCAATCCCTTGGTAATGGAACTCTCTGAACTTGGGATCCAGGAAGCCAGGCACACAGAGTCAGTCTCAGTCCCAGTCCCAGTGTCTCACTTGCTTCGATTTAGCAAGGACAGAGTCAGTCTTTCTTGGTACCTACTGATGTGAGGATGGCCAAATGCCAGGAGTTCTCTGAAGAGGGGCCTTTCCTGAAAAAGTAGGTAGTGGCTCACAGCTGGCTCCTGACCACTTCACAGAGTTGGACAAGGAGACCAGATCTGAGACAGGAAACGCCATATCGGGGGAACATAGTATGGCCCAGCAGTAAGAGGATACTCTGGAGAGTGAGAGACCTACTTGGGGAAGGAGGTGCCTTTGTGGGTGTAGATGTGTGTTTGTGGTTTTGTCTCATGTTCTGAGAATAGGCAGGGAAGTCGGTTTGTTTGGTTTGGAGTGAACTGTTTCTAGTAAGTTGTTTCACAAGGCGAGTGTTTCTATGTCTGTGGTATCCCACTGTGTCCGTGCTTGTAGACATTAGAAAATAGAATGCATCAATGGATGTTTCCTGTCAAGTAGAAAGCTTCCCAGCATTCATCCTGCCCAATTTATGAATGCACTAGGGCTTGCCTTATCGATGGGCAACACCTGCTATTTTCCTAAGTTCCTGTTTTCTTCCTGAAATCTAGCCACTCTCCAGAATAGGTTCATGCATTTGCATCCACGATATGTACCACCTCCAAGCACTGTGACATGGACATGTACTGGATAGCTGAAGAGAATGGCAAGCATCTCAGAAAAGTCAGATATCACTGTGACCCAGAAAGTCTCAGTAGAGAAACCCTGCGAAGGGCCTTTTGATTACCTATTGTTCTGTTGCCCTGAATGTCAGGAAGGTCTTTGCCTCAGGCCACGCTTTTGTGAAGCCTGAAGAAAACAGTTTTCAAACGGAAATGAATGGGCATCACCTGTGGTTCTTTGCTTAAATGCATTGTAAAGGGATGTGTCTGAATCAGCCTCTTGGCTCTGTGTGAGCCTGTGGCTTAGATTATCAGCACCTGATGGATCTAAAGAAAGATCCCATGTGTGGATCCAAAATCAAAATGGCCAAAAAATCAGTCATTGTTGATGAAGTCTCTCGCATTCCTCTGTAAGGTTCCTGACCTCAATCAAGTGAGAAAAGGGATCCATTGGGTCAATTGAGTTCTTCAAAGCCTTGCAGATGCTAGCCCATAGGTTCTTGGGTTTTCTTATGAATCCAATTCAAATAAAGAATCTAAACCCCACCGTCAGTAGGCCTCAAATTGAAGAACAGAGCTGTATTAATGGCAGGCATATTTGATCACTCCTGGTTCACAGGAAGGGTGTCCAGGCCACTCTGACTTTTGGCAAATGAGGGGAAAGGGAGATTATTTGGGACACTGTCTTGTGCTGCGCCTCTCATGGAATCCTCCTGCCAGAAGTTATGATGAGTGTCTATTTGGAAGAAGATGAGTGCCATTTGGGAGTGTTTTGGTTTTAATTGTGGTCATTTGTGTGGTGGTTGGTAGAGATAATTGAGTACATCTTGTCTTGAACTTTGGTGTGATTCCCCTTAGAGACTGTGTTTTGGAACTGACCTCTGAGAAGGTACAAGGT
The DNA here is from genome assembly GCF_048772815.1 of Callospermophilus lateralis. Lineage (NCBI taxonomy): Eukaryota > Metazoa > Chordata > Mammalia > Rodentia > Sciuridae > Callospermophilus > Callospermophilus lateralis. Next base: position 314,762 of record NW_027512816.1, read on the forward strand.
CCTGTGTCATTGTATATCCATATTTCTGGGACATCTCTACGGAACGTAATTCAAAGCTAAGTATACCAATCAAGGGCCAAATGAACTTCTGGGCTTCAAATCTAACCTAGATTTCTGTTTTCATACTTATATTGAAAGGTAAATAAAATAGGTACTTGTCACTTCCTGTTTTTCTGTATGCTTAATAAAACACTGTTGAAATCTTGAGAACTGTTTGCTCTTCTTGTTCCCAGAATGTGCTGCCCCCAACTGCCAAACTGCAGAATGTACTCCATCAACCATTTGCACGCAAACCGCCCACTCGCCCTTACCCATCAATAAACTTCCCTCCCTGCCCTCTCCAAGGAAAATATATAAGCACTTCTTAAGCTGTTCTCAGGGCTCTCTGCTCTGTTCAAGCGAGCTCTGAGCCCTTGCATGCCGGACTCCCAATAAACCCTTTGCTGTTGCATTAGACAGTCTCTTGGTGGTCTCTTTCATCGATGCTCACCCGACCTTTACTTCTGGTGGCCCCAGCGAGATCCGGCAGCTGCAGATGAAAGACCCCCAACGGGATGCTCTGGGGGTAAATAAGGCCCCTCTTTCTGGTTTCAGGATTCAGGTTAGGGTTTGACAAAATGGCTATTGGTAAAGAGCGTGAGCTCTCTCCCACGGTGGCTGACACACATGTCACAGAGCCACAGGCCATGTCCCTGGGGGATGGACTCGGGAAATCAAGGAACCATAGTCTCCTCGACTCAGTGATATTTTCTTTCAGATTCGGAATTGCCAGCCCATCAGGTTTTGCCGGCTACTCAGTCCTGGTCTCAGTATTGGACGTCCATTGCCTGTCTTTATTGTCTTGTCTTGTCTGTGTCATGTGTTGTTGCTTTCACTGTCTGTGTATATTTCATTATGGGACAGAGCACTTCAATGCCTCTGTCCCTGACCCTTAATAACTGGACCAAAGTCTGCTTAAGGGCTCACAATCTTTCTTTTTCATTAAAACACCAGACCTGGCAGATTCTGTGTCTCAGAATAACCCACCTTTGTAGTCGGATGGCCTCTAGAAGGATGTTTCTACTTCGCAATAATTTGAAAAGTCTGAGATATTGTCTTTCAGCCGGGGCCACATAGACATCCAGATCAATAGCCATATATCTTAACTTGTCAGGACCTCTGCAAATCTCCTCCTCCATGGGTGAAGCCTTTCCTTGTCCCTGCACCCACTCCTACTCCTTCCCCTATGATTCTATCTCTCAAACTCTCTGTTCCTCAAACTCCACCCTCTGTTCTCCCTGAGTCTCAAGACTCTACTCGTCCTTATCCTCTGCCCTTGTCCCCCAACCCCCAAAACCCTGTAAGTAATTCCCCTGCTTCTGACTCAGCCTCTCCACCATTCGAGGAAGCCAGAATGGCCCAGCGCCCTCCAGATGACTGTCCCATGACACACACATCGCCTCCTTCCCTGGAGGAAGCTGGCCCGGCTAAAAAAACTCAGAGAACTCGCCAACGTTTTCACACCTGCCTACTTGGAATGACTGCCAACAACTCCTAGGGACTCTCTTCATGACAGAGGAATGAGAGAAAAACCTCCTGGAAGCTAGAAAAAAATATCCTCGGACCTGATGGGCGACCAACACAACTTCCCAACATAATAAAAGCTGCCTTCCCCTTTAACCAACCCAACTGGGACCCCAACACCTTTGAAGATAGGGAGCATCTGTCCAATTATTGCCAGGCTCTAATTGCGGGTATCCAAGGGGCCGCTAGGTGACCAACTAATTTGGCCATGGTAAGAGAAATTATTTAAAGGCCTGATGAATCTTCCTCTATGTTTCTAGAGAGAATTATGGAGGCATATAAGAGATATACTCCTTTCGATCCTCAGGCAGCAGATCAAAAGGCATCTGTCACGATGGCCTTAATTGTTGAAGCTGCCATGGATATTAAAAAAAAAAAGTTAAAAGAGAGATTTAGTCAGAGAAGCCGAAAAAGTATACTATAAGAGAGAAACAGGGAAAAAGAAAGGGAGCAGAGGGAGGATGAGAGAAGCAAAAGAAAGACTAAGGCATTGACTAAGATCCTGGTCACAACAAGAAAGAGGCCAGAAATTAAGACATAAGGTGACAGGAAGCGATACCTGGGCCCGTGCCACAGGCACCCTGGCCTCAGATCAATGTGCCTACTGTAAAAAAAAAGGACACTGGGCCAAAGAGTGCCCTATAAAGAGACAGACATGCCAGCCAGCCATTCTGACTCTGGGGGATGACTAAGAAAGTTGGGGCTCAGATTCTTTCCCCTAGCTCAGGGTAAGATTTGAAGTGTAGGGGACCCCAGTAAACTTTGAAGTGAATACAGGAGCAGTATACTCAGCCCTTAAGACCCCATTGGGCCGTCTATCAAATAAAAGGTCTGTAGTTCAAAGGGCTAACGGCAGTAAATATCGGGCTTAGATTTCTAAGAGGACCATGGACCTGGGGAAAGGAAAAATCCATCACTCCTTCCTAGTAATCCCAGAATGCCCGCACCCATTGATGGGCAGAGATCTGCTCACCAAGCTCTGGGCCAAAATAACTTTTAACCCTGAAGGCCCCCAAATGAAATTTCTAAATCCTTCAGTAAAAACTCCTATAGTCACGGCTTTAACTATATTAGTAGAAGATGAACGTCCACTCTTCACACCCCCCAAGACTGATCAAACAGGCAAGCTACCCCAGAAATGGATAACAGATTACCGAGATGCCTGGGCAAAAACTGCTGTGTTAGGCCTGGCTGTGAAACAACCTCCAATAACAGTGGATTTAAAAACCTCAGCCTCCCCAATCAATGTCAAATAATATCTTCTAAGCATAAAAAGCTAAAGATGGGATAAGGCCCTATATTCAGAAATATCTGGACTTAGGGGTCCTAAGGCCCTGTCAATTGGCCTGGAACACTACCCTGCTATTAGAAGAAAAAGCCAGGAACCAGGGACTATCACCCTGTTAAAGACCTAAGAGAGATCAACAACAGAGTGCAGGACATTTACCCCACGGTACCTAATCTGTTCAATCTGCTTTGCACTCTGAACCCTGAGCAGAAATGGTATACTGTTCTGGACTTAAAACAAGCTTTCTTTTGCTTGCCTCTGCATAAAGATAGTCAGTTGCTGTTTGCTTTTGGGTGGGTAGACCCAGAAACCGGAAAGTCTAGTCAACTAACTTGGACTAGACTCGCAGAGGGGTTCAAAAACTCCCCCACTCTCTTTGATGAAGCCCTTCACAGAGATCTCAACAATTTCAGAACTACACACCCCGAATTCACCCAGCTTCAATATGTGGATCACCTGCTACTGGCATCCAACACCAAGGAAAACTGAACTGGGACCCAAGCACTATTATCCGAGCTTGCTCAACTCGGGTATAGAGCTTCGGCCAAAATTGCCCAATTTGCCAGCAAGAAGTAATCTTCCTCGACTATTTCCTTAGGGGCAGTAAACGATGGCTCACTGAGCCCAGAAAGCAAACCATTGAGCAGATACCAAGCCCATCTTACAGCAGACAACTAAGAGTTTCTTGGGATTGCTGGGTTTTGCAGGTTATGGATAAATGGGTTTGAGTCCTTAGCTGCTCCTTTATACCCTCTGTTAAAGGGAGATGCCCAATTCCAATGGACCCCTAAGTACCAGGAAGTTTTAGATAACATCTAAGGACACTGACATTGAACGCCTCAACTTTACTGAGCTCAGCCTGCAATTACAGAAAGCCCTACACTACGTTAAAAATGTACATCAACTCACTCACCTTGGTTCAAAGAAACTGCAGGCATTCCTGTAGGATTAAGAACAGAGTTTTCCACTAACTGACGCACAGCGAAAGGAAATAATTGAACTGGTAACAAAAGCCTGTCGGGTCAGTCAATTGTTTAATGCTTACCCTTCCAAGTTTCTTAGACGAAAGCACCTACGAGGAACCAGACCAGGACAATTCTGGGAAGTGGACATTACTGAAATTAAGCCAGCAAGGTATGGACTTAAATATCTCCTAGTCTTTGTGGATACATTCTCAGGATGGATTGAAGCCTTACACACACACACACACACACACACACACACACACACACACAGAAAAAAAAAAAAAAAAAACGGCGCAAATGGTTCTCAAGAAGATCCTGGAAGATATTTTTCCAAGATACGGTCTGTCTAAGATAATAGGGTCTAATAATGGACTTGTGTTCATGGCCCAGGTAAGTCAGGTGTGGATTAATTGTAAGTTACATTATGCTTATATACCCCAGAGCTCAGGAGAGGTAGAAAAAATAAATAGAACCATTAAACAGACCTTAACAAAATTAAGCTTAGAGACCGGCATAAAAGATTGGACTATGCTCCTGCCTTATGCACTGTTTCATGGGAGAAATACTCCCTCAGTTTCTTTGTGTAACCTCACCCCCTATGAAATTCTCTATGATGCCCATCATCCAATAAGGGACCTAATCCCCAACTCTAAGGCCTAACAATCCCTTCCACACCCCTTGCTTGACAGACTTAAAGCCATTGAAAGAACTCAGTGATAACTGTGGAAACAGCTGGCCACTGCCTAAAAAACCTGGGGACGAGGGGATTCCACATCAATATCAAGTAAGAGACTTCGTCAACATAAGACAACATCAGGTGTTATCCCTAGAACCCCGCTGGAAAGGAACATACCAGGTGCTACTTATAACACCTACAGGCATAAAAGTAGACAGAATCACTTTTTGGATCCATGCCTCTCATCTCAAGCCTTCGCTGTGTCCAGACTCTGGTTGGAAACTGGAAAAAACTGGTAACCATTTCAAATTGCGTATTCGCTATGTGGACAAGACTATAGACTCTCCCCATGGCCACCAGTACTCCTAACCCTCATCAGCCTGTTCAGCAGTGAAGGCTGATCTGAAATCCTACTAGACAAGAAGTATGGTCTATCTCGCATACAGCCCCCTTAGGGACCTGGTGGCTATCTCTCCACCCAGACATTTTTCAGCTTGGTATTGGTCTTTCCTATTGAGATAACCCCAATGAAGAGGATCCCACTAAAGTTCCATTAAATCCCTTCCATACCATAGATAATTGAAACAAATATTATGGATGCACGGAAACGCGAGCCAGATTCAGGTTGGTTAACCTAGATTACTATATATGCCCGACGGACTATCAAAGCCACAAACAGCCATGGCTGTGTGGGGGGAAAGCCAACTTCTTGTGTAATTCATGGGGATGTGAGCATACCGGGGCTGCCTGGTGGAACCCAAACTCCTCATCAAATTCAGTACACAGCATTGGCCATATAACCAATTAGACAACCAAAAACTATGGCCCCCAGAGGGTTCTCTAGATCCTCAAATTCTGCGTGACATTTTTAACTTCGGCAAGTGCTCAAAAGGGGAAAATTCCCCTATGTGGAATCCTTTTCCCTCCTTCACTCACATCCTGTACTATGCTTCTCCAATAGTTCCTCACCCTCAGCCTTCTGCTCTAGACTCTCTGCTGTCACTCCCACCTCAGCAACCTGATTTCTTCCCTCCAATTACTACATCAAAAACCCAAACCTCCGCCAGTTCTCAGACCATTGCCCCCTTGCTGAGGTAGCAGGTACCGAGGTACCCCTCCACTCACTCACTCCTCTCTTTTTCTGTCTGTGCCTGCACTAGGTCCCACCAAGTCCTCTAAGAAGCTAAACCAAAGCTGAAACCAGCTGAGAAGAGCCCTCAGACCCCTATCCAAGATGTAATAAAAATAGCCTTTAAAGTTGCTTTGTCATCACTGAAAACAGGTTACTAAGAATTTAAAGTCCCTCACAGGCTTTTTGGAATACTCACTCCCATCTTCACCTCTGCTCTACCTGTTCTACTGCTCAAGTTTTGTTCTAGGAAAATCCCAAACCCCTTTTCCATTATTCTTTTACATCTCATCTTCCTCATTCTCAGATCCACGGAGCTGCTCTCAGCCTCGCCTTCCCCGTCTTCCCCCTCTGTACCAGGTCCATAGATATGTCTTAAATAACCTTCTCCAGAAGTCTTCACCGAGGCTTACATTAGGTCTTTCAGCAAAAGAGTCCCTCTGAAAGAGTTCAATGTAGATGAACTTCCACTTTTCGTGTTGCCCTGTTCTACTTGGCCACTCGCTGAAAAAATCACCACCCCTAAGCTTGACACCGCCTTACTAGATTTTCACAAAATATGTGAACAAGGCCTCTGGCCTTGAGCTGGGGATTCACAGAGATGGCTAGATTTCTAAGATAAAAAAGTTACCAATTGGGCTTCATGGTGACAGCTGGCAGGGAGAAAAAAAGAGACAAAAAAGCTCTCCCTTTCCAACGTGTCTTTGAAAAGTTAACTTGCCCAGAACAGAGGAACAAAAACAAAAACAAAAACTGATTTCTGTGAATTTCTACAGACTGTGAACTTCTGAGCCACTTCCCTTACATGTTGGGTACAAATTCTAAAACTACCGAAACTTGGGCTTCAGGGGATTAATTGATTACAACAGAAGCAATGCCCTCTAAATCCGGATGCAACCAAATAAGACTGTTTTCCTGTGTTTGGTGCTATCTTAGGTCCCTTTCCTTGTGCGTCCCTACAACAGTATAATTCTATACACTTTAACATTATTTATGTTTTCATAAAATGGTCAATATATGTGATTAATTATGTAATGATGCAGATGTTTTCCAGAGTTCTCTATCATGTCTTAGGTTCATTTAAAGATCAACTAGGGGGGCATACAACCCGGTTCCACTGGGAACCTGTATCCCTCACTTTAGCCATCCTATTAGAAATAATAGTTGCTGAAGGGGTGGGCTAGTCCATGAGACACAACAAAGACACAATTAGAAGCAGAAATATGCCAAAGTTTAAAGACATTAAAAACCGACATCACAGCTTTACAGGAATTTTAACCTCTCTCTTTCTGAAGTTGTTTTACAAAGCAGGCGAGTGTTGGACCTCCTCTTTATGAGAGAAAGGTGCCTTTTTGCTTGCATTGAGGGAAGAATGTTGTTTTTATGCCGACAATACTGGAGTTGTAAAAGAATCTATGAGTAAATTAAGAAAACGACTTGAAGAGCGTCAAAGAGAGACAGAGGCCCCAAAAGGGAGCTTTGAGTCTTGGTTCACATAGTGACCTGATTAACTGCGCTTTTATCTGCCATGGCCGGTCCATTAAAAATCCTCATATTATTGCTAACGTTAGGACCCTGTTTGCTCAACCGTGTAGTTTCCTTTCTAAACCAAATCGAACCTGTTATTAATCCTAACCAAACACTGTTCTCTCAATCTAATTTTACAGAAGAGCAGGGACAGAATTGGTATTAAAATACAGAATTATAGAGGATCTTCCACCTGCTGAAAACCTCAAAGGTCCACGCAGAAATGATCCCTGGAGAAGATGTAGGCAAGTACGAAGGACCTGAGAGAGCAAAAGTCTTCCATGGCAAACAACCTGCTCAGGATGAAGGGATGTGTCTGAATCAGCCACTCTCTTCTTAATGTAGAGAAGGTGTACCAAAGCAGGCATGTGTTGAGAGCTGCTCCTGCATGCCTATGGTTGACATACCACTCTGACCTGTGAAAGTGTCACAGGAAGTAGGAGCAGCATCCTTCTCATGGTGACCTTGGAAGCAACTGTTAAGACAAAGTTGTTGCCAAGGCAGTGACCTCATTCAGTTCCAAAAGGAAGTGACCACACCTAACTTCCTTGGTGATGGAACTCTCTGAACTTGGAATCCAGGAAGCCAGGCACCCAGAGCCAGTCCCAGTCCCAGTCCCAGTGGTCAAACTTATTTTGATTTACCAAGGACAGACTCAGTCTTTCTTGGGACCTACTGATGTAAGGATGGCCAAATGCAAGGAAAGCTATGAAGAGGGGCCTTTCCTGAGAAAGCAGGCAGTGGCTCACCGCTGGCTCCTGACAACTTCACAGAGTTGGCCAAAAAGACCAGATCTGAGACAGAACAGGCTATTTCCAGGGAACATAGTAAGGCCCACCAGTCAGAGGACACTCCGGATAGTCACAGACCTACTTGGGGAAAGGAGCTGCCTTTGTTGTGTGGGTGTGGGTTTGTGGTTTTGTCTCATGTTCTGAGAATAGGTATGAAAGGCAGTTTGTTTTGTTTGGAGTGAACTGTTTCTTGTAAGTCGTTTGACAAGGCGAGAATTTCTATGTCTGTGTATCCCACTGTGTCCGTGGTTGTAGACATTAGAAAAGAGAATGCATCAATGAATATGTCCTGTCTAGTAGAAAGCTTCACAGCATTCATCCTGCCCTATTTATGAATGGACTGCAGCTTGCTTTATTGATGTGCAACACCTGCTATCTTCCTTAGTTCCTGTTTTATTCCTGAATTCTGGCCACTCTCCAGAATAGGTTCATGGTTTTCTGTTTAAGATATATACAACCTCGAAGCTCTGTGACATGACCATGTACTGAAGGGAATGGTGAGCATCTCAGAAAACTCAGATATCAGTGTGACCAGGAAAGTCTCAGTGGAGAAACCCTGCTTGGGGCCTTTTGTTTACCTATTCTTCTGTTGCCCTGAATGTCAGGAAGGTCTTTTCCTCAGTCCACCACTTTTTGAAGCCTGAAGAAAACAGTTTTCAAATGGAAATGAATGGGCATTACCTGTGGCTCTTTGCTTAATTGCTTTGGAAAGGATGTGTCTGAATCAGCCTATTTACCCTGTGTGAGGCTGTGACTTAGATTCTCAGCTCCTGATGGATCTAAAGAAAGATCCCATGTTGACATCCAAAAACAAAATGGCCAAAAGAGCAGTCCTTGTGGATGAAGTCTCTCGCCTTCTTCTGTAACTTTCCTGACCTCCATCAAGTCAGATTAGGGATCCTTTGGGTCAAATGAGTTCTTCAAAGCCCTGCAGAGGCTAGCCCATATTTGCTTGGGTTTTCTCAAGACTCCAATTCACATAAAGAATCCAAACCCCACAGTCATTTGGCCTCAAATTGAAGAAGCGGAGCAGTATTAACGGGAGGCCTACTTAATCTCTCCTGGTTCACAAGAAGGGTGTCCAGGCCACCCTGAATTTAGGCAAATTAGGTGTAAGAGAGCTTATTTTGGACACGGTCTTGGGGTGTGCCCCTCATGGAAAACTCCAGCCATAGGTTATTGTGAGTGTCTATATGGAAGAAGATGAGCGCCACGTTGGAGTGTTTTGGTTTAAATTGTGGTCATTTGGGTGGCGGTTGGAAGAGATGACTTGGTCCACATGTTCTTGAACTCTGGTGTGATTCCCTTAGAGTCTGAGTTCTGGAACTGACCTCAGAGAAGTATTGCCATAAATAGTGTTGAGATTTTAGGAAGCCAGGCATGAGCGTTGCCCTTGGAAACTGAGTTCTAGGCCCAGGGTGGCTTTCCACAGAGCACTGAGCCTCTCAGCCAGGATACCACAAATTTTATTCTGAAAGACTTGGCACCCATAGTTGAGAGTCAAAACTCATATGGACCTCACATTGTAGACCTAAATGGGCATAACATCATATGATCTTTTGGCCACTCTTTGGGAAGCCTTACCTGTGAGTGTTCTCCAGAGATTTCATTGAAATGAGCTTCCTAACCATTTAATGGTTCCTGAAAGAATTGAAACTCACAGTGCCTCCAACTTCATCCTTGAAAAATGGCTAGATAAATACCATGAAATTTTTGAATTTCCCATCACCAGGTGGACTGGAAAACCTTTTGATGTCCTGTTGCTGATCATGAATATACCAGACAGTGCCTTGATTGACTGGGTTTCATGTAAATGGTGTAGAACAGAGATGCCAGTAAGTTGGACTCTGTTGAGTAGTAGGTTAGAGCAGTGGTGGGCAGGTATGTGATAAAACATCTGTGGTGGGGCCATGTGTATCTTCCATTGGTTTCAAATGCCTTGTGACTGACATGGTGCAGCCAGCAGAACCTTCCATGTAAAGGCAAGTTGTTATTTGGAGAGGTTTCAGGACATTGTTCAGAATCAGTGTGCTATGGTCAAGGGGGCAAGATATGTAGGATAGGATCCTAGTTCTTGGATCCTCCTGCAAAACCTGACCAACCATACATGACAGAACTTCCTCTTGCACTGTGACCCAGTTGAACTCTTTTTATTTCGTGAAGCAAATACCAAACACCCAGTGCAGCAGGAAGAAACACCACGAAAATGGAAGATGACCATATGGCTTCACAGTGCACACTGGCACACATTTATTCCCCAGTGGCCACAGTTTACCTAAAAAGAGAATTCAGCACTGCTGCCTCATGTACATTGGGAAATAAGAAACCATGTCCTCCAGGTCTCATAGATCCAGACCAAGCTTTTATGGTCTCCCTAGAAAGGAAGCTAAAGCTCCTGACAACAACATATTTTTTAAGTGCCCAAACTCACAGGCAGTTTCTCTAGAAATCTCTAGGCCAGCAGACCTCCATGTTTGTGGAGTTTTTACCCTGTCCCATACTTTTGGAAACTACTCTACCACTTCAAAGGTTGTGAGCTCCTGAGCATATTGCATTCCACAAATTTATTCACAGATTTTCTAAATCTTCTCCTCTAATTGTGTCTTACTTGGGGTGAAGGAATTGTCAAGGCATTGTTCTGGATGAGAGTGGGAATAATTTTATGTAGCACATATTTACATACACATTGGATTCATTGTTCAATTTTCCATTCGAAATGCTGAATCTTTGACACTAACCCATACCCTACTAGACTCTGACTACTAATTCTAATATGATGGAGAAAAGTAACCCAAACAGAATAGAAATACTAGCACTTCAGAGGAGGCATGGTGGATAGTTGGTTTGCCTTTTGCATGATATAGGGTAGGAGTTATAAATCTTGTCAATTTTTTGTTGAAATAGTTCTGCATGTGTTTTTAAAGTTAACACATATGTGAATTCCTGTCTCCATTTTTCTGTAGCCTATTCAGCACATGTATTTTTATATGCACATATAGAATCCTACCTGGTATCACACGTATATTCTTGAGAGGTGGCTAACTTGGCAGATACAAAGTGTGAGAAGAGATCACTCCTCATTAATGCTTTTGGAAATGAAAATTCAGACTATGAGTGAGCTTCTTAGTTGAAAAACATTATACATAAATCCATGTTCAGTAAAATTAATATTTTGGATCTGTGGATGATATATATTTCACAATGAATTTTAATTGGCATATATATTGCTACTATTTAATGTCTCTGTGTGTGTTTTGTGTGTGTGTGTGTATATATATATATATATATATATATATATATATATATATATACTCTCTAGATTTTTCAAAATATAAAATATATGTGTCCTATTATACACTCCCTAAATTCATTCTTGTTCATGTATGTGGTTTTATATTAAACTTTTCATAAGATTATTTTAAAAATATTCATCCACCTGAAATACATATTTGTTTTCTAGTACTAAAAAGTTACTTCAATGAATGGTGCAAACAAATCCTTATATTTTTACAGTAGCTGACCCACTTTAACATCAATGCAAGTAGATTCCTATGGAACATGATGTGTATTTTGACGTTCATTTTTATTAAACACTGGTACATTACTATTTCTGCAGTTTTTATACATTATAGAATATACATTTCATCCACAAGTTCACAAATTTAAAGAAATTTGTAACATATTCAATCACTTCCTGCTTCAGAACATATGTATTCCTCCTTGTTTTTGAGTGGTCATTTCATGAGATTTCTTTCCAAACACATTATTTTCGATTTCCATAATCAAATTTGAAGCAAAATTCACACACTCTTGGTGATAAACCACAACCGTAATATTACCATTAGATGTATTACTGGTTGGAATGAATGTATGTATATCAATATATGATTCCTGTGTATTTTCAGATATCAATTCAATCCATTATTTAAAGTTGGAACAAGTTATATTATTTATTCGCAGTATGGTCTATTCATGCATTATCTCTATATTCATACATACATGGTACACCTATATGTACCCCCAATACTAATTTATACCCCTTCAAAATATTGCTCCAAGAAATGGTGCAAGAAATACTCATGTCACCTGATCTACATATACGTTTTATCACAGTAATATTCTGGCCACAAAATGCAAAGTCACACTTATGATTGTACCAAAGCCTAAATGGAATGTGAGTATGGATTATGAAAATAACCCATGTCCAGGTTGCCTAATGCTCTCAAATGTCAATCCTATTGGTGACTACATATTTGTTACTTCCTAAGATTATATATTCAATCTCAAGCCTGTTGAAAATGTCTTTTGCTATCACTCACTTTATACTTTGCCTGATTTCCTAATGTCTCTATTGATATCTGCTTTCCTACATATTTTCCCCAGTTCATCACTGTGACTGACTCTTCACATATGCTGACATTTACATTTTCTGTCTACCTGAAAACCTATTGCTAAAGAACTATTTGTCCAAATGCTATACTCACACTTTTTTATAATCCTACCAACTATCTTCCTAATCCTACCGACTCTCCCTCTTTGAATGGTTGTTCTCCTCAACATTCAATCATCCAAGGTATCAGATCTTATGCCATTGTGTATAGATTTATCTGAGACATCTGTGCAGAGCATAATTAAAAGCTAAGTATCCCAATCAAGGACCCAATGCCCTTCTGGTCTTCAAATGTTACTGAGATTTCTGTTTTCATTCATATATTTCACCTATATAATCTTATAAATATTGCAGGTTCCCAATACCATTATTCATCCAGCAGAATGATCCTAACCCAAATCAAACATGTTATTAACTGTAACCAAACACTGTTCCCTCAATCTAACTTTACAGAAGAGCAGGGACAGAGTTGGTCTTACAATACAGGAATGTAGGAGATCTTCAACTTCCGGAGAACTTCAAAGGTCCATGCAGAAATGATCCCTAAAGAAGATGTAGGCAGCTATGATGGACCTGAGAGTGCGAAAGTCATCTTTCATGACAAAAAAAAAACAAACAGGTCAGGATGAAGGGGTGTGTCTGAAGCAGTCTCTCTCTTCTTAATGTAGAGAAGATGGACCAAACCAGGCTTGTGTGGAGAGCTGTTCCCGGGTGCCTATGGTTGATATTCCATTCTAACTTGTGAAAGTCTCATAGGAAGTAGGGGCAGGATCCATCTCATGGACCCTTGGAAGCAACTGTTAGGACAAAGTGGTTGCCAAGGCAGTGACCTCATTCAGTTCTAGACGAAGTGACCCATGTCACTTTCTTGTTAATGGAACACTCTGAACTTGGAATCCAGGAAGCCAGGCACCCTGAAGCAGTCCCAGTCTAAGTCCCAGTGGTCTCAAATTTTTGGATTTAAGAAGGATAGAGTAAGTCTTTCTTGGCAACTACTAAATTGAAGATGGACAAATGCCAGGAAAGCTCTGAATAGGGGCTTTACCTGAGAAAACAGGCAGTGGCTCACCGCTGGCTCCTGATAACTTCACAGTTTTGGCCAAGAAGACCAGATCTGACATAGGACAGCCCATTTCGGGGAAAGATAGTATGGCCCACCAGTCAGAGGACGCTCCGGATAGTCACAGACCTATTTGGGGAAAGAAGGTGCCTTTGTGGGTGTGTGTGTGTGTGTGTGTTTGTGTGTTTGTGATTTTTGTCTCAAGTTTTGAGAAAATGTAGGAAAGTCGGTTTGTTTGGTTTGGAGTGGACTGTTTCTAGTAAGTCCTTTGAGAAGGTGAGTGTTTCTATGTCTGGGTATCCCACTGTATTTGTGGTTGTAGACAATAGAAAAGAGAATGCATCAATAGATGTGTCCTGTCTAGTAGAATTCTTCGCAGAATTCATCCTGTCCAATTTATGAATGGACTGCAGGTTACCTTATGGATGGGCAACACCTATTACCTTCCTACATTCCTGATATCTTCCTGAATCTGGTCACTCTCCCATAGGCTCATGGTTTTGTGTTCAAGATATGTATCTCCTCCACAATCTGGGACATGGCCATGTACTGGATAGCTGAAGAGAATGGTGAATATCTCAGAAAACTCAGATATCAGTGTGACCAGGAAAGTCTCAGTGGAGAAAATCTGCTTTGGTATTTTGCTTACCTATTGTTCTGTTGCCCTGAATGAAAGGAAGGACTTTGCCTAAAGCCACACATTTCCAAAGCCTGAAAAAAACAGTTTTCAAATGGAAATAAATGGGCATCACCTGTGGCTCCTGGCTTAATTGCTTTGCAAAGGGATATGTCTGAATCAGCCTCTTAGTGCAGTGTGAGATTATCGCTTAGATTCTCAGCACCTGATGGATCTAAAGAAAGATCCCATGTGTGCATCCAAATCCAAAATGGCCAAAAGAGAAGTCATTGTGATGAAGTCTCTTGCCTTCCTCTGTAAGGTTCCTGATCTCCATCAAGTGATAACAGGGATCTTTGGGTCAACTGAGTTCTTCAAGCCATGCAGAGGCTAGCCCATAGGTGCTTGGGTTTTCTCATGACTGCAAATCACATAAAGAAACTATACCCGACAGTCTGTATGCCTCAAATTGGAAAAGCAGAACAGTATTAATGGCAGACCTCTTTGATCAGTCCTGGTTCACAGGAACGTTGTCCAGGAAACACTGACTTTAGACAAATGAAGGGCAAGGGAACTTATTTTGACTTTGTCTTGGGCTGTGTGCCTCATAAAAACTTCCAGCCAAGGTTATGATGAGTGTCTATATGGAAGAAAATGAGGGCCATGTGGGAGTGTTTTGGTTTTAATTCTGGTCATTGGTGTGGCGGTTGGAAGAGATGACTGGGTCAACTGGGCTTGAACTCTGGTGTGTTTCCACTTAGAGACTGAGATCTGAAACTGATCTCAGAGAAGAATTGCCATGAATTGTGTTGGGATTTTAGGAGGCCACGCATGAGAGTCGCCCTTAGAACCTGAGATCTAGGTCCAGGGTGGCTTTCCACAAAGAACTGGGAATCTCAGCCTGGATATCACATGATTTTATTCTGAAAGACTTGGCAGCGATAGTTGAGAGTCAAAAGACATAGGACCTCACATTGTAGATCTCAATGGTCCTGGCTTCAAGTGACCTTTTGTCCACTCTTTGGAAAGCCTTGCCTGTGAGAGTTCTTTAGAATTTTCTTTGAAATGAACTTTCTCAACATTTAATGGTTCCTGAATAATTGTGCATCCAAAGTCATCCTTGAAAAATGGCTAGATAAATACCACGAAATTTTTGAATTTTCCATGACCAGGTGGAACTGCAGAAACTTTCGATGTCCTGTTGCTTTCCATGAGTGTACCAGACAGTGCCTTGATTGACAGGGTTTCATGAAAATTGTTTAGAACAGAGATGCCAGTATTTTGGAGCCTGCTGAGTAGTGGGCCTAGAGCAGTGGTGGACAGGTGTGTGATAAAACATCATGGTGGGGCCAATTGGATCTGCCATTGGCTTCCAAATGGCTTGTAACTGACAGAGTGCAGACATCAGACCCTTATATGTAAAGGCATCTTGTTATATGGCGTAGTTTCAGGGCAATGTTCAGAATCAGGTTGCTATGGACAAGGGGGCAATCTTTGAGAGATAGAAGCCTGGTTGGTGAATTTTCTTGCAGACCCTGAGCCACCACACGTGACAGAAATACCTCAAGCACTGTTTCCCAGTTGAACTCCTTGTATTTTGTGAAGCATGAACCAAACTCCAAGTGCAGCAGCAAGAAACACCACGAAAAGTGGAGGATGACCAAATTGTTTCACAGTCCACACAGGGAGACACAGTTTACCTACAAAGAGAGAATTGAGCACTGCTGCCTCGTGTTCATTGGAAAATAGGAAACGATGTCCTCCAGGTCACATAGATGAAGACCCAGCTTTGAGGGTCTCACTACAAAGGAAGCTTAACTCCTGACAACAACCTATATTTCAGTGCCCAACTTCACTGGCAGTTTCTCAAAAAGTTTTAGGCAAGCAGAGCTTCATGTTTGTGGAGTGTGTACCCTGTCCTTACTTTTGGAAACTCCTATACCACCTCCAAGTTTGTGCACTCCTGAGCATTTTCGATTCCAGAAATGTAATCACAGATTTTGTAACTCTTCTACTCTAATTGTGTCTTCCTTGGGGCGAAGGTAATGACAAGGCATTGTTCTGGATGAGAGTTGGAAGATTAATTTTCCTTTTTTCCATTTGAAATTCTGAATCCCTGACACTAACCCATATTCTACTAGACTCTGACTACTAATCCTAATATGATTGAAGAAAGTAACCCAAACAGTACATAAATACTTGCAGTTCAGAGTTGGACTTGCCTTTTGCATGATAAAGGGTAGGTGTTATAAATCTATTCAATATTTAATTGAAATAGTTCTCAATGTGTTTTAAAGTTAACAAATATGTGAATTACGGTCTCCCATTCTCTGGAGCCTATTCAGCACATGTATTTTTATATGCACAAATAGAATCCTACAAGGTATCACACGTACATCCTTGTAAGATATATGACTTAGCAGATACAAACTGTGAGAAGTGATCACTCCTCCTAAACGCTGTTGGAACTGAAAATTCAACCTATGGGTGAGCTTCCCAGTGGAACAACATTATACATAAACCCATGTTCACTAAAATGAATGTTTTTGCATCTTTATGATATATATTTCATGATGAATTTTGATTGGCATATATATTGCTACTTTTTAATGTCTGTGTTTGTGTGTGTGTGTGTGTGTGTGTGTGTGTATATATATATATATATATATATATATATATATACTCTCCATATTTTTAAAAATATGAAATATATGTGTCTTATATACACTCCCTAAATTCATTCATGTTCATGTATGTGGATTAATAATCAACTTTTCACAAGATTATTCTTAGAAATATTCATCCACCCGAAATACATATTTGTTTCCTAGTACTGAAAACTAACTTCAGTAAAAGGTGCATACAAATCCTAATATGTGTACATTAACTGACCCAGTTTAACATTAATGCATGTAGGTTCCTATGGGACATGATGTGTATTTTGACGTTAATTTTTATTCCACACTGGTACATTACTATTTCATCAGTTTATGCACATCATAGTATATATATTTTATTCACTAGTTAGCAAATTTATAGGCATTTGTTTCACTTTCAATCACTTCCTGCTCCAGAACACATGTATTCCTCTATGTCTCTTGACTGGTCTATTCATGAGACTTTTTTCCAAATATATTATTTTCTATTTCCATAATCAATTTTGAACCAAAACTCACACACCCTTCATGATAAACCGTAACCCTAAGATGATCGTTAGATATATAACTGGTTGGAATGAATGATTGCATATCAATATAAAATTTCTTATAAATTTTCAGATATTTATTCAATTCATTATTTAAAGTGGATCCAGTTATATTATTTATTCACAGTATGGTCTATTCATGCATTATGTCTATATTCATAGAAACAGGGTACACCTATTTGTACCCCCATACTAATTTGTAAGTCTTCAAAATATTGCTCCCAGAATTGGTGGAAGAAATACGATTGTCACCTGATCTACATACACATTTTATTACAGAAATATTCTGGACACAAAAAGCATAGGTCACACTTACAATTGTACCAAAGCGTAAATGGAAAGTGAGCATGGATTACTAAAAACATCCATGTCCAGGTTGCCTAATGCTCTCAAATATCAATTCTATTTTTGACTACATATTTGTTTCTTCCTAAGATTATATATTCAACTTCAATCCTGTTGAAAATGTCTAACCCTATCACACAATTTATACTTTGCTTGATTTCCTAATGTCTCTATTGATATCTGATTTCCTATATTTTTCCCCAGTTCATCATTGTGACTGACTCTTCACATGTGCTTACATTTACATACACTCTCTACACTAAATTCTATTGCTAAAGAACTTTTGGTCCAAATCCTATACTCACTCTTTTTTCTAAACCTACCAACTACCTTCCTAATCCTGCCGACTATCGGTTTTTGACTGGATGTTCTCTTCAACATTCAATATCCAAGGTACAAGGTACGATGCCAGTGTATATTGATTTATCTGAGACATCTGTGCTGCATATTACTCAAAGCTAAGTATCCCACTCAAGTCCCCAATGCCCTTCTGGGCTTCAAATCTTACCTAGATTTCTGCTTTCATACTTATGTTTCACATATATACTCTTGTAAACATCGCATTTTGCCAATACCATTATTCATCCCGCAGAATTATTTGTAACCCAAATTGAACAAGTTATTAACCCTAACCATACACTGTTCCCTCAGTATAACTTACTTAAGAGCAGGGACAGTGTGGGTCTTACAATATAGGAATGTAGATGATCTTCCACCTGCTGAGAACATTAAAGATCCATGGAGAAATGATCCTTGCAGAAGACATAGGCAGCTATGTAGGACCTGAGAGAGCAATAGTCATCTTCCATGGCAAACAACCTGGTCAGGATTAATTGATGGTCTGAATCAGCCTCTCTCTTCTTAATAAAGAGAAGATGGACTGAACCAGGCCTCTGTGGAGAGCTGTTCCCTGGTGCCTATGGTTGATATACCATTCTAACTTCTGAATGTGTCACAGGATGTTGGGGCAGCCTCCATCTCATTGGAACCCTGGAAGCAACTGTTAGCACAAAGTGGTTACCAAGGCAGTGATCATATTCTGTTCCTGAAAGAAGTGACCTCACTTCACTTCCTTGGTGATGGAATTCTCTGAACCTGGGAATTAGGAAGGAAGGCACGCGGAGCCAGTCCCACTCCCAGTTCCAGTGGGCTAACTTGTTTGCTTTTCCCAAAGACATAGTCAGTCTTTCTTGGTACCCACTGATGTGAGGATGGCAAAATGCCAGCAGAGCTCTGAAGAGGGGCCTTTCCTGAGTAAGCAGGTAGTGGCTCACCGTTGGCTCCTGACAACTTCACAGAGTTGGCCAAGGAGACCAGATCTGAAACAGGACAGGCCATTTTGGGGGAACATAATATGGCCCACCAGTCAGAAGACACTCCGGATAGTCACAGACCTATTTGGGGGAAGGAAGTGCCTTTGCCGTTGTAGGTGTGAGTTTGTGTTTTTTTCTCATGTTCTGAGAATAGGTAGGAAAGGTGGTTTGTTTGGTTTGGAGTGGACTGTTTCTAGTAAGTCGTTTGACATGGTGAGTGTTTCTAAGTCTGTGTATCCCACTGTATCCGTGGTTGTAGACATTAGAAAAGAGAATGCATCAATGGATGTGTTGTCTCTAGTTGAAAGCTTCCCCGCATTCATACTGCCCAATTAATGAATGGACTGCAGCTTGCCTTATGGATGGGCAACATCTATTATCTTCTAAAGTTCCTGTTTTCTTCGTGAATTCTGGCCACTCTCCAGAATAGACTCATGGTTTTGTTTCCCAAATATGTAACACCACAAGGTTCTGTGACATGGCCATGTACTGGATAGCTGAAGGGAATGGGAGCATCTAAGAAAACTCAGATTTCAGTGTGACCAGTAAAGTCTCAGTGGAGAAACCCTTCTTTGGGCCATTTGCTTACTTCTATTTCTATTACCCTGAATGTCAGGAAGGTCTTTGCCTCAGGCCACCCCTTTGTGTAGCCTGAAGAAAACTGTTTTCATATGGAAATGTATGGACATCACCAGTGGCTCTTTGCTTAATTGATTTGGATTGGGATGTGTCTGAATCAGCCTCTTGTCCTTGTATGAGGTTGTGGCTTAGATTCTCAGCACCTGATGGATCTAAAGAAAGATCCCATGTGTTTCCAAAACTAAAATGGCCAAAAGAGCAGTCATTGTGGGTGAATATTTTTGCCCTCCTGTTTTAGGTTCCTGACCTCCATCAAGTGAGAATAGGGATCCTTTGGGTCAAATGAGTTCTTGAAATCCCTGCAGAGGCTAGCCCATATTTGCTTGGGTTTTCTCATGACTCCAAATCACATAAAGAATCTATACCCTACAGCCAGTAGGCCTCAAATTGGAGAAGTGGAACACTTTAACAGCAGGAATATTTGATCATTCCTGGTTCACAGGAAGAGTGTCCAGGCCATCATGATTTTAGGCAAATGAGGGGCAAGTGAGCTTATTCGGACACTACCTTGGGCTCATAGAAACCTCCAGCTAGAGGTTATGATGAGTGTCTACATGGAAGAAGATGATGGCCCTGTGGTAGTGTTTTGATTTTAATTGTGGTCATTTTTTGGCGGATGGAAGGGATGACTGGGTCCACCTGGGCTTGAACTCTGGTGTGATTCCCCTTAGAGACTGAGTTCTGAAACTGACCTCAGAGAAGTATTGCCATGAATTGTGTTGGGATTTTAGGAGGCCACGCATGAGACTCACTCTTGGAAACTGAGATCTAGGCCCAGGGTGGTTTCCACAGAGGCCTGAGAATCTCAGCCAGGATATCACATGATTTTATTCTGAAAGACTTAGCAGCCATATTTGAGAGTCAAAACACACATGGACCTCACATTGTAGATGTCAATTGGCCTGGCTTTAGGAGACCTTTTGGCAACTGTTTGAGAAGCATTGACTGTGAGAGTTCTCCAGAGCTTTCATTGAAATAAACTTTCTCAACTCTTAATGGTTCCTGAATGAATTGAAACCCACAGTGCCTCTAACTTCACCCTTGAAAAATTGCTAGATAAATACCATGAAATTTTTGAAATTCCCATGACCAGGTGGCACTGCAGAAACTTTTGATGTCCTGTTGCTGATCATGTGTATACCAGACAGTGCCTTGTTTTTGACTGGGTTTCATTAAAATGGTGTAGAACAAGAGAAGCCAGTAATTTGGAGCCTGCTGAGTAGGGGGGCTAGAGCAGTGGTGGGCAGGTGTGTGATAAAACATCATGTTGGGGCCATGTGAATCTGCCATTGGCTTCCAAATTTTTTGTGACTGATATAGTGCAGACATCAGACCCTTATATGTAAAGGCATCTTGTTAAATGGAGAGTTTTCAGGGCAATATTCAGAATCAGGTTGCTATGGTTATTGGTGCAAGCTATGTGGGATAGAAGCCTGGTTGGTGCATTCTCCTGCAGACCCTGACCCACCACACGTGACAGAACTCCCTCCAGCACTGTATCCCAGATGAACTTTTTATGTTTTGTGAAGCAAATACCAAATTCCCAGTGCAGAAGCAAGAAATACCACGAAAAGTGGAGGATGACCAAATGTCTTCACAGTCCCCACCGGGAGACACTTAGCTTCCAATGGACACAGTTTAGCTACAAAGAGAGAATTGAGCACTGCTGCCTCATGTTCATTGGAATATAAGAAACCATGTCTTTCGGTCACATAGATGCAGACCCAGCTTTGATGGTCTCACTACAAAGTAAGCTAAAGCTCATGACAACAACATATATTTCAAGTGCCCAACCTCAGAAGCTGTTTCCCAAGAATTCTTAGGCCAGCAGAGTTCCTTGTTTGTGGAGTGTTTACCCTGTCCTTTACTTTTGGAAACTCCTCTACCACCTCCAAGGTTGTGAACTCCCGAGCATAAACCACTCCATATTTGTATTCATAGATTTTCACACTTTTCTACTCTAATTGTGTTTTACTTGGGGCGTAGGTAATGTCAAGGCATTGTTCTGGATGTGAGTGGGAAGATTTTTGTGTAGCACATATTTACATACACATTGGATTCATTTTTCAATTTCCATTTGAAATACTGAATCCCTGACACTATAACCCATACCCTACTAGTCTCTGACTAATAATCCTAATATGATGGTGAAAAATAAGCCAAAAAGAGAAGAAACACAAGCAGTTCAAAGGACGCATGGTGTATAGTTGGAATTGCCTTTTGCATTATATAATGTAGGAGTTATAAGTCTAGTCAATTTTTTGTTGAAATAGTTCTACATGTGTTTTTATAATTAGCAAATATGTGAATCCCTATCTCCCTTTCTCTGTAGCCTATTCAGCACATGTATGTTTATATGCACATATAGAATTCTACCTGATATCACTCGTATACACTTGTGAGGTGGCTGAATTGGTAGATGCAAATTGAGAGAAGAGATCACTCCTCCTAAACGCTGTTGGAACTGAAAATTCAACCTATGGGTGAGCTTCCTACTTGAAAAACATTATACATGAATCCATGTTCAGTAAAATGAATATTTTTCGATCTGTGGATTATATACATTTCATGATGAATTTCTATTGGCATATATATTGCTACTTTCTTTTTCTTTTATTGGTTGCTCAAAACATTTCAAAGCTCTTGACATATCATATTTCATACATTAGATTCAAGTGGGTTATGAACTCCCATTTTTACTCCAAATACAGATTGCAGAATCACATTAGTTACACATCCATATTTTTACATAATGCCCTATTAGTTACTGTTGTATTCTGCTACCTTTCCTATACTCTACTATCCCCACTCCCCTATCTTCCCATCTTCTCTCTCTACCATACCTACTCTAAATCATTTCTCTCCTTGTTTATTTTCCCACAACCTCTTATATGTAATTTTGTGTAACAATAAGTGTCTCTCTCCATTACCATGCAATTTCCCTCTTCTCTCCCTTTTCCTCCCACCTCATGTTTCTGCTTAATGTTAATCTTTTCTTCATGCTCTTCCTCCCTGCTCTGTTCTTAGGTGCTCTCATTATATCAAACAAGACATTTGGCATTTGTTTTTTAGGGATTGGCTAGCTTCACTAACCATAATCTGCTCAGTGCCATGCATTTCCCTGCAAATTCCAAGATTTGGTCATTTTTTAGTGCTGCGTAATTCTCCATAGTATATAAAAGTCACATTTTTTTTATCCATTCATCTATTGAAGGGCATCTGGGTTGGTTCCACAGTGTAGCAATTATTAATTGTGCTGCTATGAAAATCGATGTGGCAGTATCCCTGTAGTACGCTCTTTTAAGGTCTTCAGGGAATAGTCCGAGAAGGGCAATAGCTGGATCAAATGGTGCTTCCATTCCCAGATTTCCCAGGAATCTCCATACTGCTTTCCAAATTGGCCGCACCAGTTTTCAGTCCCACCAGCAATGTACAAGAGTACCCTTTTCCCCACATCCTCGCCAGCACTTGTTGTTGTTTGACTTCATTATGGCTGCCAATCTCACTGGATTGAGATGGTATTTTAGGGTGGTTTTTATTTGCATTTCTCTTACTGCTAGAAATGGAGAGCATTTTTTCATGTACTTGTTAATTGATTCTATGTCCTTCTCTGAGAAGTTTCTGTTCAGGTCCTTGGCCCATTGGGTTATTGGTTATCTTATTGTCTAATTTTCTGAGTTCTTTGTATACTTTGTATACTCTGGATATTAGGGCTCCATGTGAAGGGTGAGGACTAAAAATTTGTTCCCATGATGTAGGCTCCATATTTACCTCTCTTATTGTTTCTCTCTTTAAGAAAAAAAAATCAGTTTAAGTAAGTCCCATTTGTTGATTCTTATTATTAACTCTTATTCTATGGGTGTCCTATTAAGGAATTTGGAGCCTGACCACACAATATGTAGATAGGAGCCAACTTTTTATTCTATCAGACGCAGAGACTCTGATTTGAATCTAGCTCCTTGATCCACATTGAGTTAACTTTTGTGCATGGCGAGAGGAGGGGATTCAGTTTCATTTTGTTGCATATGGATTTCCAGTTTACCCAGCTCTATTTGATGAAGATGCTATCCTTCCTCCATTGCAGGCCATTAGCTCCTTTATCAAATATAAGACAGTTGTAGATTTTTGGATTAGTCTCTGTGTCCTCCATTCTGTACCATTGGTCCACCCGCCTGTTTTGGTACCAGTACCATGCTGTTTTTGTTATGAATGCTCTGTAATATAGTTTGAAATCTGGTATCACTATACTGCCTGATTCACACTTCCTGCTTAGAATTGCTTTTGCTATTCTGGGTCTTTTATTTTTCCATTTGAATTTCATGATTGCTTTATCTATTTCTGCAAAAAAAAATCCTTTGGGATTTTGATTGGCATTGTATTAAACCTATAGAGAACTTTTGGTAATATAGCAATTTTGATGATGTTAGTTCTGCCTATCCATGAACAGGGTATATTTTTCCATCTTCTAAGACCTTATTCTATTTCTCTTTTTAGGGTTCTGTAGTTTGCATTATATAAATCTTTCACCTCTTTTGTTAGGTTGATTCCCAAGTATTTAATTATTTTGAGGAAATTGGGAATGCAGTGTTTTGACTCATTTTTATTTCAGAAGTTTTGTCGCTGATATACAGAAATGCCTTTGATTTATGCATGTTGATTTTATATCCTGCCACATTGCTGCATTCATTTATTAGTTCTAGTAGTTTTTTCTGTAGACCCTTTTGGGTCTTCTATGTATAGAATCATGTCATCTACAAATAGTGATAATTTAAGTTCTTCTTTTCCTATTTTTATGCTTTTAATGTCTTTCATCTCTCTAATTGCTCTGGCCAGTTTTTCGAGAACTATATTGAATAGAAGTGGTGATAGAGGATATCTCTGCCTTGTTCCAGATTTTAAAGTGAATGCCTTCAATTTTTCTCCATTCAGAATGATGCTAGCCTGAGGCTTAACATAGTTATCTTTTACAATGTCGAGGTAAATTCCTGTTATCCCTAGTTTTTAAAATGTTTTGAACATAAAGGAATGCTCTACTTTGTTGAATGGTTTTTCTGCATCTATCAAGATGATCATATGGTTCTTATCTTTAAGTCTATTGATGTTGTGAATAACATTTATTGATTTCCATATATTGAAGCCTCCTTGCATCCCAGGGATGAATTCAAGTTGATCATGGTGCACAATTTTTTTGATGTGCCTTTGTATCCAATTCGCGAGAATTTTAATGAGGATTTTTGCATCTAGGTTCATTAGAGATATTGGTCTGTAGTTTTCTTTCTTTGAGGTGTCTTTGTCTGGTTTCAGAATCTGGGTGATGTTGGCCTCATAGAATGAATTTGGCAGAGCTTCCAGTTTTTCTATTTCCTGAATAACTTGAAAAGTATTGGTATTAATTCTTCTTTAAAGGTTTTGTAAAACTCTGCTGTATACCCATCCGTTCCTGGGCTTTTCTTGGTTGGTAGTCTTTTGATTGCTTCTTCTACTTCATCCATTGATATTGGTCAGTTTAAATTGTGTGTTTCCTCCTGACTCAGTTTGGTCAAATCATATGACTTAAGAAATTTATCGATGTCTTCACTATTTTCTATTTTATTGGAATACAGTTTTTCAAAATAATTTCTAATTTTCTTCTGTATTTATGTAGCATCTGTTGTGATATTGCCTTTTTCATCCCGTATGTTAGTAATTTGAGTTCTCTCTCTTCTTCTCTTCGTTAGCATGGCTAAGGGTCTGTCGATCTTATTTATCTTTTTGAAGAAGCACCTTTTAGTTTTGTTAATTTTTTCAATAGTTTCTTTTGTTTCAATTTCGCTATGATTTTAATTATTTCTTTCCTTCTGCTACATTTTCTGTTGTTTTGCTCTTCTTCTTCTAGGGCTTTGAGATGAAGTGTGAGCTCATTTGTTTGTTTGTTTTTTTTTCTATTTTGAGGAATGACCTCCAGGCGATGAATTTACCTCTTAAAACTTCTTTTCATTGTGTCCTATAGAATCTGATATGTTGTGTCTGTATTTTCATTTATCTCTAAGAATTTTTTGATTTCCTCCTTTATGTCTTCTGTAACCCATTGATCATTCAGTAACATATTCTTCATTTTGCATGTGATGTATGATTTTTTTCTTCCTTCTTTATCATTGGTTTCCAGGTTCATTCCATTATGATCACAAAAAATTCATGGTATTATCTCCACCCCTTTATATTTACTGAGGGTTGCCCTATGGCATAACATATGGTCTATTTTTGAGAAGGATCCATGTGCTGGTGAGAAAAAAGTATATCCACTTGATGATGGTTGATATATTCTATATATGTCAGTTAAGTATAGGGTATTGATTGTGATATTGAGTTCTATAGTTTTTTTATTCAACTTTTGTTTGGAGGATCTGTCCAATGGTGAGAGAGGTGAGTTGAAGTCACCCATAATTATTGAATTGTGGTCTATTTGATTCTTTAACTTGAGGAGAATTTGTTTTATGAACATCGCAGCACCATTATTTGCTGCGTGAATATTGATAATTGTTATGTCTTGTCGGTGAATGGTTTCTTTTAACAGTATATAAAGTCCTTCCTTATCCCTTTGATTAAATTAGTCTTGAGGTCGATTTTATTCGATAGGAGGATGGCGACCCCTGCTTGCTTTCGAGGACCGTGTGCATGGTATAAATTTTCCCAATCTTTCACCTTCAGCCTGTGTATGTCTTTTCCATTCAGATGTGTCCCTTGGAGGCAACATATTGTTGGATTTTTTTTTTTTTATTTCAAGTTACAAGCCAATGTCACTTTATTCGAGAGTTTAAGCCATTATCATTTAGAGTTACTATTGATATATGGTTTGTACTGCCACCCATGTTTTTATATATATATTTTTTAATTAGTTTGATTCTCCATGATTTGCTTTTCCCCTTCCCTCTGTCATTACTGAGGCACTTCTCACTGATGGTTTTCGTTGTTGATTTTCATTTCTTCCTCGTGTAGTGTTTTGCTCAAGATGCTTTGCAATGCTGGTTATCTGGATGAAATTCTTTTAGCTTTTGTTTATCATGAAATATTTTTATCTCGTTGTCTTATCTTAAGCTTAATTTTGCTGGATACATAATTCTTGGTTGGCATCCATTGTCTTTCAGTGTTTGAAGTACGTTGTTCCAGGATCTTCTCACTTCCAGCGTCTATGATGAAAAATCCATTGTTAAACTTTTTGGTTTACCCCTGATTGTAATGATTGTAATCTGCCTCCTTTCTCTGGTAGCTTTTAATATTTTCTCTTTGTTCTGTATATTGGATATCTTTATAACAATGTGTCTTGGCATTGGTCTACTGTGATTTTGTGTGCTCGGTGTCCTGTAAGCATCTCCAATTTGTTTATCCGTTTCCATTTTTATTTCTGGAAAGTTTTCTGTAATTATTTCATTCACCAGGTTTCTCATTCCCTTGGTTTTAATCTCTGTACCTTCCTCTATCCATATGACTCATTAGTTTGTTTTTTTTATGTTATCCCATATCTCTTGAATGTTTTCTCATAATTTTTTACAGCATTTCTTTGTTGGCTAGACTTTTTTCAAGATGATATATTTTGTCTTCATTATCTGACATTCTGTCTTCTACTTGCTCTACTCTGTTAGTGATACTCTCAATTGAGTTTTTAATTTGGTTTATCATTTCCTTGATTTCTAGAATTATTGTTTGATTTTTCTAATAATCTCTATCTCCTGATAAAGATGCTTAATTTCTCATTTTATCTGTTTATGTAATTCATTTTCAATGCGTTTTATCACTGTTTGTTTTTGCTGTCTCGTATCCTCTTTAAGGTTCCATTCCATCTGTCTAAGGTATTACTTGAGTTCTTTATATGACCATTTTTCTGATGACTCTAGGTGCTCTTGAATATTTAGGCTGTCCTTCATTGTTCGTAATCCTTTTCTTCTTTGTTTTTATATGCTGCTCATGTTACTTCTTCTTCTGTTTGACTACTGAGTTACTGCTTACTCTTATAAATTTATTTGATGCTTGGGAGGAAAGATATTAGAAGGGAAGGGAGAAGTCACTAAAGAGAATGAGAGTAGGCAGGTAGAATTCAAGGAAGGGGGAATAAGAAAAATGAAAAGAAATGAAAAGACAAAAGAAAAAAATAGAAAATAAAGAAAGAAAGTTTTAAGTAATGATGATGATTAAAAAATTGAAAATTAAAATTTAAAATAATAATAATAATAATAAAATAAAAAAATTAAAAAATAAAAAGATTTAAAAAAGTTAAAGAACAACAATAACAAAAATGAAAATGAAAGAAAAAAAAACAAATAAAAAAATAATAATAATACATGCAGTCCTAGAGTTCAAATAACTTCTCTTCCAGTAGGTGGAGCTGTGCGCACTGGGCCAAGCTTCTCCTCTCAAAAAGTGAGAACCAATCACTGTGCAGCAGCTCTTCCTCCCAGACTGGGCGGGTCTCCAATTCTGAGTGCCTAGGGCTTTCTCTTGTGCTTCCTCAAGCCAGGCCCCACTCACCTGTGATGCTTACCACAATACTGGTTACAAACCAGGCCTCTGCTCCTGGTAGCCCTGTTTCCATGAACGCCTGGGCACACTCTCCTTGTTTGCCTTCCTCAGACAATAAGTTTGTAGAGCTTGGGGCTGAGAACCTCCAGCGAATTTGCTTGCCCTTCAGGAGCCATGGCCCCGGTAGGTGGTGTAAGAGACCTCAATTGTCAGCACTGGTGGGAGCGGTAGCAGGGAATTCCACGCCACGAGTCCCGAGCCAATCTTGATTCCCTAGGTCTGGGTATCGCGCTCCTTGGAGAGCTGGGAGGGGCCATTACGGCAGAGGTGGGAAGGGCCCTTGAGGTTTCCCTGCGTTGTTGAGAGATATGGCAATGGGATTACACACTTGTCGCGCTGGTTTCAATGAAGTTATCTCCTCCGCCTGTGACGTCAGTTCTCTGCCATGGTGGTATCCCATTCAAATGGTGACCGTTCGTTCCCTTTGCTGGGTGACCAATGCAACAGGTGGGTCCTGACTATCTCTCCCAAGCCCCATTTCAATCCTGTGGCCACTGCCTATGAAGGCTCAGTTGGCTTTTAACTCTCAATTCAGAAAGCCCGACCAGTTATTTCAGCGGGAATGTTAGTGCTGAGTCACAAAAACCAGACGAATCTAAGCTTGAATGCAGCCAATCCGGGCTTTGTGTGTGTTCTGAGGGGCCCAGACTGTTCACCCCAGATTCACAACAGGTCAATATTGCCTAGTGATTCTGAGCAAACAGCATTTAGACAGTTTACGACTCCCTATGCCCGCGCAGCTGAAGAGATCAGAGACTTGATTTCTCCATGCCTGCCTTCATAATGGATCTCCTGTATTGCTACTTTTTAATATCTGTGCTTTTGCGTGTGTGTGTATATATATATGTATATGTATATGTATATATATATATATATATATATATATATATATATATATATATACTCTTTAGATTTTTCAAAATATGAAATATATGTGTCTTATTATGCACTCCCTAAATTCATTCATATTCATATCTGTGGATTTATAATCAACTTTCCACAAGATTATTTTCAGAAATAATCATCCACCTGAAATACATATTGTTTCCTAGTACTGAAAACTAAATTCAGTGAATGGTGCATACAAACCCTAATATTTCTACAGTTACTTAGCCAGTTTAAAATCAATGCAAGTTGATTTCTAGGGGACATGATGTGTATTTTGACTTTCATTTTTATTCAACACTTGTACGTTACTATGTCTTCAGTTTATGCAAATCATGGGATATATATTTCTGTCACAAATTAGAAAATTTATAGGCATTTGTTTCACGATCAATCACTTCCTGATTCAGAACACATGTATCCCTCCATGTTTCTTGACTGGTCTTTTCATGAGACTTCTTTCCAAACACATTATTTTTGTTTAACATCATCACGTATAAAGCAAAACTCAAACACCATTCTTCATAAACCATAATCCTAAAATTACCATTAGATATATAACTGGTTGGAATGAATGATTGTATATCAATATAAGATTTCTTATATATTTTCACATATCAATTCAATCCATTATTTAAAGTGGAATCAGTTAAGTTATTTATTCATAGTATGGTCTATTCATGCATTATCTCTATATTAATAGACACAGGGTACACCTCTTTGTACCCCTAATACTAATGTATACGTCTTCAAAATATTGCCCCCAAAAATGGTGAAAGAAATACTCATGTCACCTGATCTACATATACATTTTATCACAGTAATATTCTGAACAAAAAAAACATAAAAATGTAACACTTATGATTGTACAAAAGCCTAAAAGGAAAGTGAACATGGATAACTAATAACATCCATGTCCAGGTTGCCTAATGCTCTCAAATGTCATTCCCATTCGTGACGACATATTTGTTTTTTCCTATGATTATGTATTCAAACTCAACCCTGTTGAAAATGTCTAATCCTATGACTCACTTTATACTTTGCCTGATTTCGTAATGTCTCTATTGACACCTGCTTTCCTACACATTTTCCCCAGTTCATCATTGTGACTAACTCTTCACATGTGCTGACATTTACATTCACTCTCCCAATGAAACCCTATTGCTAAAGAAGCTTTTTATTCCAAATCATATACTCACTCTTCTTCCTAAACCTACTGACTATCTTCCTAATCCTACTGACTATTCCTTTTTGACTGGATGTTCTCTTCTACATTCAATCATCCAAGGTACAAGGTCCTATGCCACTGTATTTCGATTTAACTGAGACAATTGTACAGAACATAATTCAACACTAAGTATCCAAATCAAGGGCTCAATGCCCTTCTGGGCTTCAAATCCTTCTTAGATTCCCGTTTTCATACATATATTTCACCTATATATTCTTATAAATATCGCAGGTTCCCAATCTCATTATTCATCCTGCAGAATGATTCCTAACCCAAATCGAACATATTATTAACCCTAACCATACACTAACTTTGCAGGAGAGCAGGAACAGTGTGTGTATTAAACTACAGGAATCTAGGGGATGTTCACCTGCTGAGAAACTCAAATGTTCATGCAGAAGTGATCCCTGGTGAAGATGAAGGCAGCTATGAATTACCTCAGAAAGCAAAAGTCATCTTCCATGGCAATCATCCTGGTCAGGATGAAGGGTTGTGTCTGAATCAATCTCTCTCTTCTTAATGTATAGAACATGGACCAAACCAGTCCTGTGTGGAAGCTGTTCCCGGGTGCTTACGGTTGATATAACATTCTAACTAGAGAAAGTGTCCCATGAAAATCAGGGCAGCCTCCACCTCATAGTATTTTGGAAGCAACTGTTAGGACAAAGTGGTTGCCAAGGCAGTGACATAATTCAGATCCTGAAGGAAGTGATCTCACCTCACTTCCTTGGTGATGGAACTCTCTGAACTTGAAATCCAGGAATCCAGGCACCCAGAGACAGTCTCTGTCCTAGTCCCAGTGGTCTGACATGTTTGGATTTACCAAGGACAAAGTCAGTCTTTCTTGGTACCTACAGATGTGAGGAAGGCCAAATGCCAGGAAACCTCTGAAGAGGGGCTTTTCCTGAGAAGGCAGGTAGTGCCTCACCGCTGGCTCTTGAGAACTTCACAGAGTTGGCCAAGCAGACATGATCTGAGACAGGAGAGGTCATTTTGGAGGAACATAGTATGGCTCACTAGTCAGAGGATACTCCGGGGAGTCACAGACCTACTAGGTTGAAGGAGGTGCCTTTGTGGGTGTGGGTGTGAGTTTGTGGTTTTGTCTCATGTTCTGAGGATAGGTAGGAAAGGCGGTTTGTTTGGTATGGAGTGGAATATTTGTATTAAGTCCTTTGACAAGGCGAGTGTTCCTATGTGTGTGTGTATCCCACTGAGTCCATTGTTGTAGACATTAGAAAAGACAATGCATCAATGGATGTGTTCTGTCTAGTAGAAAGCTTCCCAGAATTCATCCTGCCCAATTCATGAGTGGACTCTGGCTTGCCTTATGGATGGGCAACACCTACAAGCTTCCTAATTTCCTGTTTTCTCTCTCAATTCTGGCGACTCTCCAGAATAGTATCATGGTTTTGTGTCCAAGATTTGTACCGCCTCCAAGATCTGTGACATTGTTATGTACTGGAAGCTGAAGGAAATGGCTACCATCTCAGAAATCTCAGATATCTGTTGACCAGGAAAGTCTCAGTGGAGAAACCCTGCTTTGGTCCTTCTGCTTACCTATTGTTCTGTTGAATGTCAGGAAGTTTTTTGCCTCAAGCCACCACTTTGTGAAGCCTGAAGAAAAGAGTTTTCAAATGGAAATGAAAGGGCATCACCTGTGGCTCTTTGCTTAATTGCTTAGGATTGGGATATGTCTGAATCAGCCTGTTGGCCCTGTGTGAGGCTGTGGCTTAGATTCTCAGCACCTGATGGATCTAAAGATAGATCCCATGCGTGCATCCAAAACCAAAATGGCAAAAAGATCAGATATTGTTGATGAACTCTCTTGCCTTCCTCTGGTAGGTTCCTGATATTCATCAAGTGAGAATAGGGATCCTTTGGGTCAAATGAGTTCTTCAAAGCCCTGCAGAGGCTAGGCCATAGGTGCTTGATTTTTATGACTCCAATTCACTTAAAGAATCTAAACCCCAAAGCTAGAAGGCCTCAAGTTGGAGAAGCCAAGCAATATTAAAGGCAGGCCTATTTGATCACTCCTGGTTCACAGGAAGAGAGTCCAGGCCACCCTGACTTTAGGCAAATGAGGGGCAGGGAGCTTATTTTAGACACTGTCGTGGGCTGCGTCCCTTATGGAAACCTCCAGCCAGAGGATATGATGAGTGTCTATATGGAAGAAGATGAGGGCCATGTGAGAGTGTTTGGTTTTAATTGTGGACATATGTCTGGCGGTTGGAAGAGATCACTGGGTCCACCTAGGCTTGCACTCTGGTGTGATTCCCCTTAGAGACTGAGTTCTTTTACTGATCTCAGAGAATTATTGCCAGGAATTGTGTTGGAATTTTAGATGGCCATGCATGAGAGTTGTCCTTGGAAAGTGACATCTAGGCCCAAGGTGACTTTCCACAGAGCACAGGGAATCTCAGCCAGGATATCACATGATATTATTCTTAAAGACTTGGCAGCCATATTTGAGAGTCAAAACCCACATGGAACATACATTGTAGACCTCAATGGGCCTGGCTTAATCTGACTTTTGGGCACTTTTGGAAGCCTTGCCTGTAAGAATTCTCCAGAGTTTTCATTGAAATGAGCTTCCTCACCATTTAATGGCTTCTGAGTGAATTGAAATCCACAGTGCCTCCAACTTCATCCTTGAAAATTGGCTAGATCAATACCATGAAATTTTTGAAATTCCCATGACCGGGTAGCTCTGGAGAACATTTGAATGTCCTGTTGCTGATCATGAGTATACAAGACAGTGCCTTGATTGACTGGGTTTTATGAAAATGGTGTTTAACAGAGATGCCAGTAAGTTGGATCCTGCTGAGTAGTTGTACTAGAGTAGTGGATGGCAGGTGTGTAATAAAACATCTGTGGTGGGGGCATGTGAATCTGCCATTGGCTTCCAAATGGATTGTGACTGACATTTTGCAGCCAGTAGACCCTTATATGTAAAAGCATATTGTTATATGGAGAGGTTTTAGGGCAATGTTCAGAATCAGGTTGCTATGGAAAATGGGGCAAGCAATGTGGGATAGAAGCCTGGTTGGTGCATTCTCCTGACGAACCTGACCCACCACACTTGACAGAACTCACTTCAGCACTGTGTCCCAGTTGAACTCCTTGTATTTCATGAAGCAAATACCAAACTCCCAGTGCAGCAGCAAGAAATACCACGAATAGTGGAGGATGACCAAATGGAATTACAGTCCACAAGGGGAGACATTTAGACCCCAGTGGCCACAGGTTACCTACAAATAGAAAATTCAGCACTGCTGCCTCATGTTCATTGGAAAATAAGAATCCATGTCATCCAGATCACATAGATGAAGACTCAGCTATGATGGTCTCACAACAAATGAAACTAATGCTCCTGACAACAGCATATATTTCATTGCCCAACCTCAGAGGCAGTTTCTCCAGATGTTAGGCTGGCAGAACTTCATGTTTGTGGAGTTTTTACCCTGTCCCTTACTTTTGGAAACTCCTCTACCACCTGCAAATTTGTGAACTCCTGAGCATTTTTCATTCTACATATGTATTCACAGATTTTCTAACTCTTCTCCTCTAATTGTGTCTTATGTGGGGCGAAGGTAATGTCAAGGCATTGTGCTGAATGAGAGTGGGAATTTTTTGTGTAGCACATATTTGCATACACATTGGATACATTTTCAAATTTTCCATTCAAAATACTGAATCCCTGACACTAACACATACCCTACTAGACTTTGACTTCTAATCCTAATATGGTGGAGAAAAATAACCCAAACAGAATAGAAATACAAGAGGTTCACAGGAGGCATGGTGTATAGTTGGACTTGCCTTTCGTATGATAAATGGTAGGTGTTATAAATCTAGCGAATTTTAATTGAAATAGTTCTCCATGTGTTTTAAAAGTTAACAAATATGTGAATAACTGTCTCCCTTTCTCTGTAGCCTATTCATCACATGTATTTTCATATGCACATTTAGAATTCTACCTGGTATCACTCGTACATTTTGTGAGGTGGCTGGCTTGGCAGCTGCAAATTGTGAGAAGAGATCACTCCTACTAAACGCTGTTGGAACTGAAAATACAACATATGAGTGAGCTTCTTAGTTGAACAACATAAATCCATGTTCATTAAAATGAATATTTTTGGATCTGTGGATGATATTCGATTGGCATACATAATGCTACTTTTTAATGTCTGTGAGTGTATATATATATATATATATATATATATATATATATATATATATATATTCACTCTCCAGATTTTTCAAAATATGAAGTATATTTTTCTTATTATACACTCCCTAAATTCATTCATATTCATGTATGTGCATTTATAATCATGTTTTCACAAGAATATTCTCAGAAATATTCATCCACCTGAAATACATATTTGTTTCTTAGTACTGAAAACTAACTTCGGGGGATCATATGATGGTGGTGAAGGGAGTGCATCACCCCCATGTACCGCGTCACTGTGCGGGAGAATGACGAGTTATAACGGCTAAAATATATCTTGTTAGAAATTTCCAGCAAAATTGGGGTGCTCCAAAACCTAGTGGACATATTTCCATCTCACGAGGATCAGCTACGCGAGCTCAAACACGAGTGATTTGTCCGCATGGAGCGTCATGCTGCTTATTCAGGAAATCGGTCTGTGGCTAGAGTCTGCGGCGCGCACTGGGAAACGAAGAGATAGCAATGCAAATATACAGCGGTGTGGATTCTGTGGGCTCCTGCCAGGTATGCAATCACTGTGCTAAGTGCTGAATTCTTTGTTTGAGATGGGTAAGGATGCGGTCCAATTCGGTTCTCCACACCGGTCAGACCACAGAGGAAGCCAGCGGCCACTATCTTGGAGAGCTGATGTCACCATCCCTGTTTTTGACTGATCGAAGCTCATTCAGCTATAGAACAGGTAATTTCAGGATGCCATTCACCTTTGTGTTGCAGACAAATTACTCAGGCTATTTCAGAAAATTGAAAAAGAGGGAGATCTTCCAAATTCATTCTACGAGGCCAATATCACCCTGATTCCTACACCAGATAGACACTTCAAAGAAAGAAGACTAAAGACCGATATCTCTAATGAACCTAAATGCAAAAATCTTAAATTAAATTCTGGCAAATCAGATACAAAAACATATCAAAAAAATGTGCACCATGATCAAGTAGGGTTCATCCCTGGGATGCAAGGAGGGTTCAATATACGAAAATCAATAAGTGTTATTCACCACATCAATAGACTTAAAAATAAAAAACATATTATCATCTAGATAGATGCAGAAAAAGCATTCGACAAAGTACAGCATCCCTTTATGTTCAAAACTCTCGAAAAACTAGGAATAACAGGAACATTCCTCAATATTGTAAAAACAATCTATGCTAAACCGCAGGCTAGCGTCATTCTGAATGGAGAAAAATTGAAGACATTCCCTCTAAAATCTGGAACAAGACAGGGATGCCTGCTCTCACCACTTTTGTTCAATATAGTTATCAAAAGACTGGCCAGAGCAATTAGACAGATGAAAGAAATTAAAGGCATATAAATAGGAAAAGAATAACTTAAATTATCACTATTGCAGATGACATGATTCTATACCTAGCAGACCCAAAAGGTTCTACAAAGAAACTAATAGAGCTAATAAATGAATTCAGCAAAGTGGCAGGATATAAAATCAACATGCATAAATCAAAGGCATTCCTGTATATCAGTGACAAATCCTCTGAAATGGAAATGAGGACAACCACTCCATTCACAATATCCTAAAAAAAAAAATGGGAATCAACCTAACAAAAGAGGTGAAAGTCTTATACAATGAAAACTACAGAACCCTAAAGAGAGAAATAGAGGATCTTAGAAGATGTAAAAATATACCCTGTTCATGGATAGGCAGAACTAACATCATCAAAATGGCGATATTACCAAAAGTTCTCTATAGGTTTAATCCAATGCCAATCAAAATCCCAAAGGCATTTCTTGTAGAAATAGAGAAAGCAATCATGAAATTCATATGAAAAAATAAAAGACCCAGAATTGCAAAACAATGCTAAGCAGGAAGTGTGAATCAGGCGGTATAGCGATACCAGACTTCAAACTATACTACAGAGCAATAGTAACAAAAATAGCAGGGTACTGGTACCAAAACAGGCAGGTGGACCAATGGTACAGAATAGAGGACACAGAAACCAATCAACAAAACTACAACTATCTTATATTTGATAAAGGAGCTAAAAGCATGCAATGGAGGAAGGATAGCATCTTCAACAAATGGTGTTGGTAAAACTGAAAATCCATATATAACAAAATGAAACTGAATCCCTTTTTCTCACCATGCACAAAAGTTAACTCAAAATGAATCAAGGACCTTGATATCAAATCAGAGACACACTGTCTGATAGAAGAAAAATTTGGTTACGATGTACATACTGTGGGGTTGGGCTCCAAATTCCTCAATAGGACACCTATAGTACAAGAGTTAATAACTAGAATCAACAAATGGGACTTACTCAACTAAAAAAGTTTTTTCTCAGCAAAAGAAACAATAAGAGGTAAATAGGGAGCCTACATACTGGAAAGAAATCTTTACTACTCACACTTCAGATAGAGTCCTAATATCCAGAGTATACAAAGAACTCAAAAAATTAGACAATAAGATAACAAATAACCCAATCAACAAATGGGCCAAGGACCTCAACAGACACTTCTCAGATGAGGACATACAATCAATCAACAAGTACATGAAAAAATGCTCACCATCTCCAGCAGTCAGAGAAATGCAAATCAAAACCACCCTAAGATACCATCTCACTCCAGTAAGATTAGCAGCCATTATGAAGTCAAACAACAAGAAGTGCTGGCAAGGATGTGGGAAAAGAGGTACACTTGTACATTGCTGGTGGGACTGCAAATTGGTGCAGCCAATTTGGAAAGCAGTATGGAGATTTCTTGGAAAGCTTGGAATGGAACCACCATTTGACCCAGCTATTGCCCTTCTTGGTCTATTCACTAAAG
This sequence comes from Callospermophilus lateralis, assembly GCF_048772815.1. Lineage (NCBI taxonomy): Eukaryota > Metazoa > Chordata > Mammalia > Rodentia > Sciuridae > Callospermophilus > Callospermophilus lateralis. The sequence continues at coordinate 351,942 of NW_027512816.1, forward strand.
ACCTAAAAAGAGCATGCTACAGGGACACTGCTACATCGATGTTCATAGCAGCACAATTCACAACAGCAAGACTGTGGAACCAACTTAGATGCCCTTCAATAGAAAAATGGATAAAAGAAATGTGGCATTTATACACAATGGATTATTACTTTGCATTGAAAAATAAAAAATCATAGAATTTGCAGGGAAATGGATTGCATTAGACTAGATTATGCTAAGTGAAGCTACACAATTCCTATAAAACAAATGCCAAATGTCATCTTTGATATAAGGAGAGTAACTAAGAACAGATAGGGATGAAGAGCATGACAAGATGATTAACATTAAACAGGGATGAGAGGAGGAAGGGAGGGAGAAGGGAAATTGCATGGAATTGGAAGGAGACCCTCTGGGTTATACAAAATTACATACAAGAGGAATTGAGGGGAAAGGGAAAAATAATACAAGGGGGAGAAATTTATTACAGTAGAGGGAGTAGAGAGAGAAGTGGGGAGGGGCGGGGAGGCCAGGGGGAATAGTAGAGGATACGAAAGGCAGCAGAATACAACAGACACTAGTATGGCAATATGTGAATCAATGGATGTGTAACTGATGTGATTCTGCAATCTGTATACAGGGTAAAAATGGGAGTTCATAACCCACTTGAATCAAAGTGTAAAATATGATATATCAAGAACTATGTAATGTTTTGAACAACCATAAATAAAAATTAAAAAAAAAACTCTCTTTGGTGAATAATGCATGCAATTCTAATATTTCTACAGTAACTGACCCAGTTTAACATCAATGCAAGTAGATTCCTATTGGACATGATGTGTATTTTGACGTTCACTTTTATTCAACACTGGTACATTACTATTTCATCAGTTTATGCACATAACAGGATATATATTTCATTCACAATTTAGAAAATTTATAGGCACTTGTTTCACTTTCAATCACTTCCTGCTTCAGAACACATGAATTCCTCCATATTTCTTGATTGGTCTTTTTATGAGACTTTTTTCCAAACATATTATTTTCGATTTCCATAATCACTTTTGAAACAAAACTCACACACACTTCATGATAAACAATAACCCTAAGATTACCATTAGATATATAACTGGTTGGAGTGAATGATTGTATGTCAATATATGATTTCCTATATATTTTCAGATAGCAATTCAATCCATTATTTAAAGTGGAACCAGTTATAATATTTATTCACAGTATGGTCTATTCATGCATTATCTCTATATTCAAAGACACAGGGTACACCACTTTGTACCCCCAATACTAATTTATATGTCTTCAAATATTGCTCCCAGTAATGGTGGAAGAAATACTCATGTCATATGATCTACATACACATTTGATCACAATATTTTTCTGGGCACAAAATGCAAAGATCAAACTTATGATTGTACCAAATCCTAAATGGAAAGTGAACATGGATTACTAAAACGATAAATGTCCAGGTTGCCTAATGCTTTCAAATGTCATTCCTATTGGTGACGACATATTTGTTTCTTCCTAAGATTATGTATTCAATCTCAACCCTATTGAAAATGTCTAATCCTATCACTCACTGTATAATTCCTCATTTCATAATGTCTGTATTGA